>NC_139679.1:50696511-51089535 GCF_964106915.1 Podarcis gaigeae
GTTAGGACGCGGGTGGCGCTGTGGGTAAAACCTCAGCGCCTAGGACTTGCTGATCGTCAGGTCGGCGGTTCGAATCCCCGTGGTGGGGTGCGCTCCCGTTGCTCGGTCCCAGCGCCTGCCAACCTAGCAGTTCGAAAGCACCCCCGGGTGCAAGTAGATAAATAGGGACCGCTTTCTAGCGGGAAGGTAAACGGCGTTTCCGTGTGCTGCGCTGGCTCGCCAGATGCAGCTTGTCATGCTGGCCACGTGACCCGGAAGTGTCTGTGGACAGCGCTGGCCCCCGGCCTCTTAAGTGAGATGGGCGCACAACCTTAGAGTCAGACACGACCGGCCCGTACGGGCAGGGGTACCTTTACCTTACCTTTTTATTGTAACGGTTATTGGTTACAAACAATACAAAGCTGACTGACTCTATGGCTGTATACAGTATTGATGTGCAATTATAAAACTAGAACAATGTGCATGACAGAGCATAATATGTCATGATTCTGGAAACTAAAGCAATGCCTTTCAACCCTTCCCATTAAGTTTGCCTCATTTCTACAAGAAAAACCACTCCTTCCTTTTATAGAGTAACTAAATCCCAGCAAACATCATTCCACTACAGCTCTTCCCCTTTGTCTCCTCAGTTTTAAATAATCTTTGTGGGCCCTTGTGCAGTGTGCCCTGGGAGCGAAGAAGAAGTAGTAATTTAGGAGCAACAAAACAACATGGCAAACTCCTGGAATTAAACTGACCACAACTTTATTGATTACAGATGACAGTAGGCTTTGGCATAGGCATTGGGTATGTATCCTGAATAATCCAACCCAACTGCTGGATGATTATTCAGAAGAGTTGGTCCTGGGTTAAGGGTCAAGATGCAGCTCAACTAAAGTGACCCTCTCCAGGCCCCACTTGGATCTTCAGACAGAATATTCAACCCAGACCCCTTTACTAGGGTACCCTGAGATTTTTACATGCCCAAGGGGAGAGGCTCTCTCACTGGTTGGGTTAGGCTAAGGATCCAACCTAGTGCCTTTTTTCTGCCATAGTTGTGACAGTTGCTATGAGGGAGGCAACCCCCTCTCCCAAATGGGCCTAATACGTCTACAGGCAGTTTCCTGTTTGGTCCCGAATACGGCAACTGACTGAACTCCACAGCTGGGTCATACACATGCAGAGCCGAATTTACAGGGAGGGAGGGTAGGTAGGTGGGACAATTTATTGCCTACTGTGGCCTGGCGTAAATGCAGCAGCAGGGACTGGAGTGAAGACTGTGTTCACCCTGTCTGCCACTGAAGCTCATAAATAAATGAACAATGCCATCTTAATGTTTTTCTCTCACACTATTGCCACCCCCTTACTAACAATTAATACCACATTGGGACAATATATGGGATAAGGAACATACCCTAAATTGGTATACATTTATACTTAAGAGTATATCCAGACTGTCGCTATCTTCAGGTGGGATTCAACCACATTGCAGCAAGTTCAGGTTAGATGAATGGGAGGGCTTGGGCAGTAAACCCACTTCCCCAAAAGTCTGGACATATTTTAGATGAGCAAAGCAAAAGGACAGTGCAGTGGAAAGTATGGGATAACGCTTGCTTTGACACTGCATTCTCTAGGCTCCTTGCAAACAAATCAGAGTGAATGCACATCAAATTGTCTCATATCATCTGATCTTCCTGCAAACAAATCAGGGTGAATTCTCAGTAAGCAGGTCATCTGGAAGCACCTTTGGAAAAGGTATCTGTTGAAACATTTCTGTTTGCGCTTTGGGGTGTCTGAGAGATACTCTCTTCAATTAGCTTTTTATCTGCATTCGCACTTGAGAGATAGTTCAGAAACAGTCATATTCTGTGCCTTTGAAATGCTTTTCCCCACCCAAGTTTCATTTAACTCATGGCAATATCCTGTCATGCCATTGTGCATGGCATGACATTTGATCTGTTGTGGAATAAAAGATCACCATCAGGATTACCCTGGAGGCTCCTATTGTACACTTATTAGATAAAGTGCAGGGTGGGTGGGGGGATGAATTTGAAATGAAGACACTTGGCTCTCTATGCTTTAGGTGCAAATAGTATGAAGCTCCAATATTTATACAGTTTCTTTCACAGACAGTTCAGTAAATATGACCTTATTTTTTTCTGAGAGATTTGTCAGAAGCAATAAATAATTTGAATAGTGTCTTCATCAGCTTTTCACAACCCAGAATTCAAGACATCTACATATTCATAGCATTTTGAAATGAATTCAGTTCCTCATGCATGTAAAGTTAATTGTGTCAAATGAGCCTTGCAAAGCATCATAAATTCTGGTGGATAGCATAATTAAAAAATATCAGAACTATATTTTTTAGTGCCGCATTTGCCCTAAAACCTGGTCACCTTAAGGTTTAGTCTATTTGAGAAGTCTCTTTGTCTTATATTATAACACCCCTTTCTTTCTGTTTGTCATACAACAAAACAAAGTTTCCCTAAATGGTATAATTTGGACATCTTTCATAGAATTCTGATTATGAATGGCTGCATTATATTTGTTTAAAGGTTTTGTTCTCTGGCTTACAATAATTTGGTTTGCATGTAAGGTTAGGCCAGACCATGGCTTAACATGAGCAAGCAAATGGGGAAGCTCCTAGAGAAGAGGTTACAGACACTTGTTCTTTCTCTGGTCATTCTGCTGCTGCACTACGCTGAACCAAGCCGTGGTTTGGTTTAATGTGTTATCCTAACCTAGGCCAATAGTTTAGTTGTCTCCAGAGAAACCATGAGCTGGAATCAAACTTTGTCCTAACCATAGCTTAGCTCAGTGCTATGCATCAGCAGACTGACAGGAGCTAGGAGCAAAGCAGGCACAATATCTTCTCCAGGAGCCTGCATGTTTGCTTTTAATGCTAGGTCGTAGTTACATGTAAGCAGGACCATTGTATCAAACAGGCAATTATATCAAGTGGTTTGGTGAAAATGTAGAGTTATGAAGCTTCCTCCCACGCCGAATTATAAATAAAGTCATTGGCTGGCAAGTATTGCCCAGCTTTCATCGAGTTCTGCATATAACAATAAACAAACAGCTGATGATAAAGTCAGTGACATTAACACAATAATTCAACATCCACCATAGACCTGGGCAAAGGGATAGGCCTTTTAGTGATATTGAAATTATACAATGTTGGCAGCAGACATACCACACCTAGTGTATGTGTGTCATTCCACTTTGGGAGGGTTTGCTACCCAACCCTGTCTACTGTGCTTCAGTCAAGGCTTCTGTTTTCAGTAGAGACACTTGAAAATAAGGGATAGACTAATTCCCTCAAGTATGCCTTTTTTGAATGTCCACTGTGAAGCTATGAATTTACATTTTTTTGGCATGTTCTGCTCAGTAATATTAATAGCAGAGATTACTTCTGCGACAGCAAATTAGATAAGGAAGGAGCCTCCTATGCTCACTGCCTGCCACAGAATTAGCTTTATCTTTAATATTAATTTGATTGAAGAGAGGCTGTTATAATCCCTGCTGTGCTCCGTTATTTAACAGTATTTGAGGGGCAAAGTGGAGAAATGAGGATTTGGCAACCAATAGTACTATGGTTTTTATTTTTATTTTTAAAAGTCATCTAAAGCCATCTAAAGGTTCAAGCAAACAGAACTGAGGATTTGTTATTGTTTTCTGGACTATTAAGTGCCTGTTTCATGAGTATGTTGGGAACAAAAGTGTCAGCCCAGGATGCTCTCAGGGCCCCTGTTATAGCAGTTTACTGAGGATAGGAATGCTGCCACTTACTCATTTGGAGGTCTTGGAGCAGATTTGCATGGTCTGGGGAAGGACTCCAGAGTTGTGGTAGGCCTCTAAAAGTCTATTGTGCCTTGGCCTTATTTCAAGTAAAAAAAAAAAGGTAAAGGACCCCTGACAGTTAAGTCCAGTCGTGAACGACACTGGGGTTGCGGTGCTCATCTCGCTTTACAGGCCAAGGGAACCGGCATTTGTCCACTCCGCAGACAGTTTTTCTGGGTCATGTGGCCAGCGTGACTAAGCCGCTTCTGGCGAAACCAGAGCAGCGCACAGAAACGCTGTTTACCTTCCCGCTGGAGCAGTACCTATTTATCTACTTGCACTTTTTGGGGTGCTTTCAAACTGCTAGATTGGCAGGAGCTGGGACTGAGCAAGGGGAGCTCACCCTGTCGTGGGGATTCAAACTGCTGACCTTCTGATCAGCAAGCCCAAGAGGCTCAGTGGTTTAGACCACAGCGCCACCCGTGTCCCTTATTTCAAGTAGGAAAGGCTTAACATAGTCCTCTGTTCTAGCACTTGATTGTAACTTACTAAATTCCAACATATGGAATCCCATCTATCCAAAGTAACTTAAAGGCCTGAGTCATTGCAAAACAGCAGCAGCAACAACAACTTACAGTAATTACGAATCCACTCAGTACTTTAATCTCCCGTGTTTCATTGTCTTGGTAAGAGAAGTTTAGCTGCAGCTGATCAGACACACAGCACACTTCATTTTTGCAATAGGGTTGAAATGGGCAGCAGCTAGTTTAGAGCAAAGGAAATCCACACAGAGGTCACAGAAGAATCTTCCTGCTCTGTGATGCTCTACTCTTTGGTGCAGAGATTTTTTTTTACTGAGGGCAAACTTTTAAAAAGGCTTATTGCTGCTGTTTCAATGAGACTTCTTTTGCAGAAGATGTGTGCTGTAAATAATTGATTGAGATAACGAAAACCCAAAGACCAGTGTAACCTAATTGTAAAGAGTGTTTCTTATGATGCATCGTTTATACTGGAACTCTGATGTTATCATGGATAATTGATGTTCTTCCCAATTATATTTCGTAAGAAAATATGACATTAGGTAAACACATACACATAGCTTTTCCCCATAAAGTGGAGGAATAAGGTTTCTATCAACTCATCTGGCTTATACAAATGTTTTCCTCTATGAACTGTTTGTGGAATGGTTTGGTTGAGAAATTCATTGGGAAGTACTGGGTATTTCATCAGAACTGAAAAACAGGACTGCAACTACATTCTATAAAAAACACAACTCATAGTAAACCAGAAGTATAAGCCAAAACTGGTAGAGGGACATCAACATACTTGGATGCTCTTCCTTTTTGCATTACCATCTTGCCCCAGCTTATTATTGGGAGTCGGGACCTTGATGTTCTCATACATGTACTATCATTCTGCATTGTGAGATCTACTGCTGAAAGTGCACCACAAAATCCATGGTGCAGAACAACTATGATGAGTGCAATAGGTGAGTATGAGCATATCCAGGGTCTTGTATGATAAAGATAGGAAGAGACAGCAGCACAAAGGGGAGAAGATAGAAACTAGAGGTTCTGTGACAACTGTGGTGCCTTCCATAGTTCCAGTTACAGATAGGTAGCCGTGTTGGTCTGCCATAGTCAAAACAAAAAAAATTCCTTCCAGTAGCACCTTAAAGACCAACTAAGTTAGTTCTTGGTATGAGCTTTCGTGTGTATCTGAAGAAGTGTGCATGCACACGAAAGCTCATACCAAGAACTAACTTAGTTGGTCTTTAAGGTGCTACTGGAAGGATTTTTTTGTTGTTGTGACAACTGGTAATTCTGAAAAAGGTAAATGCATTTTATTGGTGGGGGGCATTGGCTATTTTGGACATTTCTTTGTGGAAAAATATCATGTTATAGGTTGGGAGGAACCCCTCAAACCCAAGGAATTTATGAATGTCAGAATCTAGCTAATATTTGGAATATGAATGAAAAATGCAAGCTTCAAAACTGTGCCAGAAAAGAAATCCCTGGGCTGGCTTATGCAAACCAGCCTGGCTGGCTAGTTAAGAGCAAAACCATTAACAGATAAAGGTGCTGATCGCAGGTCATTAGCACATCAAAGAAAGGGTCTCAGGTCTGTGAAAGACAGAGGTTGCCAAGGTGATAGGGAGCAGGCTGTATTCACAAGAGGGAAATCTGCCTCTAAAAAGCTAGACTTGGGATAGAAGATGGTTGGGGAGGAGTTACCTGGGCAAGAGGTATGCTGGGAAGAAGGAGGAGAGCTAAGAATCATTTTTAGCAGGCTGGTTGAAGGCAGGCTGGGAGAAATGCCTTGGACTCCAGTGCTGCACTGCTGTGGGGAACAAGCCTCTCTGGAGATGACCACACTGTAAGATCTCTCCATTTAACTTTAGGTGTAAATTTATGAATAGATCGTATTTCTTAAAGCTACAACAGCCTCTGCTGTGTCTAGATTCTCAACAGAAACATGAACCCAGAGTGAGTGCCTGGAACCCCCTAGAATCTTGCTACCACTTGGCAGAGGGTTGGGGGTGGCTTCCAACCTTAGTAACAATACAAATGTATTAGAAAAAGTTACGTGGGGAGCAGCTAGTGAGATTCAAATATATTTCAAGAAAGAGGAAATAACATAGATTGTCACTTCTGACACAATATTTCCCACCTCTTCCCCCACCTTTCTGTGGGAATTATGCTGAAAGTATACTGTGGATGAAAGCATTATATCAGTCTGAGTCCCTGAGAGCTGCCTTGGGATGAAGAAAAGTAAATGCCACTTGGGGAAAAAAAAAGATAATTGATTTCAGAATTAAGTTCTCAAAGAGGTTGCAGAAGGGAAGAGGAGGTTTAGGCACTGCAGAGATTTATTACTTCAGTTGTCAGCCATGTCAGTCAGTCGTTGTTTTGCTGGTGATGAATGGCAGGGCTTTGCCTAGAAGATGTAATAGGCAAAGGCTGAGAAGGGACATTTAGGCACAGAGTGACATGTCCAGTGTCAGATGGCAGGTTTAGGAAAGAGCTGGGGGAGGGCGGAATAATTTGGGGGGGGGAGTTTAATTTGATCATTTTTGCTTTTATGGGAGGTAGCTGTGCATGGGCTGCATGGCTCCTCTCATGCTGTAGCACTGCAGAGGACACTTGGTTCAAAACCATTTGCTCTGCAATAAATAGAGCACTTGGCTTGATTAGGGCCACTTCAGAAATCAAGTTGGAGTCCTCATCCAGAAAGCATATACTTCCCAGTGTTGATCGGAGCTATTCAATTTGAAAAATGTTGCTGGGAGAGGTTAGTAAGAGTCATTCCTCAGGCAGAATAAAATGCGTAGCAGATTTTGGCAGACAGTTGTGCCATACATGTGGGTGGCTTGGGCTGAAGAGCTCATGAAAAAAATTGTTACAGCTTATTAGAGTGCCATCATTGTACTTTGTGTACATAGGAGCTTGTTGCTTAATAATTACTGTATAAAACTAAGAAATCAATCAAGTTTTCTGTCACCACCCGCCTTCTGCCTTCACACTAGCCTAGTAAATATGTCAAGGAATGTATGCATCCTCCTCACTCTTCTCAATAGGAATGCTTAGGAAGGAGTGTATTTCTGGAAGTTGTTCTGTATTTTTATCTGTTTTGGAAATACTTGCTTTCTGTGCGCGCAACAGAGACAGCAATGTTTCATTTGTGTTGTCTCACATCCAATCAGGATAGGAGCAAGAGTTAACTCTGCATAACGAATGTTTAACATAAAATAGAATGACTTTCCTCTTTGCCTTTCAGGCTTGGGCTAGCCAAAAACAGATTCCATGAAGGAAGTGCATAGTTATAGTTTTGAACTTGCCCTCAGGGGAGAAAGAAAGCTTCTGGGGTGTTAAATAGGAGGTGTGTTGGCATAAGAATTCCTGGCTTGGGTTACCATGGAAGCAGACTGGAATAGTCTCCTCTATGAGGGAACAAGACATTTGCCCACAGCTCTGGCCCAGCAATAGGGAACCTCTCAGAAGAAGGAATGGGGGAGGAATTCAGTTCAGCTTGTATTAAAGGCAAAGCTACCTAATTCAAAATTGAAATATGCACTTTTCCAAATTGTTCAGTGCAACTATTCAGGCGGAAATGTCTCAGTGTCCATAAAATGCAACGATTAGTGAGACCAACATACAAAGATGCATTATTTTAGCGTTTGTTTTTTGCAAGCATGTATACTGTTGGTATACGGGACGCAGGTGGCGCTGTGGGTTAAAGCCTCAGCGCCTAGGACTTGCCGATCGAAAGGTCGGCGGTTCGAATCCCTGCGGCGGGCTGCGCTCCCGCTGCTCGGTCCCAGCGCCTGCCAACCTAGCAGTTCGAAAGCACCTCCGGGTGCAAGTAGATAAATAGGGACCGCTTACCAGCGGGAAGGTAAATGGCGTTTCCGTGTGCGGCTCTGGCTCGCCAGAGCAGCGATGTCACGCTGGCCATGTGACCCAGAAGTGTCTCCGGACAGCGCTGGCCCCTGGCCTCTTAAGTAAGATGGGCGCACAACCCCAGAGTCTGTCAAGACTGGCCCGTACGGGCAGGGGTACCTTTACCTTTACCTTTATACTGTTGGTAAAGTTGCATACAAACATGTTAGGAGAAATTCTCATTAAAATGCTGCTGAATTTTCATGAGGACTTTTTTAAATGACAAAATTATGTTGAAAAGATAAGTTTGGAAAAATAAGAAACTGAGAGAAACCAAAATTGACAAATTTGCCCGTCCCAACTCTGCTGTTGCCTTATGCTGCAGAAGCCATGGTTAACAGGAATGCAACAGGAATATTGTTGCTTGCCACCCCAATCTCGGAGCCTGCCATAGACCTAGCATTGTTCCAGGGTATGTGTGTGCAGTGGTGGGGAACACATGGGAGCTGTTACCAAAACAAAAAATATTGATGAATAACATTCAGAGAAAAAGTTTATAGGCGGCAACTGCATCGTTCCTTCTTTGACCAGCAAGCCAGTTAACGCAGGAAAAGGTCAAGCTCTCAAGACTCAGTAAAATCTTTCTGCTCATTTCACACAGTGCTTTCAATGACTTTAATGCAGGAGGCCAGTGAAGTGTACAGAGGGATGTTGTTTTTCCCTGAGGTTCAGCACTATTAGGAGCAGAAATAATGGCATAAACGTTTTGAAGTATGAATCTAGTATATTTTGTTTTGGAATTGTGTTGCTTAGTGCCAGAGGATGAGGAAAGCATGTGGCTTAGTTAGCTGCACTGGTTGGAGGTGCTTTAAAGGGATGTCACCCCCTCTTTGATTTTGTATTTTATCTATAGCTTAACAATGCTAAATTATATTTAAATGATTTTGAAATTCAGTAGAGGAAGAAATATTGAATGCCCACTCTGACAGTTAACTCAGTAAGCTGCCACAGATGTAGGAAGATTGGAAACTGCTTTAAATTAAGCCAGTCCCTTGATCCATCAAGCGCTGTGTTGTTTACACCCTACATGGAGATGTCAGGGACCTTCTGCATGTAAAGCAGATGCTGCACCACTGAGCTATGCCTTGTTCCCCGTGCTGCTATGATGCTACAACATCATATTGATTATATGCTACTGATGTTGTAACAGCATCATTATGCTGATGCTGTAATTTTCTGATAATTCTATTTCCTTCATGAATTATTCGTGCCTGTAGTTAGTGCCTTCAGTCTGCGTAGAACATTACTTGTATGAAGAGAGGTCCCTGCTCAGAGAGGCTTACCATCTAAGATTTGGCACAGGCCAAACAACAGCAGAAATGGAGGTACATAGAGGTGGGTTAAACCGGAAGAAATGGCTGTCTTAGTAGCAGGAAGTTATAGTAGGCTAGCATTAGCATTTTTATTAATTAATACTGCCTATGTGACTTTTGCTATCAGCCTTCGCTAAATGAAAGTCAATAACTAAAACAAGTGCATATGTTCCCTGACCGATAACCTATGAATACAAAGTAGTTAGGGAGTCCTTTCACTATAAGGCAAATCTGTTCCATGCAACAAAGCATTCAGCTTTAAAATAGATGTTTTAGCCACGATAGCCAATGGATATGTTTCCCTATACAATATCTGCTGCCTTGATTTTTTTATCTTCGGTGTCCCCCCCCCCCCCCCGGACCATTTGAGAATTGCTGAGGGTCTTGGCAGACCTCTTCATGGTTTTTTTTCTGCCTGTTGTAGCAATTGTAATACCCTGTGCTAGATGCTGTATGATTTTTAATTATACAGTAAGCCCACAACTTAAGCACATTTAACTCGTGCACATTCAGCTTTATGCGCTTGGCACTTGAAAAATAAAAAGGAGGTGGAAACGGTGTGGGCATCAAGATGTCTGTCCCCCACCCCCCACCTTGCCCGTGGCAGTCCCACCTGCCATTGCATCCAATGTGTTTTGAGTATAGGAGATTTTGGCTTAAGGCACAATCTCCAGAATGTAACCACCGTGTAAGTTTACTGTACCCGCTTACTGTAATTTAATCACTTCTTTCATTTCTTACATCGTATTTTATTGTACAGTGGTACCTCGGGTTAAGAACTTAATTCATTCTGGAGGTCTGTTCTTAACCTGAGACTGTTCTTAATCTGAAGCACCACTTGAGCTACTGGGGCCTCCTGCTGCCGCTGCGCCGCCGGAGCACAATTTCTGTTCTCATCCTGAAACAAAGTTCTTAACCCGAGGTAATATTTCTGGGTTAGCGGCGTCTGTAACCTGAAGCGTATGTAACCTGAAGCATATGTAACCCGAGGTACCACTGTATTACATTTTGAATTCCAAAGATTCTATAGAATTCAAATGATGTGTTCCTCACAGACATATTGTGAACCACCTGAATGAAGCTCACAGATCACTGGTGGTCTGTGGATCACCATTTGGGTACTCCTGTCCTATGTAATAGTATTTATTGTCTGAATGAAGAATCCGGAGTGAGAGAGGGGTCAGTGCTGCCTGCTTGAACATTGCAGCACATGCTATTGTAACTGTAGCACATCTTAAATAATATTATTATGCCTTCTGGGTTCATGCTAAAGCTGGTGTTCAAAATTTTCAGTGTGTCAGGGAACAGGACTTTTTAGTCTACACATTTCACTCTTGACTATGCAAAATATCTGCCTATTGTTCATGTTAATCTTAATTTATTAATATATATGTATCCCGTTTGTCCACGAGTATATGAAGACATGGCTTGTTGGCTATTGTGGCTATGGCATTTATTTTATAACACTATCATTTTTAAGTTGTATATTTTTCAGATGGGATTGATTTGCATTATATTTACAGGCCACCTTTGTATAAATTTAAAGGAAAACTGGCATATGAATGCTGTAAATAAATAAATGCACTATTCTAAGTACTTGTTGTAGAGATTCATATTTTTTTAACGTTCATGTAGCTTCCTCACGCTCTGCTAGCTATTATATGATGATCTGGCTGGAATAACTCAAGTATCATCCATCAATAATTCATAATATAATTGGTTATTAAATATCTTTTTGATGTGTTTATGTGTCTCTTGGGCTAATAAGTGAAATGGCTATAACTGAACACCGTATTGACATTCAAGTGCAGTATCATTTAAAACCATTTGTTGGAGGTGACAACACTTAACTGTAAGAACATACTGCTTTTATGGCTATCAAGTGCATGTGTATTTCCATTTGTTATGTGATAATCTAGTCACAATCATGTCACAGAGCTGATGCTTAGCGCTAATGATGTTAAGGGTTTGCTTACTCCTGTTTGAATGGCACATGATTACTCTAGCTCTGATTATAGTGCATAGCAGCCCTCATTAAAGATGGATATGGTAATATCTGGTAGCATAATTCTTACTAGGGCAACCAGGAAACACATGGTGGGGATGATGATGATCCCCTGGAGTGTTGTTGATTCTGATAACATTTGACATATTTTTCTTCCCAAAGAAACTCAGTAGCAAACTGCAGGTTTTTGTACAATTTCTTTGCAGAACTCCTGAATGGCAGAGAACACGAATAAGACGGCTGGTCTTTGCAATAGGCATCTTGCTTCAATGACACATGCACTGGTTACATCTAGGCTGTATTACTGTAATGTTCACAAGCACCAGTTGGTACAGAATGCAAAAGCCCTAGGGCATTTGGAACATACTGTATTGCTTTTATGCTGTTTCCACTAGCCAACAGTGGGTTTCTGGACCCAATTTAAAGTGCTGATTTTGGCCTTTAAAGCTCTAAACAATGGCTAGTCAATGTGATGCCCTTCAGAAGCTGTTGGACTTCAACTCCTCTCAGCCCTAGTAAGCAGGGCCAATGGTCATGGATAACCCCATAGGACCAGACATCAGGACCTCTTACAATTGCATGCCCAAGTTTTATGATGAACCGCTGAAGCTGGCTCTTTATCCTGTTGCTAAGAGGTGTTAGGTACAGTACTAGGAACAGGGCCTCTTTGGGCCTATGGCTGTGGAATTTACTCCTTCAAGGAGTATATATTTTTATTTGCTAAGCTTTAGGAAAAGCCTTAAAGCATTTTAATTTCAAATCGCTTTTCATTAGTTACCATAATAAAATTGATAGTGTTCAATCTTAAGAGGGTGGTAAAGTGTTTTTAAATATGATGGTTTTGGATACTATTGTATTTTTATGAATTGTGTATACCATTTGGGGGGGGTAGTTGTGCCCTAAACCCCATAATATAATACATTTCCCAGTGTCAATAATCATTTCCTCTCCAAATATGGAGGTTATTGTGCACAGCAACATGGACAACCTATTGCTATAAATGAGGATGTATCTTCTGAGAATCACCGATTTTCACACTGAGAGACCTATTCTCTTTACAGTTCATAATGATTATTGCTAATGGATGGATGGATGGACTGACCTGGGTATATTTGCTGGCCTTTACATTTAAAAACAAATAACAAGAGATTATTTGCTCTTCTATTGTAATCAGGCTTGAGAAATTCTTAAATGGAAAGCCACCTTTTTAAACTACAAGTCATATAGTAGATGTCTCAAAAGGTTATAATACAAAATCCACTGAGTTTTAGAATTTAAGCTACATTATCCGTTTTTACAGCAGTGTACATATGCAATCGAGCTTACATGTTTGTTTATTTTTAGCTTTTGCGGAGTTGGTGACACATTGTTAATTGCATTTTATTTTTTGATATGCAAAGTTAGATAGCAAATTAGTCACAATCTGGGATTATGCACCAGGCATTCCCACTAGACCACTGGAAGGTTTTTGGTAGGAGTGAATTTTTCTTTAATCTCTTGATTATTGTGGGAGGTATTCATTTTCTCAGAGGGTCATCTGTAGAAATATATAGGGATATAGTTTTTCTAATAAATATGCTCTTACATGTCTACTATTTTTAGAAGCTAAAATGAACCCAACTTAAAAAATAATAAAAATAAAATAAAATGAACCCAACCCAACTTTTTTAAAGAAGAGGGGAGGAACTTCAGGTTCAAACTAGATTTCTGAAGATGTGTGTTTTCCATGTGGCATATGGCTTGTGCTTCTGGCTTCAATCATATTTATGCTGTTCATGCTGCAGATACTGGGAGCAGTTTAGGGATGCAGAAGAACAGTGATTCAGTTTGCATTTAACAGCAAATGTGATGGCATGATGTACCTTCAGACAAAACCTTCTTGACCTTCCCAAACTTTAGAACATTTGCTGGTTGCAGTCTTTATTTCATGTCTACATTTTAAAACCAAATTATCATGGAAATGGCAGTCCTCTTATTATCCAGCTCAGACAGGATCTGGTCTTGGGACTTCCAAAATGCCTGTAGAAGAGATTGCTGTAAAGTTCATAATGTAAGTCATATTCTTGAGTTAAACTTCATGTCAGCCATTTAGTTTTATACTGAAGGAAAGCAAGGGGTGCTGAGTGGCTCTAAGTAAGTGCGTAGTTAAGTTTTTGACTCTTTCTCAGTGTGTTGACCTAACAATAAAGCTGAATGTGTTTGTTCTTAGACTTAACTTTAGCAGAAAGTTATATGAAATGGTCTCAGCATGTTAGTTGTATGAGGAGTGCATTCTTGGAATAGCTTTTCTTAAGCCTCAATGACAGCTTATCTGCTGAACTGTAGATCCCTAAAGAGCCAACCCTGCCATGAGGCAGAATGAGGAAGCCGTCTCAGGTGGTCCTGGGGAGTGGGCAGCATTGTGTGTACCACATGGTCTGCCCTCAACCCCCTGACCTAGTCTGTTGTTCTAAGGTGCAGTGGAAACATTTTTCAATTACCAATGCTGAAGTAAGATTCAACTGCTAGGCTGGTCAGCTTTTGTGCATTTTCTCCTTTGCCTCAGGCAGTAAAGTACGTCAGACTGGCTGTGGATCCCTAACAGGCATTTGAAAAGGCTTTATCTCCATTGACATTTTCTTACTGTTGCAGGTTTTTGCACTCTTTGATTCAAAGCATTAGATTTGTGAACAGAATGTAGAAAACAAGATTGTAACCAGTACCATATTACAATACTAGCTATAACCATTATATATAAAGCACATATAAATGTATTCTTATAATGGTGCATTACATATTAGTGATGATTGCCTTGTTTGTACCTTGGATTTTGGATTCTCATTAGATGGATCCCTGTGTGAACTAAAGTAACCAAATGTACACAGAGAAGTTTTTGAATTGGATGAGAGGGTCATGAAGGAAAGGGCATTTTGTTTTTTGTTTTAATTTTTTAAAATAAACTTACATACTGGTTAAAGTAGAGGAAATATGAAAATACATCCCTATACAAAGCATTGATAATAATTCTGTCCAATAACAATCTTCTCCGTGTGTCTGTTTTATGAAGGAAAAGATTCATAATAATTTCCATTCCATAAGGGCATAATGTTATCTATTGTAGCATTAAAAAAGCTTTATGCACATTAAAACCTATCTTCTTTTTATTATTTGTTTAAATAAGAAATGGGTCTATTAACTCAAATATTTTTCTGTTCTGAATTCCTTCACTTAGTGTACCACTTCAGTAATTTTGCCAGGCATAAATTCTAGGAAAGTACCCAAGTTAGTCTGGCATAGCTCTTTGGCTGCTATATGTAGCCTATAACACCTGCAGAAAAACTTTAAAAGAAACTTATCACCCAGACTGTGTGAAGTGAGGCCAAGGGATTTTCTTCCTGGAAGAATAAACAACATGACATACAACTCCAAGTGAGATTTCTTTAGGCAAGAAGGCAATGATGTTCCAGATGAATAAACTGCGATTTCAAAGTATTACTCATTAAGCAAATTGCATCTGATGCGGTATCAGGAATTTCTCTTTACAGAATTGGCTTTTCAGTTTGCTATAATTTCCGCAGGAGGAGGTGCATCTACACTTTCCGTGTCAGAAGCCATTGAATAATTTTGGAGTAGAATAATGCATGTATAGAATTTCATTCTTTCTGTTAAGAGGCTATATAAACTAATCCTCAAATTCCAGCCTGCATTTCATCCATTACCAAGTCCTTTCTCTAGATCCCCTTGTGGCTGGAGGGATATTGCATGGGTACCAGATAGAGACTGCCTTTCTAGATGTGGTGCACAAATCTAGCTACACTTCTGTATACTTTTCAAAAATGATGAGAGATAATTTTATTTCTTCTAGTTGCTTTTTCACAGATACTTTCATAAGGCCTAGCTGCTGCTTGTATAACATTTATAACTCATTTGAAATCGATCTCTGGATTATTAAATGTTTATTTTGTTATTTGTTTAGTGGCTGTAAGCTGGTTTGATTATTTTTGTAAGTATAAAGGCATGATATAATTGCTGGAAGGAAATGACTTTCCAGAGCTGGGCAAATTCTGAGGCTAACAAAAGCCCGATGGCTTTCTTGTTAGTAGTGGAAATTAGAGGAAAATTCAAGTCCATGCCCAAGGGACTGAATTCAGCAGCAGATGGTGGCACTGAAGTTCACAAATACACATCAGTGAAGGGTTTCTGGAAAAAGAAGCTTAAATAAACACCAGTTCTCCCTAATCAAAACCCACAGCCTTTGCAAATTGCATGACACATGGCTTACAGAGATCTGGAAGACTCATCATCAAATCAAGATTATTAAAATGAGTTAGTGCTCAGGGTCATAAATTGCTGTTTGTAAAATGGTTGGCATCTCAAGGAAATCATTTAACATTTACTAACAGTGATGCTGCCTGCTATTTTTTTTTTTTTAAGTGGAATGAAAAGAAGGCTTTGAATGGTATGGAAGCTGATTTGCTTAACCAAGAGGATTACAGGTACACTGATTGAGTGTCTGAAACTTGTTTGAGAAAGGCACACTTTAAAAGAGTTTTTTGCTATCCTTTTCCATCTACCAAAGAGAGAGAATGCCATCCATCTCTACATCTGCCAGGTGAAGATGCTAGTACATCATGTCACTTTTGGTGTTCCTGTGCTCTGTGAAGTGGCTATAAGTTGCTGTCAATTGTTTGCAGAATGTAAAATAGGATAGCACAAGTAGTTCTTGTTCAAACCTGTCCATTATTTATGACTGGCTCCCAAAGCTCTTTGCTATTCTTAACTTACAAGCTGGACTCTGAAAACAAATCATTTGTGCGGTACAAATTATGAAGATCCTTACCCTAGTGTAGCATTACCTGTAGAGACCGTGTGCCTTCTACCTAGAGATGTTGTGACACATTGCATCTTCTTGCCAAGATACATGCCAGTTTGTGTTTAATAAGGATTTAGCCTTCCTCAAGTGGTGGCGAGAGATGTCTTAGACTTGTGACCCCACTCTTGTTCTCACAGATACACTCAGTGGGTCACAATGCATACAAATGTAGGACAGAGTTCCACAATGCTGCACCATTTCTTTCTCTTTCTCTGGGATCTGAACTGAGCTCTTTGTCCTCCTTTTTCCCATTGGCACCTGCATAAGTAGATTGGACGCTTATAATTATACTTATACTAAAATTGATAAGTTATAGCACTAATTTACTAAAATGTAGGCTGCAAGCATGCTCCCTGTTGAGATGATTGTGGCTGAGCATTTTTCAGAGCTTCAGTGCAGCCAATCAGCATAGTTGCTAGAAGTAGACAGAAAAGAAGGTTACTTTTACTGAAAGCTGAGTTATGGCAGGAGCTAGAAAAAAGGAGCAGAGGAAAATGGAAGGCTTTTCAAAGTGGAATAGTTCTCTTAATGTTTCAGTTTGGTGGAAATTATTGTTTCCTCCCCCACCCCTTTATTAAAATACTGTCCCTAAGACAGCAGAGACTAACCTGTCACTTTCTAGATGTTGCTGGTCTCCTATTCCCACCAGCCCCAGCCAGTATGACCAATGATGAGGGGTGCTGAGACCTGTAGTTAACAACATCTTGAAGGCCATCTAGGGTAAGAAGTATTTTTGTTCAGTGACCTCTGTAAAGCCATAAATGTATGGATTATTCATATAAAAGCTGGATGAAGACTAGAATACCTTCCTTAAAAACCTTCACAACAGCTGTGTGAAGTAGGCTAGGCTGAGAGTTGTTGACTGGCCCAAAGGGAGTGAATAAAGTGAATAAAAACAAGGATTAGTTAAGTGAAAGTCGGTTTAAATGTGAAACCGCGCATACTTGGAGTATTTTCATTTTTGTTTGTTAAGGTTGGCAAATTGTTTTTTGTTTGTGCTTTGTTGCAAGTTGTGAAACTCTACAAGCACTGGACAGTTTTTGTAGTCAATAAAAGATTATGTTGTAATAAAATGTTTAGTCTTTAAGATACCTCAAGACTTATTTTGTGTTATCTTACTTCATTATTCTGGTGTATGTATTACTTTTATAATTTTACCAGGGCCCTAACCACCATTATCTAGCCTTGGTGATGGTGAAGAAAAGAGCTTCAATTATGAATTATACCTGGAAGAGGGCAATAAATCATCACCAGGGAAAAATAGTTAAAATAAGTTTGCTATAGTAAATACACACAAAAAATGACGAAAGTCAACATTCATATGTGAATGCTGAGAATCCCAGATAAAGTTCAGGACTGTCTAAAAGTCAGGGTGGGGTAAGCATTTTCCCACTTTGCCTCTATTCACTGATATATATCCACAGTCACAGTTAGGTGGTTGGCAGTATTTACCAATGTGTTGCTGAAGTTTCGGATATTCATCTGGATTCATTTGGATTGTCTTGAGCCTAGGACTTGCCGATCAGAAGGTCAGTGGTTTGAATCCCCGCGACGGGGTGAGCTCCCATTGCTCGGTCCCCGCTCCTGCCCACCTAGCAGTTCGAAAGCACGTCAAAGTGCAAGCAGATAAATAGGTACCACTCCGGCGGGAAGGTAAACACCGTTTCTGTGCGTCTTAGTCATGCTGGCCACATGACCCGGAAGCTGTACGCCGGCTCCCTCGGCCAGTAAAGCGAGATGAGCGCCGCAACCACAAAGTCGGTCACGACTGGTCAGGGGTCCCGTTACCTTTACCTTTAAGCAACAACATTTTGGACTTCCAGTGTAAGATCATACTTCTGTATATATATATGTGCTCAGAAGCCATGACACTTATTGCTGCTTATACCTACAGTGACATAGTAGACACAGTGACACATAGGCAACACACTGCTTGTGGGCTGCATGTTTCTTCCTACATGGATTTCCTTTCCTAGAGAGAAATTTATAGCATTTGAAGCAGCCAAAGCATCACCATCAGTAGTTTTTATGAGCATTGCCTTTAGAATTTGCCCTAAGTAACACATTATCAAGGAAGTTTCAGGAAGTGAAATTGGTACTAAAACTAGTTGCTGCTGCTATTGTTTTGTTGTTGTTGGAGTCATATTGCCTGTAGGTTACTAATTATATCATTTCATCAGACTGGAAGTTTCTTGTGTGCCGATCCTGGGAAAAAAGAAAACTGAAAGAAGATGTATATGGGAAAACTGAAATAATTTACATTGGCTTGTAAAAAATATTGCTTTCTAGCTCCAAAACTGCTTTTTAAATTTTATCTCAGGCTCTGCTTATGTTGCTTCTTCCCTGTATTCTAAAATTTCAATTCTGCCTCTGTAATCAATTCATCAAAGTACATGTATTGATTTGCACCAGTGATGTTTCAATTTCTTCCTCAATGACAAGGTAAGAGGAGACATGCTTTGATACTATAAAACAACAGTAGCTTCACTCTTGAAGAACAGCCTTGGCACGGCATATACTGCTCATTCATTTTATTTCATTTTTTGAAAACAAGCAATGTGTCTGTAGCATTAATAACAAAACCATACAACGTCTAATCTATCTCAGCGAACACACCTAAAAAATTGGTACCCTGTTTTCTGGCAGAAAATACTTTTCTCTAAGTGATGCTTATTACTGTTTTAAAACTACACTGTGGCTATGCACATAGTTATGAATTAACAAGACAGAAGTAGCTTCTATGTGTACCATTGGACATTATAAACTAGCTTGAAGAAGGAATGCATCCATGGCAGCCAAGCAACCTAGGGTGTGACATATATTATTTTCACCAGAAATGTCAGTTCCTCAAATATATTGCATGCAACCTAGGACAGGTTCTTTTATATAAGGTAGGGCAATGTGCTTTTGCTTTACAGCTGGCTAGGATGAACCAATATTTGTTTGGAGTCCTCTGAAGTTACAAAATTTCACCCAGGGCTGCAGGCAGTTGCAATCAATAGCTGTTATATGTAGCTTGAACTTGCACAATCTGCCTCCCAGGAAGCTAACGGGACAGGCATAATCATCATTCTCTGTTATTTTGACAAGTGCCTCAGTCTATTATTGCAATATAAGATCATATGCTGTGCAGAAAGTTGTAAACATGGAACAGATTTTTCATGCTAAATGAACTTAAATATACCGAGCTCAGCAGAATGCCAAATGAATCAATGATCATTTTAGTAATAGTACGAAAGAACAACACCCCACCCCAATAATAATATAAAGCCAACAATGCTTGCTGTGGCTGACGGAATGTTGTGTTAGCGTCTGTGGATAGGGTAAGGTCTGAACATCTGTTATTGAATTAAAAGGCTTCTGTTGCCTAGATACATTGAGTCAAAAGTTGGATTGGATGGGAGAAATCCATTTATTTGTATGCTGACGGCAAATGTCAGAGCTCTTCTTAGCTTGTTTGTCTTCATTCCAGCTTTGTCCTTTAAGGACAAAATCTCTACTGATGTTTAAGATGACAGGCTTTTTCAGATATCTCATTTTGAGGGCATGAAGTTAAATCAAAGGGCTCCTAACTATGAAGGTTGATCAATAATATGCTTAGTATACAGGATTCTGTGCCCTCTTAGATTCTTCTGTAGAATTGGAACACTCATTGAGTAACCTCACTTTTCCTCACTTTTAAATTCTCTGGCAAATTTGGAATGAAAGCATCTGATGAATATTTCCAGTGGTTGCCTCTATGATCTAACAAAGTATTGCAGTCTGGTTCACTAAGGAACTGTTTTGCCTGCACCCCAAAGTTTCAACCAAGGTCATATTAGATGGTTGCTCTTTTAGATATGAATAATTTGATAGCTGGATCTTTGGAAGTCAGATGTGGCTGCATGCATGATAGCTAGTGGGCATCACTATATGCACTTATAAAAGTGTACAGTTCCCTGCAGAAATATGTACAGTGGTACCTCGGGTTACAGATGCTTCAGGTTACAGACTCCGCTAACCCAGAAATAGTACCTTGGGTTAAGAATTTTGTTTCTGGATGAGAACAGAAATCGTGCAGCGGTGGCACAGTGGCAGCGGGAGACCCCATTAGCTAAAGTGGTACCTCAGGTTAAGAACAGATTCAGGTTAAGAGCGGACCTCCAGAACGAATTAAGTTCTTAACCCGAGGTACCACTGTATTCCTTAATCAAGTCCCCCATGATTTTGGTTAGCAGGAAACAATTTGAATCTGGCCTGATACAGCTATATAATGTCACTAAACATTTGGAGGGAATGTTTCTTCTCTTTAGTACAATCATGTTTGTTACATAAAAAGACAATGTAATGAATTTGGATAACATCTCGTGATTAAAATGAATTGAGCTGTGGCTTTGCTTGACAAGGAGTAAGGCAGCTATCCAGTGCAGATTATTTTGGGTGTAATTGGAGGAAAGGGCATCATTAGTTACTTAATGTATTGTATTTATACTACTAGGGAGAGGTGCATGTGATATTTTCTTTCTCTGGGTCCAATATACTGCCTAATGCACCTTGACTGGGGAAAGCCATTTCCTGGTCTGCTCTTGGCAACAAAATGCCAAGGGCCAGCCCTGTCAGGAATAAAACTAAAGAACATCCATATTCCTTGATGGCTGGAATTCTCTCTCTCCACCATGCCTTGCTAAAGTGATGCACAGTGGCATGTGGGAAAGGTAGAGAAACAGTTTAGAAACACATGGGAGCATAGGAATGTACCTTATACTGGCCCAGACCATTGATCAATCTATCTTAGTGTTGTTCATGCTGATTGGCAGTGGTTCTGCAAGGTTTCAGGCAGGTGTCTCTCCCAGCCCTATCTGAAGATGCTGGGAAATGAACCTATAACTTTCTTCATGCAAAGCAGATGCTCTAGTGCAAAGCTATGACCCTTCTCCGGAGATCCGTGAACCTTTGGGTAGGGGGTGGCTCTCCATATGTTGTTGGACTACAACTGCCAAATTTTCTGACAATTGGCTATGTTGACTGGAGCTGATGGGAACTGGAGTCCAAGAATATCTGAAGGACCACAAGTTCACCAACCCGGGCTTTGCGAAATCTGTCAGGGAGCTGCAGGCACTGTTCTGCTTAGAATCAGTAAGAGAATTAATGATGGATACCCCCCCCCCCCCCCGTTCAGATCTATTTGATTCCACTTAGCTCTGCTTTTATATTTTACAAATAAACTGATATTATAAGCACATCACAAATCTAATCCAAAATAAAATAATTTCCCCCAGATCTTTGTGTTGTTTGGATAAATGGGGAATATGCATAGCCATAAGTGATTATCGGTATTTATTCCTTTATTTTATAAATGTTATATACTGCTTCATTGTAAACAAACAAACAAACAAATTATCAGTAAACACAACTAATTAAAACATACAAAAATTTATTAATAGCAAATATTATAACTTACCTGCTGTTCTGACACCATTCTGGCAAACACCTCTCTATTTCCATCAGCATCAGCCAACGTTATGCAGTGGGAAGAGGGACATACAGATGATGATAATGTCATGACATGAAATAAATTGTACTCCATGTTGCCGACTTGTAGGAAAAAGAGACTTGACATTGGTGATAGCCCAATGCCTTTTATACTTCCCCTTTGAAACACACCCTTACAGATTATTATTTTTTATAATGCTCTGCTGCATCAGTATATTGTCAAGTTGCTGGGCACTTTCTTGACCAGACAAAATACAGGGAGAGAGATTTACAGCCAGATAGCTTAGTTCATATTAGTTCCCTGAATATTTTTTTGTTTCCCATGATATGTTAGATAAAATATTGAGCTGACCATGTTGGGGACCCATTCATGTTGAGAGAGCATCAGAAAGAAGTTTCTCTTTTTTTAAAAAACATTTTTTTATTGCTTTTTTAAAAGTACAGAAATACAGAAAAAAGAATAAAGAGTGGTTATAAGAAAGAGAGATATAAATAACAAATTTCCATATTCTTTTTCCATCTAACCTATAGGACTTCCCCACATCCTCCGAACCCTGCGTTCTCTGTCTTATAAAGCATCAGCAATTTGTTAACTTATTTCAAAACTTATTGTAACTTCCATTTTATCATGTTCCCTATTTTCAATTTTACTGTTGCTCAATTCTTATATATTTTATATTAAACACAATAAAGTTATTTCATTATTTTACCTCTGAATTCTTGTGTCTTAATTTTCATTCCAATAACTTACATTTGCTGAAGCTAGAGTTTCCTGAAAGGTGCATTTTTTTTTAACATTCATACAACTTATAATGTTTTTTCAAATAGTCCTTAAACTTTTCCCAATCCTCCTCAGTTGTTTCTTCTCCCGCGTCTCGGATTCTGCCAGTCATTTCAGCCAGTTCCATATAGTCCATCAACTGCGATTGCCATTCCTCCAGCGTGGGTAAATCTTGTGTCTTCCAGTATTTTGCAATCAGGATCCTTGCTGCTGTGGTAGCATACATAAAAAAGGTTCTGTCCTTCTTAAGCACTCTCTGGTCCACCATGCCCAGAAGGAAGGCCTCTGGTTTTTTAGGTAAGGTAAATCTCAATACCTTTTTTAGTTCATTATGGATCATTTCCCAGAAGGCCTTCACTTTCGGGCAGGTCCACCAGAGATGAAAGAATGTCCCTTCCGCCTCTCCACATTTCCAACATTTGTTGTCAGACAGATGATATATCTTGGCTAACTTGACTGGGGTCATGTACCACCGGTATACCATTTTCATAATATTTTCCTTCAAGGCAGTACATGCCGTGAATTTCAAACCGGTGTTCCATAACCTTTCCCAGTCTGCAAACATAATGTTATGCCCCACATCCTGAGCCCATTTTATCATAGCGGATTTGACTGTCTCATCCTGTGTATTCCACTTAAGCAGCAAGTTATACATTCTCGAAAGTAGTTTACTTTTTGGCTCTAACAATTCAGTCTCTAGTTTCGATTTTTCCACCTGGAATCCAACTTTTTTATCTATTTTAAATACCTCTTGAATTTGCGCATAGTGCAACCAATCTCGTACCTTAGTTTTCAATTTCTCCAAACTTAGCAACCTCCAATTGTCTCCAGTTTTTTCAATTATTTCCCAATATTTAGGCCAGTGGGCCTCCATGTTGGGTCTCTTACGTGCCTTGGCCTCCACCGGTGAGAGCCACCTCGGAGTTTTACTCTCCAATAAGTCTTTGTATTTTATCCAGACCCTCCAAATTGCTCTTCTGACAATATGGTTTTTGAACAATTTGTGCACTTTGGCCTTGTCGTACCACAAATATGCATGCCACCCAAACGCATTGTCAAACCCTTCCAGATCCAGGACATCAGTGTTCTCCAATAAAATCCAATCTTTCAACCAGCAGAAGGCTGCAGATTCATAATATAGCCTCAAGTCTGGCAGGGCAAATCCCCCTCTTTCTTTCGCATCAGTTAATATTTTAAACTTTATTCGGGGCTTTTTGCCCTGCCAAACAAACTTAGAAATATCCTTCTGCCACTTTCCAAAACATTCCACCTTGTCCACGATCTGTAGGGCCTGAAACAAAAATAACATTTTCGGCAATACATTCATCTTTACAGCAGCTATTCGGCCTAACAAGGAAAGTTTCAGTCTTGACCATATATCCAAGTCTCTTTTGATTTCTGACCAGCATTTCTCATAATTATCTTTAAACATCTCATAATTATCTTTAAGTTTCTCCATCCTGAATTATTGGCTCAAAATAAAGTCTAAAAAGAAGTGCAAGACATCATGTAGCCATACCCGAATCAGTAAATAAAAACATTGTAAATGGGTGGGATAAAAATGGCTACATCAATAGAAGAGAGTCTTTTCTTAATTTATAATTTACAGAATTGCACTGAACTAACCGGGATCCCAATATCACCTCACCAGCAAATAACCTTACTGCTACAATGACTAACCGACTTTATTGTTATCCTGTGCTCACACACATTTATAAATATTTTCCAGCAGTTTCTAGCTCTTGCAATCTATATTTAGAGTAGGTAAATATGGCATGGGGGGGCGGGGGAATTGAAACGCTGTAGTATGGGGTAGCCAACATGGTGTCCTTCAAATGGTCTGGACTATAGTTGCCATCATCCCCAACTATTGGCAATGCTGGCTGAGGCTGATAAGAGTTGAAGTCTACAACATCCGGAGGGCATAACGTTAGCTTGCCCTGGTATAGACAAAGTTTAGAGTGGGTTTGGAAGAGGCAGTTGTATGGATGGTTTCCCCACTAATACAGCTCCCTGTACCTACTTGGCAGACTCCACCTTAGGTGGCCTGTTGCTTGCTAATTTCCCAATGGAACTGATTTTTGCCTTTCAGAGAGTAAACTAAGAATGACTCTGTGGAGATCACAAGAAAAACAGACTGCCATTGAGTAGTAGTTCATTTTCTCATTCTACTCTATCCCTCAGACTACGTTTGAAGCATGAGTTTGCATGCAGAGTGTGGTTTCTTGGAACAGCCAAGCAGGTACCAAAGCTGTTGCTGTGTGGCATCATCAGAGGCTGATATTCTTTTTATCTGAGTTTGAGATGTCATACTGTGAGGTTATCTGGACAGAATAAATATCTCAGATATGAGGTAGTTTATGAAGACACAACAGCAGGGCTTCTACATTAGTTTATTAGTGCTTGCAGAATGTAGAATCATAGAATCATAGAGTTGGAAGACACCACAAGGCCATCGAGTTCAACCCCCTGCCAAGCAGGAAACACCATCAGAGCACTCCTGACATATGGTTGTCAAGCCTCTGCTTAAAGACCTCCAAAGAAGGAGACTCCACCACACTCCTTGGCAGCAAATTCCACTGCCGAACAGCTCTTACTGTCAGGAAGTTCTTCCTAATGTTTAGGTGGAATCTTCTTTCTTGTAGTTTGGATCCATTGCTCCATGTCCGCTTCTCTGGAGCAGCAGAAAACAACCTTTCTCCCTCCTCTATGTGACATCCTTTTATATATTTGAACATGGCTATCGTATCACCCCTTAACCTCCTCTTCTCCAGGCTAAACATGCCCAGCTCCCTTAGCCGTTCCTCATAAGGCATCGTTTCCAGGTCTTTGACCATTTTGGTTGCCCTCCTCTGGACACGTTCCAGTTTGTCAGTGTCCTTCTTGAACTGTGGTGCCCAGAACTGGACACAGTACTCCAGGTGAGGTCTGACCAGAGCAGAATGCAGTGGCACTATTACTTCCCTTGATCTAGATGCTATACTCCTATTGATGCAGCCCAGAATTGCATTGGCTTTTTTAGCTGCCGCGTCACACTGTTGGCTCATGTCAAGTTTGTGGTCAACCAAGACTCCTAGATCCTTTTCACATGTACTGCTCTCAAGCCAGGTGTCACCCATCTTGTATTTGCGCCTCTCATTTTTTTTGCCCAAGTGCAATACTTTACATTTCTCCCTGTTAAAATTCATCTTGTTTGTTTTGGCCCAGTTCTCTAATCTGTCAAGGTCGTTTTGAAGTGTGATCCTGTCCCCTGGGGTGTTAGCCACCCCTCCCAGTTTGGTGTCATCTGCAAATTTGATCAGGATGCCCTTGAGTCCATCATCCAAGTCGTTGATAAAGATGTTGAATAAGACCGGGCCCAAGACAGAACCCTGTGGCACCCCACTAGTCACTCTTCTCCAGGATGAAGAGGAACCATTGATGAGCACCCATTGGGTTCGGTCAATCAGCCAGTTACAAATCCACTGAGTGGTAGCATAGTCAAGACCGCATTTTACCAGCTTCTTTACAAGAATATCATGGGGCACCTTGTCAAATGCCTTGCTGAAATCAAGGTAGGCTACATCCACTGCGTTCCCTTCATCTACCAGGGTGGTAATTCTGTCAAAAAACGAGATCAGGTTAGTCTGACATGACTTATTTTTCAGAAATCCATGCTGACTATTGGTGATCACAGCATTCCTTTCTAGGTGCTCACAGATGGTTTGCTTAATGATCTGCTCCAGAATCTTCCCTGGTATTGACGTCAGACTGACTGGGCGGTAATTATTTGGGTCCTCTCTTTTCCCCTTTTTGAAAATAGGGACAACATTTGCCCTCCTCCAGTCTGCCGGGACTTCGCCTGTTCTCCAGGAATTCTCAAAGATGACTGCCAATGGTTCTGAGATCACATCTTTCAGTTCTTTTAATACTCTTGGATGCAGTTCATCTGGCCCTGGATACTTGAATACATCTAAACTAGCCAAGTATTCTTGTACTATCTCCTTAGTTATTCTGGGCTGTGTTTCCTCTGCTGAATCATTTGCTCCAAATTCTTCAGGTCGGGCATTGTTTTCTTTATCAGAGAAGACTGAGGCAAAGAAGGCATTGAGGAGTTCAGCCCTTTCTGTGTCCCCTGTTTGCATTTCACCATCTTCTCCTCTGAGTGACCCCACTGTTTCTTTGTTCTTCCTTTTGCTACGAACATACCCATAAAAGCCTTTTTTGTTGCTTTTAACCTCTCTAGCAAGCCTGAGTTCATTCTGTGCTTTAGCTTTTCTGACTTTGTGTCTACACGTGCTGGCTATTTGTTTGAATTCCTCTTTGGTGGTTTCCCCCCTTTTCTATTTTTTGTACACATCCTTTTTTAATCTTAACTCAGTTAAAAGTTCTTTAGATAGCCACCCTGGCTTCTTTAGGCACCTTCCATGTTTTCGTCTCATTGGTATTGCCTGAAGTTGTGCTTTTACTCTCCCTCTTAACAAACTCCCAGCCATCATGAACTCCCTTTCCTTTTAGTATTACTGTCCATGGGATGTCAACCAGCACTTCCCTAAGTTTTATGAAGTCGGCTTTCTTAAAGTCAAGAAATTGAGTCCTAGTATGCTTGCCTGCTCCTTTCCGCTGTATAGTAAACTTCAGAAGAGCATGATCACTTGCGCCTAATGATCCTTCCACTTCTACCCCACTAACCAGGTCATCAACATTGGTTAGGACCAGATCTAAAATGGCTGTTCCTCTTGTTGCTTCTCCCACTTTCTGGACAATGAAGTTGTCTGCAAGGCCAGTGAGGAATCTGTTTGACCTTATGCTCTTGGCTGAGTTTGACATCCAACAAATATCCGGGTAATTGAAGTCTCCCATTACTACTATCTCCCTTCCTTTTGCATGCTTGGCCATCTGTTCCAGGAAGGCATCATCTATGTCCTCCGTTTGGCTTGGGGATCTATAGTAAACTCCCACAATGAGGTCACTGTTATTCTTTTCTCCCTTAATTTTGACCCAAATGCTCTCACTTTGGCTTTGAGGTTCTAAATCTTGGATCTCTTCACAGGTATACACATCCCTGACATATAACACCACTCCTCCTCCTTTCTTGTCTGGTCTGTTTCTCTGAAATAGATTGTATCCCTCCATTATTACATTCCAATCGTGGGACTTATCCCACCAGGTTTCAGTGATGCCTATTATGTCATATTTAGTTTGCTGTACCAAGAGCTCAAGCTCATATTGTTTATTTCCCATGCTTTGCGCATTAGTGTACAGATATTGAAGTCCATTAATCATTCCCCCGTGACTCTTATTTAAGGATTTTTTCCTCCCACCACTAGGTCTGCGTGCTGTTTGCTCCATTTGGTCTATGACATTTGGATGATCATCTTCATCAATTGATAGATTCCTACCTTCAGGAGCACTGTCTCCCTCCCCCACATTAGTCAGTTTAAAGCCCTCCTGATGAGGTTTCTGAGATTTTTGGCAAAAACATTCCTCCCAACTGTTGTGAGGTGCAGCCCATCGCTTTCCAGAAGTCCATCTTCAAGAAACTGCAGTCCGTGATCTAAGAATCCAAACCGTTCCTGTTTACACCATTTGTGAAGCCAGCTGTTCACTTCCACTATTTTTCCCTCTCTCCCTGGTCCACGTCGTTCAACTGGGAGGACAGATGAGATGACAATTTGTGCTTTTAATTGCTTCAATTTCCTGCCCAGAGCCTCGTAGTCTCTTTTGATCTTCTGGAGGCTATTGCTTGCAGTGTCATTGGTTCCCACATGAACCAAGAGGAAGGGGTATTTGTCAGTGGGTTTTATGATTCCTTGCAGTTGTTCAGTTACATCTTGGATCTTAGCCCTGGGGAGACAGCACACTTCCCGAGACATCTTGTCAGGCCCACAGATCACTGCTTCTGTTCCCCTCAGTAGGGAATCCACTATCACCACTACACGCCTCCTCTTAGGTCTGGTCGGGGTTCTTCCATGAGCTGTCCGTTCCAAAGTCGCCTGCACATTCCCTGAGGACTGACTTTGCTGCTCGTCTTCATATACCTGATCGACTGTAATGAGGGAGAGGTCCTCAAATGGAGTCTGCTCTTCGTCTTCCATGCTAGGGGAGAGGACCTCAAAGCGATTGAGAGGATAACGGATAACGGAAACGTTAAAGGATGACTTTATAAAACCTTCATAATGTATTACATGACAGTGAAGGGGCAGGAATGATCACAGCCTGTTTCTATTTAGTTATTTATAAGAAAGAGATGGGATTTATCTTTTTTTAATGCTGTGATGCAGTTACATCAATATTTGGTCTGGTTGCTAGGAAATGGCTTAATAATAGGGAAATTAGAGAAATATGTTTACTGCCAGACATCCTAGTCCATATTTCTTTGTTTTTAGCACTTTTTGTTTTTATCTGTAAGCGGTCTTGAGTCCTGTCAGGGGAAAACAACAAAGCGTAGTTGACAAAATGCTTCTGGTTACAAGATGTAGTGAGGTTCTACCGTTGTACTCAGGTCCTGCTTTCAAGCTTTGCACGGGCATCTGATTAGCCTCTGTGAGAACAGGATGCTGGACTACATGGGCCTTTTGGCCTGATCCCACAAGCCTTTCTTATGTTCTTAGTTCACCATAGCCATTAAGTGGAGAGTGTTTTGGTATTAGGATGCATATTATTTCACATGTATTCTCACTCTTCGTTTAGTGCTTATCTGTACAGTGAGAAACACTGTTTCAGTTGAAGCCCCTGTGCATTTCAGTACTCGATCAGACTTCATAGTTACTTATGAAGTTTTAATTAAGACTCCACAAAATATACTAAGGCTACAATTCTAAGACTGTGTATTGGGAAATAAAACACAATTAGTCAACAGGATATATGGTGTTTAGGATCACTCTGTAGTAGATGCTTTTAACCTTCCTTCCTTCCCCAAACTCACAGGGATACTGTATTGATAGAGTCACATTTTTAATGATCCAATTATAAAGCTAGCATAAGCTATTCTGCCAGCAAGTGAAGACCTTCTTGTTCCAACAGTCTCTTGGGAGCTGACAGCTTTTATTTAGGGGGCTGGTGCTGTGCTGTTTTTTTTTTGGGGGGGGAAGGGTGTTGTCTGTATGTTTTTAATAGATCGTAGATAGGCAGACAGACAAATAGATAGTTTTAATTCTATTAAGGTGGGGGTAGAAATAAGTAAATATATAACAACAACAACAACAACAACAACAACAACAACAACAACAACAACAACAACATATTCTACCAAGGGTAGCTCCTCATGCAGTGTGACAGAGATATAATCTGCCTTATAATTCCACAGTAAATAGAATAAATTAGAATTTTAAAAAGGCAAAATGTTCATAAACTTATAAAGTACCATTTGATGCCTTTATTGCATGTCAGATAGACTGCAGTATTGCTGAGTTTTGCTGCACAGGAGCTTGACAACCACTATCCAGTGACTCTAAAAATAAAATTCCCAAAGGTATTTTTTCAATATACATGAGAATATGAGCAGATCAAAGTTGAGCCATGTTGCCAAATGAAAACAGAACACAGAGGGAAGTTTGCTGCCACATTTAAAATTAGCAGAAGTTTGTTCTTCAGTCCCAGTGCTTCAGTGTATCAGTAATTGTATATTGAACTGAATTAGCCTTAGTTTCGAGGAAAAGTGTATGAAGTATGCTTTGGTGTGAAGTTATGTTGCTGGTAAGACCTGTGCAAGTGGCAGCACAGTGTTTCTACTATGTATTTTGGAAAGTTCATAGAATCATCGAATTGTAGAGTTGGAAGGGACCACGAGGGTCATCTAGTCCAACCCCCTGCAATGCTGGAATCTTTTGCCCAACATGGGACTCAAACCTGCGACCCTGTTATTAAGAGTCTCTACCAACTGAGCTTTGGATACTTCTTATGCTATCGTAGTGAAATTTTATATAAGGGTTCCTGAGAACAATGAGCTGGTTTTCAAATCTGTTTGGATACAGTTGGATGCAATTTTGAATCAGAATGGCAGACTGAACCGGTCAAACCTGCACTGAATTTTTTGTTTCTTAGAATTCCTGAGCAATGTCTGGTGTGAGGCTGCTAGTTAAGGATGATATTAAATGCTAGTCCTACCCAGAGTAGATCCATTGAAAATAACTTAGTTGTGTCCATTAACTTCAGTTGACCTACTCTGGAGAGGACCAGCATTGAATCAGAGGCAGATTTAGGGAAGCATGACCAAGTTGCCTGCACTGGGTGCTGAACTGATAGAGTGCTGCAGTGGGCGTCTGAACAATGATGAACAATGGAAGGTGAGAGGCAAGGGAGCACAAATTTTGGCATCACACAGGGTGCTGCTTAAATTTTAAAGCTCAAATTCTATCACTGATTGAATACCACCCTTAGAGCATATGTCTGGCATATCATTCCTTTATACTTTTGTACCCTTCTTAGGTAGCATATCAGCATGTAAGTATATTCTTCTTACATAAAATTTACATTCCCTGGGTCAGATTTGGCACAGGGCCTGCCAGTTGCTGGCCACTGCATAGGATATACAATAAATTGCAATTTTCCCCTGCCTTCCTCTCATTACAGACTATAAGAATATGTTAAGACTTGATGTAGCTCATAAAAACTATTTGCACAATGGAATATGAATCAGAAAACAAACTCATTTGGAGTGCTTACACCTGGAGCTATGATTATCATAATTAGTTATTGTTTGGCAATGCTATAGCAGGAATGTCACACAGGGTGCTTAACAAGCAGAAGGCAGAGACTTCAGCACTGCAGGAGTTTTCTGTTTATATATGCTGCAGAGAGCGGTAGCAGACACTGCCTCATTTACTCAGGCATTTATTTGCATGTGTGAAGCAAACACCAGCTTGCTATTGAGATGATTTTATTGATTCCTTTCTGGTGTTTCTGAAATGAGGTGGAGAGCTAGAACTGATAGTTTGGCATTATGGTGGAAAACCCTCAGCCACCTGACAAGCCTTCTAGTTGAATGATGGCTAGCACAGGTTGATGGAGAGTTCAGTTTTATTTTTGTGCTCACGTGCACAATAACTAGTGCAGACCTAATCCTAAATTGTTTTAACTGGTTTGATTATTTTATACTGTTGTAACCTGCCCCGAGACCTGAAAATGAAGTGCAGGTAAGAAATCCAATAAAATAAATAAATTCTGTTGCCAAAAAGTCTACAGAGTGCACCCTCCCCCCTTTACAGCAGACAAGCTAAAGTTCCATTTAATAAATGTCTCACTGTAGTAGTCTTCCTCATCCTCTGTTGGGAATCTGTTGAAAATGAAAAGCATATCAAAGCATAAAGAAAGCCCAGATGAATTAAAGCTCTTGATGCCTTCACTGTTATTGTCTTTCATGCATTTTTTTCCTTTTTTTAAAAAAGGAAAGATATCACTTCAAAGCTACTCATCTGGGAAATTATCTGGGAAGAGAAAATGTAATTTCAACCCTCAGAACAGCATTATGACATATAAGGGAGAACCTTGAGGTAGAAGTAATAGGAAGCTTTTTGATTTTACTTTTTAATATGGGATATGTGTAAATCCTTTACAGCCAGCAAAATGTGACAAGGTTGTAATTGCAGCAAGGTAACTAAAGTATACAGTTCTGGGGTTTGGGTCATGCCCAGTCAAAATGTTTTTCTATAAACACTGAGATGTCTTATATAGCCTGGGAAGCTGTTACTTACCAACCAGACTTTGGGAGGATATATTTAAATAATATGGATGTATACTGTTATTTTTCCACTCAGGTTGAAGTATATTTGAGTTCATGAATTATGAGTGTATGTTCAAACACCCAGGTGTAGGGAAATCTGAAAACTTACATGTACACAACCAAAATAACTTGGAGTGGTTGGCAGCTATACTGGACAATGGGCAACTGTTTTTGAGAAAAGGGGCTGGTGATGTGATGATTTTATTGTTATTTTCTGTGTTTTTAATAGATCGTTTATATTATTTTATTTCTATTAGTGTTTAATGACATTTTAATTATTGTCTTTTCTATATTTTAGCTTGATCTATTTTATCTGCTTAAGCCACCTTGAGACCTGAACTGGGGATAAGGAAGGATATAAATAAGAATAAGAATGATAATAATGTTAAAAATAATGCAGCATGGGCTCTATAGTGTTAAAAACAGTCTTCAGTTTTATTCCCTAAGCACTCCCCACCCTGGTCTTTGGGATTCTTTTTCAGGGCATTGCAGGAGTAAAGTCTGTAATGCCTGTCAAATTCAGTAACAGACCATGTAATTTTCAGCTACTTCAAATCCCCCACCCTCTCTCTATAGATTTTGTCCCAATTCTAATCAAGGGAAGTAATAGTACCATTTTGTTCTACCTTGATCAGACTATGCCTGGAGTACTGTGTCTAGTTCTGGGTGCCACAATCTAAGAAGGATATTGACAAGCTGGAATGTGTGCCGAGGGCAACCAAAATGATCAAAGGTCTGGAAACGAAGCCTTATGAGGAATAGTTAAGGGAGTTGGGTATGTTTAGCCTAGAAGAGAGGAGACTGAGAGGAGATGTGATAGCCATCTACAAATATCATAAGGGCTGGCACATGGAAGATGGAGTATGCTTGTCGAACCAATGGCTTCAAGTTTCAAGAAAGACGATTCTGACTAAACTATAGGAATAACTTTCTGATGGTATGATTTGACAGTGGAATGTTCCTTCCCTGGAGGTTTTTAAGCAAAGGTTGGATGGCCATCTGCCTTGGGCACTTTACTTGAGATTCCTGCATTGCAGGAAGTTGGACTAGATGTCCCTCAGGGTCCCTTCCAACACTACAATTCTATGATTCTTCCAGGGTAACCTCAAGACAGTCAAATATTCCAGGGCAGGAGGACAACCCTTAGAGTAGCTTTGTAACAGCTTGATATTTTGCTGAGGAAAATTTGAATCCTCGGAAAACTTGGTAAAGTTAAATTTAAGAGTGTGGACTGATCTTCAACTGTAAAAGACCAAGGGCCTTAATCTTGGTTTGGGGCTAGCAAAGCCCTGCCCTGTAAGGTGCTGGACTCCTGACTCCTAGCATGGGCTTTAGGTTATCCTTTTGAATACCTGTCCGAGAAGCAGTTTCTTGAGAGGCTGGGTGAGACAAACTTTCCCCAGTCTTCCATTCTAACCTTCTTCTCCCACTCCTTTCTTCTCCTCTGTTTCATTTCCGTTAAAGTTTATTTAGGCCTCTGGGCTCCATGAGCACTTCATTGCGGCTCAGTGACTGCAGCTGGTTCCTGCTTCACCAACAATGCTGCTAAGCTCTGCCTTTCCCGTGGCTCTTTTGGTGGGGTGGGCAAACTTCTGTCTGCCTCCCAACCTGGTTCCCAGCTGAGTAGCAGCAGCTCATGGCTCCCTTAAAGGGGCAGGTATGGTGGATTTTACAGCAGGAGACTGATGACCCCAAGCGTCTTCTTATACACACACTCATAACCTATATTTCATCAACTTCCATAAAGAAAATGCTCACTTTTATTGGACTGTGTTTTGTAAGTCCATCTATGGTCAGAAACATAGCTGTTGCTCCCACATCAAGGAAGGAGTGAGCAGACACTGTGTTCTGAGCTGCAGGGTGAATTGAGGCATTTGGTGAATGCAGAAGACTGGACACACTCTTTACAGTCAGATAAAATTATTCAAGTGGACCAGGGGAGACATGGTTTAGGTGTTCCAGCTGAATGACATGCAATAAGTTTAATCAAGCTCAGACTCGTGCTTTAAACATAAAAGCATGAAGCTGAGCAGAGAAAGAAAAGATTCAAAGTGGAAATTTAAAAAGACGTCTATAAAATTTGATTATTTTGATCAGAACTAAAGTCTTAGATCCAAGGTAGATGAAGTGAGATGAAGATCTAGGGTGGATGAAGTGAGATGATTGGCATGTTTTTTTTCCCCTTTCCCCTCCTCTTCCTAACATTGCCTATGCTCTGGTCAGTTCCAACATCTCCTGATTTGTAAAGCAATATTAATCAGTTAGGGCATTGTGCTGAACTGTGTTATGCAGTCTAGCTAAATTAGGTATGGAGCTGTGCCAGCTAGATCAAAGAAAAGTGTGTAGCAGGGTAGGAGAGCTGAAAAATGCCAATGCATTTCACATCTGGCAAGCAATACGCCCCTTTGGTCTCAGATAGTACATGCTTAAAAAGTCCAGGGCACAAATTTCCTCGGCCCTCTAGTGGCTATGGTGGCTCATTTACCAGAAGTATTTATGGTTAATTCTGGAAGTGTATACAATGGTACCTCTGGTTACGAACGCTTCTGGTTACGAGCTCTGCTAACCCGGAAGTAGCTGCTCCTGGTTGTGAACTTTGCCCCAGGATGTGAATGGAAATCACGCGCCAGAGGCACATGCGCAGCAGGAGGTTTCATTAGCGAAAGCGCACCTCAGGAAAAAAACGGTTTCAGCTTAAGAACAGACCTCCAGAACGAATTGAGTTCGTAACCAGAGGTATCCCTGTACTTCATTCTGACCAAACTCCTGGTGTATATTTTGCTCATTTACTTCTGGTAAATGAGCCACCCTAGCTGCTAGAGGGCTATAAAAATTTGTGTCCCAGGCTTTTTAGACTTGCCTACCCATGTACACGGGTGGCACTGTGGATTAAACCATAGAGCCTAGTGCTTGCCAATCGGAAGGTCTGCGGTTCGAATCCCCACGACGGGGTGAGCTCGTGTTGCTCGGTCCCTGCTCCTGCCAACCTAGCAATTTGAAAGCACACAGTGCAAGTAGATAAATAGGTACTGCTCTGGCGGGAAGGTAAACGGCCTTTCTGTGCACTGCTCTGGTTCTTCAGAAGCAGTTTAGCCATGCTGGCCACATGACCTGGAAGCTGTACGCTGGCTCCCTCGGCCAGTAAAGCAAGATGAACGCCGCAACCCCAGAGTCATCCACAACTGGACCTAAAGGTCAGGAGTCCCTTTACCTTTACCTTTTACCCATGTACTATCTGAAATCAAAGGGGTGCATTACTTGCCAGATGTAAAAGTTTTTTCAGCTCTCCTACTCCACTAGTGTGGTTTAGCCCTCTGGCAAACACTGCAGCCCCTTTAAATCATTATAAAAATAGTATGTTTATTACATGGGAGCTTCAAAATACTGCACATCTTAATAACTAAAAGCAGACTATGCAAGACTATTCAAATGTATGTAATCTAACCCTGTTCCACGGATTTGTTAATTAATTCGAAGATAGGTCATTAATGAGCTATTAAACTCACAATCAAACGAAGAATGTGTTGTGAGAAGCTTCTGCCTGGCCATTGTGAGAAACAGGATGCTAGACTAGATGGGCCTTTTGTCTGATCCATTAGTGTCATTATATTATTTTTCTTTCCATTTTTATCTTTGGTTTCTAGTACAGTAGTTGGGGGGAAAGATCCCTGGTGGCATAAACAAAATAGGTCTATGAAATGCTAACTTAGGGAAGTACATCTTCTGAACTGAATATATGTTTTTAACCAAGATTAGTTCAAGCTTAATGTGCCCCACTGAACAACTGTGTCATGATAGTACAAAGTCCATGGCTTGTGGGCTGAGAATGCTCTTTCAAAATCTGTGTTCTTGATGTCAGAAGGAAGCGCTAAATTATTGCCATTATCTTCATGCAGGCTGGCCCACAGAATCCCTACTGTGTAAACCAGGCTCATATAATAGAGAGGTAATTGTAAGGTCCAGATAAATGCAGTTGGTTTACTGTAAGCAGCAAGCAAGGAAAATTAACATCATACTTTCACACCTGCAGATCTTTTGTCTTAAGGATTTTTAGGTATGAATTAGACTATAACAGAAAAGAGTGCAATTTTAAGCAATTCTGCATTTTGACATAGTCATGCTGTGTTCAATGTCTTAGAAGCATTTAAGTGCCTGTATTTTCTCCTTAACTTCACTGCCCTCTTTGACATCTTGATCCTTGCACTAATGAAAACCTGTACAATATCTTCAAAAGATTAATCCTGCAAATCAAAATTATTAACAATATGCAAGTGCATGAATATGCAGTCAAGTCCTGTTGATTTTGATAAGCTGTAACAATGTTTAATTGCACCACATGGGTTAAGTAAAAATTAGGGTTGGGTAAAAATAGTTAATTTTCACTGTGAAGTTTTGCTACAGTATAGAATATCTTTTTGCTCTGATATAGCTTTGGAGTGGGCCTTGGAAGGCAGAATGGCTTCTGCAGTTCACTGCAGATACTGAAAGTCTCTGATGTTGGGAGGCAGGAGATGAAATACTCTCCTCTCAAATGATCTGAGATTGCTAAGAGAATGAGACCTTACTGTCAAGTGGCTCTTGACTGTAGCAAATGCCTTCGCCTCACAGGATCAGATACCTTCAGCCAAAGTAGATCCATGACTGAAGGTCTCCAATCCAGCAAGGAATTTATCCATCCTTCTCTAGACTCTGCATAGCATATAAAATGTCCAGGTAAATAATGCTCGTAGTCCGTTTCCCCATAATTGAAATTTGCTTTCTGTTGTTAAGGTCATCTTGAATCTTGATTCTGTCTTTGCAGCATTAGCTATCTCTCCCAGTTTGGTATCATTTTCAGAGTTGATTAGGGTCCCCTCAGTACCTGCATCCATTTTTAAAAAAAACATGTTGAACAACAACAGTCCCAGGACAGAACCCTGTGACATCCCACTTGTCACTTTTTTGCAGGATCAACAAGTAACTGTTAGTGAGCACTCTTTGGGTTCAGTCAGTCAACCAGCTACAAATCCACCTAACAGTTACCTGGTCCAGCCCACATTATACCAGCTTACCAGCTTCATCATCATTATTATTCCCAACCATCTGGTGGGATTGCCCCAGCCCCTCTGGGCAGCTTTCAACACATATAAAAACACAATAAAACATCAAACATTAAAAACTTCCTGAAACAGGGGTTCCTTCAGATGTCTTTTAAAAGTTGTATAGTTATTTATCTCCTTGACATCTGATGGGAACAAGTTTCAAAGGGAGGGGACCACTGCCAAGAAAGTCATCTGCCTGGTTCCCTGTAACTTCACTTCTCGCAGTGAGGGAACTGCCAGAAGGCCCTCAGACCTGGACTTCAGTGTCTAGGTTGAATGATGAGGGTGGAGACGCTCCTTTAGGTATACATGGTTGAGGCCGTTTAGGGCTTTGAAGGTCAGCATCAACACTTCAAATTTTGCTCAGAAATGTACTGGGAGCCAGTTTAGATCCTTTACGACCAGTGTTTTATGGTTCCAGTCACCAGTCTAGCTGCTACATTCTGGATTTGTTCTGGTTTTCGAGTTACCTTTAAAGGTAGCTCCACATAGAGCACATTGCAATAGTCCATGTGGGAGCCTTACTGAAATCAAGATACACTACATTCACAGTATTCCCCTGATCTACCAAGCTTGTAACTCTATCAGAGAGAGAGAGAGAGAGAGAGAGAGAGAGAGAGAGAGAGATATTCATTTGGCAAGACTTAGTAATTGTGTTTAAGTCTTAGTAATCAAGTTTCTTCATATCTCATTCGTACTTCTATTTCATTGTAATGTAACATGGCCATGGCACATAATCTCAATATAACTTTGCATTCCTATACTTTACACCTACCCACACTCCAATACTCCTTTATTAATTTGAGATCAAATAATATAGGAGATGAGATGTGAAAGAAACTAGCAGAGAAATCAGGGAGGCAAAATCCTGCTCAATTTTCTCTATACCTTTATCAATGAGATATAGTTTATCTTTACTTTTATCAATGGGATATAGTTTTGAAGATTTTCTAGTAAGTTTATATTTAAGACTTCTGTCTACTCAGAAGTAAGCCTCAATGGGACTTTCTCCTATGTGTGTCTAGATTTGCAGCCTCAGCTTGTTATGTTTCTTAATGTAAGACATCCATAAAACTAGTCTCCCAGCTTCCGATCTTTCTAGTAGATTTAATAAACCATTAAACTCGCAACTGTAAACTTAGTAATCACGATTTGGTGATGGTTATCAAACCTGCTTCCTTGGGCACGTTTCACCTTTTTACCTAGCTTGCTTGTTAAGTCGTGAAGTTGTTGATGTTTTTTCTCATTTCATTAATGTTGACGAGGCAATCAATATTGGCAAGGTTTGAAAGAGAAGACACTACTTTCAAATGAGGAGACAGGGAATGTATTTCTAGAAATCCCATCATGATACTTCTCCAGCATTTTTATCCTCTTCATTTTGAGGTTACGTATGCAACTAGGTGCATTTCTAAAGATGCTTGCACAGAAAATTCAAATTGCAGCCAGACTCTTAATGGAATTTTATAAGCCTATGAATAATAACGATGGGACTGAGGAAGCTGAGCAGCCACCTTGCAAAGCCTGCCCAATAAAGGTGACTTTTAAGGCATTCAGCAAAGTGGTGGACAGATAGAACACAAATGGGGGAAAATGCTTTTTACTCACATCTGCAGGACAGAGTCTTCAATCTGCCCCCCCCCCCCCAATTGACTCAGTTATTTGCTAGGAGGCATAATTGAAAAAATCACTGTCTGGGAGGAATTGCAATTTCCAACAGTGTATTTGGAAACACAAAGATAGCAAGGATACATTGTATCTCCAGTATCTTTATTTCTTGCAGTTACTGGCCCTGGGAAATTTACTAAAATATAGAAGGGTAAAGTCTTTCACTAAGGAGCTGCTGTAGTGCATACTTAACTGATGGGAGTCTTACTGCCTAACAAATCACACCTTTTAGGTGATCTGCATTCCATTCAGCGGTGATTTATACCACTTTCCAGTGATTCCAGTAGTATTCTCAAATTTCTGAGGGTCAAAGCATTTTGGGCCTTGCATGGGGTTTAATAAAGTCACACCCAACTCTTCTTTAGTAAGCTGTCACTCTGCGTGCAAAAGACATGCTCAAAAGCTTCTGATTCTACATATAGAATCCAACAAGGTCCTTGACTGGGCATGCATTATAATATTCTATACTACACAGCTATATATCAGTCTTGGAATTAATAGCACATTTATGCAACAGCTCAAGCATTCCAGTTTTTCAGTGGAATCATCAATATCAGTGGCATGGGGTGAATTTTTTGTAGGGTAACAGGGCCAGGGGCGCCAACTTGTGAGGGCAATTTTGTGTGTGTAAACATTGCACCTTTCCCCAAGCTGGGCAGAGGCTTCCCAGGCTTTGAGAAGGAGGCACCAGGGCCCTGACAGGATGCTGGAGCCCTCCTGCCTCCTTCCCAAAGCCAGGTAGGCTTTGGAAAGGTGATGGGAAGGCTTTTGGGCTCACTGGAGCAGCACGCCTCCCTCCCTAAGCCAGGCAGAAGCTTCCCAGGCTTTGGGAAGAAAGCACAAGGGGACATTTAGGGGACTAGCCTAGTCCCCCTAGTCCACTGACCACACACCACTGATCAGTGTGCGTAGTTAACAATCTCAACTGAAATCTATTTATGGACAAGTATATATGGAATGTTTCCTATAGACCATCTTGCCCATGAGCTACATCAGCTAGATTACTGAAATAATGCTTGGCTTTGGATGTTCACTGATGTTGTATTCAGCCACTTGGAAAAATTGCTTACCGGAAAGCACATAGGAGCAGTTTAGAAGTTGCATGCTGCAAAAGCATGAAATCTATTAATCCAAAAGGCAAGGTTAAACAGTTATGCAAAGGAAATGGGGATGAAAGTGCTTTACTGCAGAGTGAATAATTGCAGGATAGATGTGCCTCTCAAAGAAGGTTTGATGGAATTAACTAAACAGATAGCATTTTCATGGGTTATGTTTTCGGTTCATTATATGGTGGTGATATTTGCACAGTGGAAAAAGGAGGATGGGGAAAGCCCAAAGGAACTGTGGCAAACAAAGTCATCCGATAGAATAGGGAGGATTTGGAAATGCAAAGTGCCACTGCTCAAAATATCTGGCTCCATTTTATGTTAAGCCCACCCCACTTTGAGCTTATTGACTGGAAATAAGATCCACAACCAACCTCTGCAAGTATCCATCTCATCATGCAAATTATCCATGATTCTAAAGCAGAAAAATGGGGGAAAGAGCCTTACATGCTAAAAGGGAAGAGGGATCCAAGGAACAGGCTGGGAGGGGGGGTTCACTTCCACACAGGAGAGGCCTTGGTGGTCCATGCTCTGGGTACCATTTCAGCTTAGGAGAGTTTGTGCAATACCATTTCTCATAGGTAAGGAAACCTGTTAAACTCTTCTCAGTGTAAAGCTTTTTCAATCTATATATGAAAGGGGAATGTTTTGCCCAGTGCTTTTGAGCATTCCTAGCAAATGCTGCAAAAATCTCTTGAGGTTTTCATGACTTGACAGGAATATTCAGTGCTGGCTAGCTGATTAAAGCACCCTTGCATTATGTTGTAGTCTTTGACTTCTGTGAGGCTGAGGGAGAAATTCAGATGAGAAACTAGGAACCAGTGCTATTAATTGAAAAGGTACTTAAAATGGCAATATATTCATATGGTGACAAAGTGGTAGCTAGTCACTGATCAGTCTCCACTCCTTTAAGAATATGTATTGATGATCATATTTAGGACATGCAAATGGGAAGGGAATTGTGCCACTTATTACTGGCAAATTGTAAGGAAACTATGTTTAGCAGATGTCCATGACACATGCAGACTCGTATTCCAGAGGCCTACCAGTACAAGTCATACTATATCCAGTTCCATGGGAACTTGAGGGCCACAGGGGAGGCCAACAGTATCTAGTCAAAGGAGAGAGGGATAGGACCTTGGATAGCTAGGACAGCTAGTGCCATCTGAAGCTTTATATAGGTCTACAAGAGTGTGGTACGCTCTATCTCCTTGGAGGAGCTAGCTGGCTGGCTGTTTAAGGACTCTTGCATTATGTTGTAATCATTGACTTCTGTGAGACTGGGAAGACAAAGTACTTTGGGGACTTGCCCTCTAAGTCAGAGAGGATGGTGACAGAGCTGTGTCTTCTGTCTGCAAGGCCCCAAATAATATATTGTTGGTTCTCCTCACTCCTCAACCCTGAGTAAGCAGCCTCAACTATATCCTCATCTTTTGTGTATGACCTGCCAACGGTGTGTGTGTGTCATACATGACACACCCTAGATAATCACATTATAGTTGAAGTGCTGGGAAAATTCAATATCAAGTCTGCATTTTATTGCTCAACATATTGTCCGTGTTGAAGGTCCCTTGGGAAACATTCTACTGAAATAGGCAAGTAAGGCGCAGCTGAAAGGATTTATTGGAGTAATTCAGAGGACAGTTTGTTCCAATCTTCCTGTCATTTAAATATTAAAATTCCTGACATTTAGAGCATAGAAAATAGCTCTTGAGTTAAGGGCATATCAATAAGCCTATGGGTTCCTGAACACAACATTGGGATCTAATTACTGGACCAGCGAATTAGAACTACTCATGGCTGCCAACTATCCCCAGACATTTAGCTGTTCATGATGAAATGAGATACACTGATTTAGTTATCAGTAGGGAAATGTGACCATAATAACAAAACATGACTAGAATATTCATAAACATAAATTTGATCTAACTTTGCATTGATGCAGAATATACAATTCATTTACACTGGCAAATGTCCATTCACAAAATCACAAAACATTAAATTTGCAATCATTGCACACTGCTTACTTTTTAGAAAAGCAACTAGTTTTCTAATGTTTCTAATGTTTAAATACAAGATGAAGAAGTATGTATGAATGTATTTCCTTCAAAAGAGTGTACCTGTTATTTCATGGAGACAAAGTCAATGGATTCGGAGAGACTGGCTGAATAAGAACACTCTAAAGGGCATTAGAAGACCATAGAATGTCTAAAGCAATTAGTATTTGCATATCACAAGGTTATTACATCCAGCCTTCTTGAATATTCTCATTCAGGGAAGCTGAAGAAGAAAAAACAAATTGTGGTCTCTGGGAAGGAAACAGACATGCAGAGTGGGGATGTTGTGGAGAGGAATGCTTTGGGGGAGGAAATTGATGCAGGGAAGATGGAGTTGGTGAGTGGAGCGAGCAGGGGGGCACCCCTAGTTAATCATTTTTGTACAGTGCTTAGTCATGTTAATATATTAGTAGTAGTAGTATTGCTACCCTCCTCATGGTAACAAATATTAGAAAAGTGCAGGCTGAAGTTGCAATATGACTGGCCTTTATTTATTTGCACAAGCACATCTCATCCTCTTTCAATTGGCACTCAGGACTTATCCTATTATGTCACTACAGCAAACTTGATTCCTTAACCTTCATCCTTGAGCAGGAATTTGAACCCATTTCTTACCAGCCAAAATCTAACACTTTGTAATATACCACAGTAACTTGACCAGTTCAAAGCCTCTTTGAATACACAGCCTAGAAAATGTTTTCTCTCCAATCAATTCATTAATCAGTTGGGAAGAAAGAAGCAACCCAGAAGCATCTCACACCATGGGTTAGATTCAGCTACCCCTTTCCACTCGTGGAAGCCAGCACAAAGACTCCCACTCCCCAGGCCTGTGTCTCCCCTAAATCTTGTCAGGAGAGTCCAGAGAAGTGCCAGAACAGTACACTGGGGTGGAGGAGGAGAGGGGACATTACTCTGTCGGACAATGGAACAATGTTCTTAGTGTCACATTAAATTCCACCCATTGTCCTTGAGCTATGGAAAGCATGTTAGACATTGCAAGTTGGAAGAAATTATCCACAGTTTGTGTGTTTTGTTGGTTGGTTGGATGGTTTTTAAGTGACAAAACATTGTGTTAATTAGAAATAAATAAAACACTCTGTTCCCTGAGAGACTTGACATAGAAAAATTTGTAAATGGAATTTAGATATCCAGGTCAGTTGGGAAGTCAGGTAAGCTGCACAAAACTTTTCACATTTGTGCCGGCACTGTAGTGATTCACTGAGCAAAAACCACAGAAGTCAGCTGCAATTTCTATCTTTGGCTACATAGAAACATACCATTTGCTTAAACGATAGCTGAGGGGAATTCCTTTCAGTTCTTCCTTCTAAACCAGTACTAAAGTAAGAGCAAATGTTCAGATGACCTCCATGATAGAACCAGGGTGTTGTCACTGGTGATCAGATTGATAAATAATCTATACATGCCTATTTTAATGTGCTTAATTTTTTTTTTTTTAAAAAAAGCTTGTATGATGCACAGAACCTGGCTAGATCTTCAGCAATTCCCTCCTGCAGCATTCTCTGTGTAGGTGTTAGCTGAATTGGCATAGAGCCCATTTAATTACCACACTAGCTGAACTTCTGCATCTGGGCTGAAATGCTGGAGTATTTTCTCAGTGTAATTAAAAAGAATTCAGCTTCTCTTGAGAGGCAGCACTTGCTTATATGTATTAAGAGCTGGGGGGGGGGAATCAATCAATAAAGTACTGTATGTTTATGCTCCTTGAGTTTCACATTTTCTCTTGGCCAAGGACTCTGCTTATGTGTACAGCACAATATTTCTTTCTATAAGGGAGGAAATGTGAGCTAATTCCAACATTAGCTCCAAAATGGTATTCCTTAGCTGGAACCATAATACAACGTGACACAGAAGATTGACTTGGAACTCTTGGGATGGTTCCACTGCTTGTTTGGCTCATGAGCTTGTTTTGTTGCAAACTGAATACATATCACCCCTTTGCACAATATATGGTTCTACATGGATTTCATCTCAAGTTGACTGGGAGGGGGGAACCCTGCTTTCTGTACAAGAAGAACACCCATCCTGCAGACTGTTGTAATTAATAGCTCGTTTAAAATATATCCTTCTTGGGAAGAGACTTAAGTAGGTGGTTGTCAGGAGCCTAGGCTGCCATCTTGATAACACAGCATGCAAGTCGTAATTAGCTTGAAGATTTATTGAAATACAATTAGCCTTGGATGTCTAACTGAGCGCCCGTGCCTTATGAGTCAGTTGAGTGCTTCCTGGTTCTGCAGAATATCCTGAACATATGACCCTTGCGTTTCTTGTTTTGTTTCCTGTCTAATACCTTTCCCATACGTCTATTCCTTGGGCTGAGGGGATTTATTGCTTCTTCTTCCGGTGAGGAAAAACTGCGCCTCCTGCTTTCTGAAGCTGCCTGTGTTCCTTAATCAGGCTGACTTCTCTCCCTCCTTCTCTCTCCTGACACCTTATCTACATTCCATTCTGTGTCAGGTGGAGGGGCAGGGGAACTGCTTACAGCTGTCTGACTGCTTCCAACTCATGTTCTGTTTCTATACTGGGGGCAGATGTGTTCATGACAGTGGTGGCCCAACAGCTCTTAATGCTCTTGGACAGGGGTAACCACTGTGGTGCCTTCCAAAGATTGTTAGACTACAACTCCCATAATCTTCAGACAGAATAGCTAATGGTGTGGGGTGATGGGAGTTGAAGTCGAACAAGATCTGGAGGGCACCATGTTGGCTGTCCCATGCTCTTGGATAACGTCAGTTATCTGGATTAATTTCAACCTGCTTTCAGGCTGAGGTTTGGCACTAAGATAGCTTTGGTCATTCTGCTGGATGAAAGACAAAGGGAATATTACATGGTTAATTCTCTTGGACATCTCAGCAGCTTTCAGGACTACTGTTCATTATATTCTTACAGCCTGGAGATGGGCACATTGTGCTCCTGTTGCTACAGTGTTTCTATTGGAATGGCCATTTCCAGAAGGTCCTAGGAGACTATAGCTTTGTTCCAGCTACAGTATGTCAAACTTAGCCTGAAAGAGATATTGATCTGGCTCAATGGCCAGATTCTGTTCTCCACCCCTAATCAACATGAAACTACTGAGTGAAATCTTCTGTGGAATTATAGTGAAGCATCATCAATATGCTTATGACACCACACTCCTCACCTCTCTTCTGTTTTTAATCACATTTTTTATCACATTCAGGTGATGTTGTGAAGTGTTGAACTGCTGCCCGAAATCGGCAAATGAGTGGGTGAAGACTGATAAATTGATGTTCAATGCAGATAAGGCACAGGTGCTATTGAGTGGGTGGCCAATCTGTTCTAGGTGGGATTGGGTGCTATTGGATCGGGTCCTATATGCGGTGCCCCAAGTATATTACAAAAAGTCTTTCACTACCCAAGTCCCTTTCTGCCTCAAAATAGCCCGGCCAGTTATCCATCCATGCTTTGGTAACATTTCGTTTGGGCTACTGCAGTGCATTATATGTGGGGCTGCATTTGAAGACCAGAAATGGCATTTGGTTAAAACAAGCAAACACTTGTGGCAAGCTTGTTCACTTGGGTTGGGTGAAGAGGACATATCTCACTAATTTCAAATGAGCTACACTGGTTTCTAACCCATGCTTGTGTAATCTCTAATGCCTCAAATGGTTGGATATCTAGAAGGACCAGCTTCTCCCACATGAATGTTTCCCCAAATTAAGATCCTCCTCTGATGCCATTCTCTGGGGTCTCTCACTTGTATTGATGAGGCAAGTACTGCCTACAGACAGGTCCCTTTGGTTGTGGAGCCCTGACTATGGAATTCCCCCTCCAGGAAGACACTCCTTCTATCTGATCTCTTTTTATTACCCCTTTGATTCACCTTAGCCTTTCAGATTTATTCATTTATCTGTTTCAGTGCTGACATTTTATCTACCCTTTTGTTGGATTGTGCTTTTGGTCAATTTTTAGTTTTCATTATGTAATAGTACTTCTTATCATCTTTGGGGAGCCTCTCACCTGTCAAACACACTGAATGAATAAATGAATATGCCCAAGACCATATTTGGGTTATCTTTTTTAACTTGCCCTTGTTTTCAATACATATATCAACATTTGGGCTCTGTATTTTTGTTGGTATGTATTTGTGTCACAGTTAATAGACCTTTTTGTTTACACAAACCACAGCTTACACAGTGTTTTCTAATAAACAGTATTTTTTATCTGCATTCTACAGTATCTAAATTCAACTAGATAAGCCATTCAGACATCGGCTTTAGATCTATTTCAGTCCGGTTTCCGTCCTGGTTTTGGGACCGAGACAGCTCTGGTTGGCCTAACAGATGATCTCCGTAGACAACTGGATCGAGGTGGGTCAGGACTGCTGATCCTTTTAGATTTGTCAGCAGCCTTTGACATGGTCGATCATGATCTTCTGGACCACCGCCTTGCAGACGTGGGGATACAGGGCATAGCCTGTAACTGGCTGTGCTCTTTTATCTCTGGTCGGGGACAGAGGGTGGCACTAGGGAGGGAAATGTCGTCGCGCCATTCCTTGGTGTGTGGAGTGCCGCAGGGCGCAATTCTCTCCCCAATGCTTTTTAACATCTTTATGAGCCCCCTTGCCTAGATTATGCAGAGCTTTGGGCATATGCTGATGACACTCAGCTCTATCTGCTGATGGATGGCCACACCGACTCGGCCCCGAACACACTGACCAGATGCTTGGAAGCTGTGGCTGGATGGTTTTGTGGGAGCGGATTGAAACTAAATCCTTCGAAGACAGAGGTCCTATGGCTGGGCTGGGATGGCATGGGGATGAGGGACCAACTCCCTTCTCTTGCGGTGGCCCAATTAGTGCCATAGCCTTCCGTTAAGAGTTTGGGTGTAATCCTTGACACCTCCCTTTCCATGGAGGTACAAGTTACAGCAACAGCCAAGGTGACATTTTTCCACCTTCGCCGCATCAAGCAGTTGGTCCCTTACCTTTCCCGCCCCAACCTGGCCACAGTGATCCATGCGACGGTCATCTCCAGGCTTGACTACTGTAATTCGCTCTATGCAGGGCTGCCTTTGAAGCTGACCCAGAAACTCCAGAGGGTGCAGAATGCTGCAGCGAGGCTCCTCACGGGGTCTCTGCCATGGGAGCATATTCACCCAGTGCTTTTCAAACTGCACTGGCTCCCGGTAGAGTACAGGGTCAGATTTAAGGTGCTGCTTTTGACCTTTAAAACCCTTCACGGCCTAGGACCCTTGTACCTACGGGACCGCCTCTCCCGGTATGCCCCACGGAGAGCCTCAAGGTCCATAAATAGCAACACCCTAGTGGTCCCGGGCTAGTGGTTAGATTGGCTTCAACCAGAGCCAGGGCCTTTTCAACTCTGGCTCCGGCCTGGTGGAACGCTCTGCCTCATGAGACCAGGGCCCTGCAGGATCTGATTTCTTTCTGCAGGGCCTGTAAGACAGAGTTGTTCTGCCTGGCCTTTAGCTTGGAGCCAATTTGATTCCTTCCCTCTCTTTTTTCCTTTCCTTCTCCTCCTGCGATGAGGCTACATTTTAATATTTTAATGTTTCAATATTTTAATGTTGTATTTTAATTTTGTTTTTAAGTTGTAATCATTCAACTTGTTTTTATTATTGCTTGTAAGCCACTCTGAGCCCGGCCTTGGCTGGGGAGGGCGGGGTATAAATAATAAATAATAATAATAATAATTATTATTATTATTATTATTATTATTATTCCCTGTTTTCCAATAGCAATTACAAAAATAAAGGCTCACAAATAAGCATATTGAATGCAAATGTTAATAAACAAAAGCATGGGAGAATTTGGACTATGACAGTAGCATGCAGGAAACGAGTTTTCCCGGTAGACGCTCCCTGCCCCAATGAACTCTGTCCCAAGGGGGGAAACCTCCAGATTGCCATGTGGTCTTACAATTATGGTAAAGGTAAAGGGACTCCTGACCATTAAGTCCAGTCGCAGACGACTCGGGGGTTGCGACGCTCATCTCGCTTTACTGGCCGAGGGAGCCGGCATTTGTCCACAGACAGCTTCCGGCTCATGTGGCCAGCATGACTAAACTGCTTCTGGCGAACCAGAGCAGCACACAGAAACACCATTTACCTTTCCGCTGGAGCGGTACCTATTTATCTACTTGCACTTTGATGTGCTTTCAAACTGCTAAGTTGGCAGGAGCTGGGACCGAGCAACGGGAGCTCACCCCGTCGCGGGGATTCAAACCACTGACCTTCTGATTGGCAGGCCCTAGGCTACGTGGTTTAGACCACAGCACCACCCACGTCCCCAGTGCCACCTGCGTCCCAATTAGGTTAAATACTTGCAAATGGATCAATGTTGTTTTTCAGTACTTTATTATGCAGAGTTGCAGTACTAGTGAGATAATTCTGTACGAAACATTGGTTGGTGGCTATTCTTGATTATGTCTGATTTTCAGGGTGCTCTGATTTTTGGAATGTGTTGAGAAGGTAGAAGGATTTTGCCATGATCTCACCACATTCCTTCCTAGCAGCCAGATATTTAGCCTCAGTGAGCCCTATGTGCAGTGTAGACAATACAGTGTAGATGGACTAATGTTCTAAAGTGTGTGTAAAGCACTGCATGGCTAATCAAATGTTTCTTCATCAGGATCAAGTGAACTTGCAGATTTCTATAATACAGTTATAACTTGAATGTCATTCCCAAACAGATAAAAGAGATTTTTGTTCAGCACAAAAGGGGTGGGATTCTTAAAAATCTGTTAGAGATACTGTAACTCCATGCTGCAGTGAGCATTAAACTGCTGTTGTGACATGAATGAAACTCTTTCTTTGTCACTACAGATACGCTTCTCCATGCATCCATGACAGCATATAAGTAGAAAATAATTATCCATTAATTCTAGGAAATATAATTTTACCCCTCTTCCAAAACAAAGCTTTTCATTCTTTTACCTTAATATTTATGTAATCTCCACTTTATTAAATATGTCAGTGTTGCTGGCTTGTAAGCTATTGTACATTAATTTTTAAAGTGTTTTAATACACAAATCTATCTAGCAAACATGCTGATTTATTCCAGACTAGTATTTGGATTCAAATGTATAATGTGAGTAGATGTTGCTGCCTTTTAAATTTTGGAATAGTTGTGCAGTGCAGTCCTATCTACTTAGACATAACCCCCCCCCCCACTTCAATGGAACATCTTCTGTAAAACACCCCTATACACACACACATGGGGATTTTACTGTGAGTTTTCTTGGAGAATTTAAAAAAGTGCTATTAAAAACAAATGCAAAGCATGTGTTTATATCGTTTTTGCAGCCACCTGTTCCAACTGGGTCATTTGCATTTGGCTTTTCTATCCACAAAGATGATTTTCTGGGAAGTAGCAGTAACTCATATTTATAGATCCTCTGGTTTTTTTTATTACTGTTAATCTGGTCAACATGCTGGCTTCCAGTAATTATTGCACAGTGAACATGAAGTTGGAATTATCATTCAGTGAGTTTACATGTTCAACTGATGCACGTATTTTGCTGTCAAAGCTTTTCCCTTCAGCATTTTGATGTCACATATGCTTAGTTACATTTCTTCTACATACATTTCTTATGTGGAAATGCCCCCTTTATGGGTTAGTTTGACAAAGTATGGGGATTGCTTGTAAGGAACAACCTATATCTGGGCAAATTAGAGCTGCTATGCAGGATGATTTATTGGTGAAATGTTTTCTGTTGCTTGTATATGTAGACTCAGAAATTGGACGCATAAATATCCTACTAATTTTTCTCTAGATAGATGATATTTTTAATACATTGTTATGCTATACTTTGTGAATTTGATCTCAGCTGACTCTGAAAAGAGAATATGTGATTGAAAATGGGTGATTATGTTTTTAATGTTGGTGAATGAATATATCAGTTTGTGACAGATGCCATTTTATTTACAGTAACCTAGATAAGCTGCAGTTGTATGATGATGCTATGTCCATCAGCAGCAGTTTTAATTAGTTTCAGAAGTACTAGCAAGAGATAAGTAGGGTATCAGCAAGCAAGCCAACAAATATGTAAACATATCCAAGCCTGATACTAAGAATAACTAGGTAAGAGAGTGTTCTACACCAGGGGTTCCCAAACTGGTGTGCAGAGCACTGGTGGTTAATGAGCTTCATTCAGATGACCCACAACATGCATGTAAAAATAGATTTAACAACCATACAGCATCTAGCACTATTGGTACAATAGGCAGAAAAATCATGAAGTGGTCCACAAAGACCCTCAAAAATTTTCAAGTATCCTGTGGTGAGAATATGTTTGGGAGTAATTGCTCTAGATCTAAGGAGAGCAAAATGTATGTCCATCTGCTGTTATTTATTTACACAAACCAATTTCCTATTCTAGTCCTTGAGAATGTTGGTGGTTTCTGCATATCATTTGACTGATGTGGTGATAAACCAAAGCCATCCAAGTAGAAGGGAGGGAAACCTAGGCAAGTAGCTCATGAGCAAAACTGGCAAAGATGCAAAAATTGAGATTCTAAGAAGGAACTCTAAATTTAATGTTCTGTGGCACTTACTGAAAAAAGTAAGTAAAAAAAGAAAGAAAAAAGATTTTGACATTTTGGACATTCCAGTGCTGTTACTAAATAACACTGGTAATGCATAATGAAACACTGAAAGCTCTGTAGAAAATTCATGACTGCAGGGAGAATTTCTGCAAACTTGTTTTTGAAAAACATCATTTCCATTTTGAAATTAAATGTAGTTCTCCCTCTTCCCCATCTCTGACATATTTTTTTTGACAAGCATCAGTCTCAATAAATTTGCTGAGGAGACCTGCTAAAAGAACATTGTACAGTATACTGTAGGAAATAGAAGCCCTGCTCAGGATCAAACTTTTGACTTGTCTACAGTAGTCAAAAGAAAAAAGCAATTTCAAGGACACATAGTTTAAATATACACTATTCCCCTCATGTTTTTAGGGTGGGAGTCATGGTTGTATGGTGGCGATTCCAGCGTGATAGACAATGTGCAATAGTGAGCCTGGTCTACTTTGACCACGACTCAGCAACTGAACCTCACTGGTTACTACTCCCTGTTCCTATCTTCTTTAGGAATATTTGAAACGCTATGCAGGAATGCCATTTGTCAGGTTTGCCAAATTTTGACCCTAGCTGTAGTAGAAACAGTACACTTAGTTTTGGTGGCAGAACTATCTGCATGTTATTTTATCTGGGCTCCGTAGATAGTCAGACATTGAGCAGGAAGCGGCTCACTCCTTCTGGCTACATATTCACCTGGCCATGTTGTCCTAGAAGGTGCTCTAGCACCTACCAACATATGCCTATAGAGTTCCTCCACCTGAAGTGGCAGGAGTACGCAGGTCATGAATAGCAGTCTGAAGTGCGTCAAGAGCTAAGACACAGGCTATCAGAATTGATGAGCACAGCAGGATTGAATAACTCACCAAGAGTCAGAGCCAAAGAGCAAGTCGGAACTGAAGAACAACCAAGAATGCAGGGACACATCAGAAAATGGAAAGACACAAGCAGCTCCTGTGCCAATCAAGATCCTTCCTTGTATCTATCTTGATACATGCATAGTAGGGTCCCTTCTCACATTCACCAAATTTGTAGCTGATGGGATGGGCCTGGCCATGGGATAGGGACAGGAATCAACTGTGTGACCTTGCAATTCCAACCCCAGTTTTGTTTAATAGATAAAGTTTTGTCTTTATCTCTCTAGTATCTTGGATGAAAAGGAATGTGCATGATGTCACTGCCCATATTCAGAATTTTTTATGGGGCAACTAGGGTGTTTCTAGCCTTTTCCCACTTTTTCCTGGCTGCAAATATTATTAAAGACAAATCTAAGAGCAAAAAGAGCTGCCTGTTGGGTCTATAGAGTGGAAGGATTCAGGCGTGGAGCATCCAAGTTGCTCTCCAAAAAGTTCTCTGATTTGGCAACACCTTTTTGAAGGTGCCAGCTTTCATGCTTTGGGGTATTTGCTGAGGTTGAGTTGGGGGAGTAGGAGGTATTCTGCTCTGAATGCATATTTACATGTGGAGTTGATGGTCAGGTCAGATGTTACTTTCTGTAATAGGATATTCATGGCACAATAATTTCTAAGGCTGAAATTCTATACCCACTCACTTGGTAATAAACTCTGTTGAACTCAGTGGACCTTACTTCAGAGTAATTATGTGTAGAATTTCCCCCCTGGAGATTCTGTTGATAGCATTGGTCCTGGACCTTGGAGCCTGGGCTTGAAATCCTTACTTGATCTTGATATCTTTGTGTGTGTGGATGTGTGGAAACTCACTGTTAATTCCCCACCTGCAAAATTTCTCACCTAACTTGCAAAATGTGAATCTGAATGTGGTAAACGAGATATCTAAATGCATATGTAAAAACTCACATAAAGGAACCAAACATATTGTGGTTGTGAGCCCAGGCGCTAAACCCTGTCCCTGGTGCCCACCACACCCCCAAGAGATGAGACATGACAACAATGTATGGGTTTAAATTAGAACACAACTTGCATGTTCTCTTCTTCCTGCACTCTGTGCGAGTCGGGGCTGGAAGAACTCATAACCAGTGATCTATGCACACGCCTACCTATGCGAGAGCGATGTCGTGGGGACTTATCTAAGTGGGCCTCTGCCCTTGCCAAATGCTGCTGTAAGTGGCGATTTATATGCTTTAAGTTGAGAACTTCTTCCCCGCTTGACTGAGAGGCACCACCCTCCAGGCTGCAGCAGTCAGGGGAGACATCAGGTGACAAACTATTCTGATGGTCAGTGGCTGGCTTCTTAATTGGATGTTTTTTCTTGCTAGGCCCCAGGCCTGAAGAGGAGGGGCCGTCTAGCTGGGCGTACATCCCCTTGCCCCTAGCTGGGACACATGAGGTAAGAGAGTAGGAAGGTGATGAAGTATCACAACAGCGGTGGCGAGTGGCTACCTTCTTGTCTAGACGGCTACGTTTGCTAGGTCCAGCCCCCGCCTAGGGTGGGCCAACAACATGCCACTGACCCAAGTGAGGACTGGACCTATGACTTGGTATTATCAGCACTACACTCTAACCAACTGAGCTATCTAGTGGTCCTGTATAAAATTAAACCAATTGAACAACTGAATGAAATGCAAGGAAAAACCCAGATGCTTAAACCCCCAAGCGCACAAAGCAGCCAGGGAAGAACAAGGGGTATAAACTTAATTAAAATGAATCCACAAGGCCACTACCACTGTTTATCATTTAATGATTGCCAAGAGTACTTCTATAATAAATTCCTGCAGATGCAACTTTAATGAAATAAACCAAACTGAAAAGCTAAAGCAAATGAATTAATTTAAACCAACAGCAATACTTATGAGTATCTGCAGGTCTTAAACAATGAACCAAAAGACTAACCACCTCAGACTGCGAAAAGCCCTCCAGGCAGCCCATGATTACAAATAACACACACAATGGAGGCAAATTAACAGTAAATGAACCAGGCAGGAACCATCAACAGCAATCAAACGTGAAGTGGGGTGAGGGATTGCAAACCAAGGGGTGGGGGGTTGCAATTTTTTTTTTACAAAATGCACCGATAATATCTACGCCTTCACAGTGTCACAGGTAATATTCAGTATCTGGATATGTAAAAACACTGTTATAAATGTTATATCAATATGCTCTAAATCAGGGGTCCCCAAACTAAGGCCCGCAGGCTGGATAAGGCCCGGGGAACTCGTTTATCTGGCCCGCAGTGACCCCCGCTGCCTCTGCCCGCTCTTACCGGCACTGCGCTGCGCAGCTGTCCACTTCTGGGTCGGAGGAGCACCGGAAATAGCTTGTGCACAGGCGCAAGGGTTATTTGCACATGCACAAGCGTTCTTTCTGGTGCACATCTGGGTCGGAGAAGGCCCATGCACATGCGCACAAGTTATTTCTGGTGCTTCTCCAACCCAGAAGTGTGCTGGAAATAGCATGTTTGCACGTGTATGGGCACGCGCTCCCCCACCCTCCAAACCGCCACACAATCAGTGCTGGAGACACCGGCCCGAGGCGCGGTAAGTTTGCTGACCCTTGCTCTAAATTATTCCCTCGCAACATGTGCAGTGACTGCTCAGACTGAAAGCAGCAACAGCAATTGCCCTAGCCGAGTACAGGATGCAGTTGTCTCGGACGCCAATGTCCCTGGCGATGGAGCCACGTGGTTAAACTTAAGATGGACGCTGCCACTGAACACATGCTCCTTTCCCAAAAGGAGGATACAGGCAGGGATTCCCTCTCAAACCCAGCAACAGCACAATAACAAACAAACAAGCACCAGCACAACAAACACACCCACAATCAAAACCCACCACACAACGTGCATAAGCACAATCAGGCAAATGATCGGCCAGCGGAGAAGAATTTTAAGAAGGTTACGAGGGAGGAAACCAGCCTCTCTAACCTCGCCAATTGCTGCCACAACACAAGCAGACACCCAGAGCTACCTGGTTAAAACTAGCCAGTAAAAGGATAAGGTAGCAGAGAAAAAAACGGCCACAGAGAACAATACAAGGGGGGTTGAAAAGGAACCCACAGACGGGCAGTGTCTCTTTCCCCCCACAGGAACCAGCACACACGGAACAACAAAGTGCTTCCTGCGGTCCTGGGAGTTCCAATCCAGCTGAGAGGCGCGCACTGCTCTGTAAAAGGAAACAGTTGCTAGGCACACACACACATATAAGGCTAGCACAACAGCCCAAAACCCACATGGCCGGGGGAGGGCACACTTACCTCACCAGCAAAGGTCCTGGAAGCTGGAAAGGAACCTGGAAGGAAAACAAGTGAGTCTGGGCTGAGGGGCATCGGCCCCTTATGCTGACCCTCGCCCCACCCCCAGCCAGCTGCCCATAGGCCTGCTGAGATGGGGCAGGGCGATGGTCTCCCTGGAACAAAGGCTCACCTGTTCCAGGTACCCACACGGTGTCGCAAACCCCGCCCACCCAAGGAAGGGGGCGAGCGGATATTATGGAGTGCTGATACTTTATGACTAAACAGTACAGTGGTACCTCTGGTTGCGAATTGGATCCGTTCCGGAGCTCCGTTCGCAACATGAGCAGAACGCAACCCACGTCTGCATGGGTCGCGATCCACCGCTTCTGCGCATACTGTCATTTTGAACGTATGCGCATGCGCGAGCAGCGAAACCCAGAAGTTACCCTTTCCGGTACTTCCGGGTCTCTGCGGGATGCAACCTGAAAAGACGTAACCTGAACTGAATGTAACAAAAGGTATGACTATAGATGCAATAACCCTCCTATGACCTTCCTTGAAAGTTGAGCCAAACAGGTGACTGCAGAGACTTACCAGAATTCTTTTTGGGAACCTCCTGTAGTACAGCTTCTCAAACACTAATACATGCTTTGTAAAAGGTATCTGTGCCTAACACATCCTGTTGCCTGCTGAGTTAAGTTCTTTAAAACTGCTTCTTAAAACAGCTCCTTGCTGTGTGGAATTGCTAGTCTGGATGCTGCCTGCCTTCTCTTAATTCTTTCTTTGGGCAAGATTTTCATTCTGCTGCCAAAAGCTGTTTTTTCTATGTCCTTTGTAACAACTGATGTCCCTGCACCATCTGGAGGGATCCTTGGAAGTTTAGCTTTAGGTTCCAAGGCAGTGGAATAAGTGCTCTGCTGCAAGGCAACTGGTGACTGTCAAGTCTCACAGCCTGGTGGAGTACCACAGATGGATTTGAAGGTTTGACCTGGACATTTTAGAGGCTCTCCTTCTCTTCAGGAAAGAAATGAGAAACTGAAAATGACAAATCTGCCTATCCTTACCCACAAACACAACAAAACTCTGCCTTCTTAACACCAGTCTTCTACCCTCATCTTGGGCATTTAGATGTATTTGGCAGATAATTCATACCATAAAACTTATTCAAATGAGGATAGCCTCCCTCCCACAAAAAAGAACAGCTAACAAGTCTATCCCCCACTTTTTCCTTTCCTTTTACCCCTGCTTTACCAAACTGCTTAAGGTAAAGCAAGGAGCACTCTCGTTCTGTGGCACGGAAGGAGAAACCCTCCTGTTGTCTGCAAACTGCTTTGACTCACCTCTTAAGCCAAAGGAGTATAATACTATTATGTCCTTTTCCATCCAAGCAATAGAGGAGTGCCATCTGTGCATCTGCCAGCCAGGGCAAACATCAGGAGTTGCACCCTGGAGTACCTGCCAAGGCTCACAATAAGGGGCCCATTGCTGGAGCCCAACCCTGCCTTCTCCCCTCCTTGCTATCAGTGCCTGTTCGCTGGTTCGCTCTAACCAACCAGCTATGCAGGAGCAAGGAGCCTCTGCTCATATTGCTCTCTCCATCTGGAAGGAGGGCAGGGTTTTGACCGGCTCCAGCTGAGGCTGCTGAACAGATTCCAATGTTGTTGTTGGGGGAGGGGGTTGTTGCTGTTGTTGGTTTTTTATATCTTTATTTTAATATTGTAATTTGGATCATAAACAAAACAATCATGGTTTTTGAATTTTATATATTTGTATTTGAACACCAGTGATTTGCAGTGTGGATAATGAGTAATACTGGGGAAGCAGCAGCTGAAAGAATAGATGTGAAGTAAATACATTCCAAATGGTCAGGGTGGCTGGGTCTTGCAGCATCCAATAATCTAGCTTGCTTCCTGCACAAATTAGGTGCTCGCTCCCTGAGTCATGAAGAATTAGTTGCACAGACTCCAAAATGCTTTTCTTCTCAGCAGATTGAGCCAGGCAGTCTCTGAAGAGAGGAAATAGTTCCAGCAGGCAGTCTTTTCAATTTCTCCAGGCAATTTTACATCAAACTACTTGGAATGTGACCTTGTGCAAAAGGGCCTGTTAATGGCAACACAACTGTCCTACGCAGCGTGGTTTTACTTTAACACCTAAACTTTCAGAGTGGCTTCTGCAAAACTTGACATACTATCCTTATTAAATGTGTTAGTCTGTATGAACTTCCAGAATACCTAAATTATCTTTTTTTTTTTCAAAATAATTTTTATTCAATTTTCCATCCATAACAAAGAAGACAAAACAATAAAGAAACATACAACACGTATAGTTTCAGGCTCTTAATTTCATGATCCTTACTCTCCCGACTTCCTCATACCTCCCCTTTCTGCATTCTCATGTCGAATTAGTTAATTAACAAATCCCTCCCTTATTTTCGAATTAATTATACAAACATTCAAATTCTTCCACTTAACCATTATCGCTATTAACCCCTATTTTTCTCATTCAACATCAATCTAGCATTCACTGATTTTTGAATATTTCTTTAAATAGTCTTTAAATTTTTTCCAATCTTCTTCCGCCGTTGCTCTTCCCTGGTCTCGGATTCTGCTCGTCATCTCTGCCAAGCCCATGTAGTCCATCACTTTCATCTGCCACTCTTCCACGGTGGGTAAATCTTGTGTCTTCCAGTACTTTGCTATAAGAATTCTTGCTGCTGTTGTAGCATACATAAAAAAGGTTCTATCCTTCTTTACAACCAATTGGCCGACTATGCCCAGGAGAAAGGCCTCTGGTTTCTTAGGAAAAGTGTACCTAAGTACTTTTTTCAGTTCATTATAGATCAGTTCCCAGAAAGCCTTAATCCTTGGGCACGTCCACCAAAGGTGAAAGAATGTTCCTTCTCTTTCTTTGCACTTCCAACATTTATTCTCGGGCGAATGATAGATTTTCGCAAGCTTGACTGGGGTCATGTACCACCTATAAATCATTTTCATAATATTTTCTCTCAAGGCACTACATGCCGTAAATTTCATCCCGGTGGTCCATAACTTTTCCCAGTCAGCAAACATTATGTCATGACCAATATCCTGCGCCCATTTAATCATTGCAGATTTAACCATTTCATCTTGTGTATTCCAATTCAACAGCAAGTTATACATTTTTGACAAGTTCTTGGTACTAGGTTCTAACAATTCAGTTTCTAGTTTTGATTTTTCCACCTGGAAGCCGACTTTCCTGTCTAGTTTAAAAGCTTCCATTATCTGATAATAATGCAGCCAATCTCTCACTTTCCCTTTTAACTTCTCAAAACTTTGCAATTTCAGTCTGTCTCCTTCTTGCTCCAAAATTTCCCAATATCTCGGCCAATTAACCTCCATATTTAGTTTTTTAATAGCTTTTGCCTCCATTGGCGACAACCACCTTGGAGTCTTACTTTCCAGCAAATCTTTATATCTAATCCAGACATTATATAATGCTTTCCTGACAATATGATTTTTGAAACCCTTGTGAACTTTTACCTTGTCGTACCACAGGTATGCATGCCATCCAAAGAAATTGTCATAACCTTCTAAGTCCAAAATATCAGTATTCTCTAGAAGTAGCCATTCTTTCAACTAGCAAAAAGCTGCTGATTCATAATACAATTTAAGGTCTGGCAGGGCAAATCCCCCCCTTTCTTTCGCGTCAGTTAATATCTTAAATTTTATTCTAGGCTTCTTGCCCTGCCAGACAAACTTAGAAATATCTTTCTGCCATTTCTTAAAACAATCCATCTTATCCACTATTTGCAATGTTTGGAACAAAAACAACATTCTAGGCAATACATTCATTTTTATAACTGAAATTCGACCCAACAAGGAAAGCTTCATATTTGACCAAATTTCTAGGTCTTTTTTTACTTCCGTCCAAGTTTTCTCGTAATTATCTTTAAATAAATTCAGATTTTTAGATGTCATATTTATCCCCAAATATTTCACTTTCTTAACCACAGTTAACCCTGTCTCACTCTGAAACTTTACTTTCTCCAATGTTGTTAAGTTTTTCTCCAAAACCTTCATTTTAAACTTGTTTAATTTAAATCCTGCTACTTGACCAAACTCTTGAATTAGTTCTAATACTCTTTTGGTACTAGATTCCGGCTCTTGCAATGTAAGTACTAAATCATCTGCAAAGGCTCTCAATTTGTATTGTTTAGCTCCGACCTGTATTCCTTTAACCAGCTGGTCCTTTCTGATCATGTTCAACAGGACCTCCAGGACCAATATAAAAAGTAATGGAGAGATTGGTTATCCCTGACGTGTCCATTTTTCAATAGGAATTTCTTCTGTAACCACATTATTTACAATTAGTTTTGCTTTTTGTTCAGAATATATCGCACTTATACCATTTTCAAACCCTTGGCCTACCCCCATCTCCCGAAGGTTTTTTATCATAAAACTCCATGAAATATTATCAAAGGCTTTCTCAGCGTCCACAAATATCAGAACAGATTTAGTGTTACTATTCACTTCCAGTTTTTCCAAGATATCAACTATATTCCTTACATTATCCGACAAATGTCTTCTCGGAAGAAAGCCTGCTTGGTCCCTATGTATCTCCTCCATCAAAACTACTTTCAGCCTTTTCGCTAAAATATCAGCAAAAATTTTGTAATCCACATTTAATAAGGAGATTGGGCGGTAGTTTTTGAGTTGAGTCTTTTCTATCTCAGTCTTTTGTATAAGTGTGATAAAAGCCTCTTTCCACGTATCTGGTGCCTTCTTTCCCTCCAAAATTTCGTTGCAAACTTCTTTCAAAGGTTGTATTAGCCATTCTTTCAAAATCTTATAATATTTAGAAGTCAATCCATCCGGTCCTGGAGATTTGCCCAATGCCATGTTTTGGATGGCACCTTCTATTTCTTGCTCTGTTATTTTCTGGTTCAAAATCCTTTTACTTTCCTGAGAGATCTTTTTCAGTCCATTTTTCTCCAAAAACTGTTCTATATCCGTATCACTTTGAGGACCTTGTTTATACAGTTGTCTAAAATATTTCTGGAAGCAATCCCTAATTTCTGTTGGTTTATAAATACTCTTTCCCTCCACTTCTAGATTTGTAACTGTATTCAATTTTTGTCTCGTCTTTATTTGCCAAGCCAGCAGTTTACCACATTTATCAGCCGATTCAAACGTCTTCTGTCTCATTTGCTTAATTTTCCACTCTATTTCTTGATTCATCAGCTCCATATATTGTGTCTGATATAATTTAATTTCTTTCAAGATGTCCTGTGATTTTGGCTTTGATCTCAATTTCCTTTCCCCTTCTTTTATTTTTTCCAAGATTTTCTCTCTTTTTTCATTCTGGCTTTTCTTTTTAATTGCATTCTGTTGTATCAAGAATCCTCTCATCACTGCTTTGCTTGCGTCCCAGATAATTCTTTTTTCTATATTGGTCCTCATATTAATTTCAAAATAATCCTTTAAAGTCTTCTGAGCCTTTTTGCAAACTTCTTCATCTCTAAATAAGGTGTCATTCATTCTCCATCTAAAGGTACCAGTTGTTGTTAACTTCATCACCATCTTTACTGCGTTATGGTCGGAGCAAGTCTTTGGGCAGATTTCAACTTTTTTTATCCTAGGTGCCATTCCTCTAGTAATCCATATTTGGTCAATTCTAGTCCATGTCATTTTAGCTTCAGAGTAGAAAGTTCCCTCTCTTTCAAGTGGGTGTGTTGTTCTCCAAATGTCCACTAAATCCATATTGTCAGTCATTTCAAAAAAGATTTTTGGCAGTCTTCCATCTTTTGTGACTACCTGTCTTTGAGATTTGTCCATGTTGGTCGATACTACTCCGTTCATATCTCCCATCAATATTAAGTTTGTGTCCATATAGTCCGTCAGTGTCTCATGCAACTTCTTAAAAAATTCAACTTTCCCCTCGTTTGGTGCATAAATTCCCACGATCAAGAATTTCTCTCCTTGAACTTGAATTTCGATTGCCAAATATCTTCCTTGGTCATCTTTAAATTTTAATTTCGGTTGTAGTTTTTCCTTTGCATATACCTAAATTATCATGGATTTCTTAATTTATCTATGGTAATCCAACTCTTGAGGATCAGTAGTGTTAACTTTCTACTCAATGGATGTCACGGTACCATTTGATGTGGGGAGAACTGGGTAAAGACTCTAAAATAATTCAGCAGAAGTCAGCTTCCCCAGTGAGGCAGTGCAAAGAAGGGGAAAGAGCCTCCCCTCCCCCACCCGCAATCAAGTCCAGCTGAGCAATTAGCCTCTCCCAGGCCATGACTTCAAGCAGGGCTTTTTTCAACTCACCGCAACTCAGTTCCAGCACCCATCAGGTGGGTGCCATTATAACAAAACAAGGGAGGTGTTCATGGTAAATTCCAGGCCCTCTTTTTCTAGAAAAGTAGCGCTGAATTTAAGAACAGCAGAAGCAGCTGAGAAGGGAGAAGAGGAGTTCTGGGATTTAAGTAATCATTTTGTGAGTTGTGTGTTTGTTTTTCAATTTGATCCTCTTACATAGTTTTGTATGTATTGTGATATTTTATAAATTGTGACTTGCAGTTATTTTTATTTATCATAGTTTAGTAATTATATATTGTAATGGCTAAGTGTGAATTTCTGTTTAATTATTATTTGCTGATGTTCTGAGTTAGTTTTATTGTGTACTATTCTAATAGATTATTGAATATTAGTTTATTTGATACAAGTTGTTCCATTTTAAAGTTAGGTTTTATTATGACTTTTTGTATTGGATCAGATTATTGTAAGGTGTTCTTTGTAAACCGCCTTATGTATAGTAATATTGAAAGGTGGTATACAAGTTAAAAGTGAAGTGAAATGAAAATCCTCAGTCAGTAGAGCATGAAACTTTTAATCTCAGGGTTGTGGATTCAAGCCCCACATTGGACAAAAGACTCCTGCATTGCAGGGGTTTGGACTACATGACCCTTGTGGTCCTTTCCAGCTCTACAATTCTGTAATTCTACCCCGTAGGGTATTAACGTACCCAATTAATATTCAAAAGCTGGATTTTTATTTCCAGTGCTAGCAGCAATTTGGCATTCAACATTTGATCATAATATCCTTTCAGACATATGCTGTTTCCCCTTGCCATGTTGTGTGAATAAAGTCCCTCCCTCCCGTAGGAAGGAAAGATTATCCTGCAAACCAGCAAAACGCTTAAAACTATGCTAGAGGACATGGAACATTAGTTTTAGTTAGGATTTTGAACATGAGTTTTGACCTTCCAAATATGCTGCAGTACAGGTACCATTCAGTGGAGAAATCTGCATAGACAACGTGCTTTGAAATTTTAAATGTTTAAAGGCTTTGAACAGGTGGCTTTGAATGAGTATTGCATCCTTTTGATTTCACAACAGTCAAAGTAGTTCCTGGATACACTTTTAATGGTGGAGCAGAATCTGAAAATAAGGGTGGAGCTGGAATCTGATTTCTGAAGTCTGTGACGGCTTTCATCTCAGATCAGATCCAGATTCCCATTGGAGAGCCATTAAATAAAAAATGATGTTTCAACTAACCAGGTTACTCCAGAGCTGCCTTACCTTCCCAAACTTACAGAATTGAGGGAGTGTTTCCAGAGAAACCTTCCCACAACAACTTCTTTTCCAGACTTACTGGTATAATACCTGAAGCAGTATTGGGCTTTATGCTGTATGCCTGAAGACTGAAGCAGTGGGCTGCATGCCTGAGGTGGTGGGCAGATATGTGTGTCTAAACACTGAGACAATTTTTAATTTTTGCACTTTTCAGGATATTTCCCCAATAGCATGTTCCACTCTGGTAAAGTTGGGGGAGACAAAGCATTGGGGGGACTCTCAGGAAATGCTGCAGTGTAAGGAGTTCTGGCTTGTGGCTTTGGATGCTGCCACGATTCTGCCCACTTATGTTATATGCTATAAAGGGGCAACTTGGCCAAATAGCACATATTGCTGTATATTTTTATATCAAGTAGCAGACAAATAATGTGAACTGATATGGGTGCATTTTGTTTTTATTAAGCTATTATGGCCTTTGAAGCTTAAACAATTAGAAAATCACATTGGATGTAATTGAGAGAGGCAGTAATACAGTGGATAAGAACGCTGAAGTGCCGGGTTTAGTTCTACTTCAACATTTTTCAAAGAAAAAAAAGTTTGTTTCATCACACTTTTCACTGACAGCTAAGGTTACAATTTCTAAGACAAGGCATGCTGTGATGTGTCCCAAGTCATTTTGTAATGAAATAGCACTACCTGAAGGCTTGTTAAAAGGATGAACAGCAGGTGGGGAACCTGAAGCTTTTTAAAAGCATGCAGGAAAGTTATTGAAAAATAAAATTCAAGCTGAAAATTCATGAACTTGAGTAAGACTTTAAGAGAAGCAAGCTGTCAGTCCTAGTGTTTCTGAAGCAACACTAATCCAACATACATATTCCTATTCTCCCAAATCCATGGGATGGATCCATAGGCAGGTCAGCAAAACTCTGTGCGTGCAACAGGGCTTTCCTGGCTCCTCCCTCATTACAGACTTTTGCACCTTGAAAAGCCACTCCTTTTAGGGCACAAATGGCTGGAATGGGATAGGGAAATTGCACAAGGAGAAGACCCTTCTGTATGCACAAGATGTCTCTCAATCTGAGCCTGTGCATTTTCCAGTGGTGTTAATGGCAGCTGTATGTAGGAATGGGGGTGAGTGGGATTCAATTTAATTCACATTTGAAGGTAAAACTACCTAAATCAACTTTCCAAAGCAATACATGAACCAAAATGCAGTAACCCTTCAAAATTCACACTTCTCTGAGTTTGCAGTGCACTTCTCCAGCCAAGTAATGTACGCAAGAAATCATGTGAAGTGTGCATTAAAATGCATATATTAGTGAAAACAACATAATTATAATATGAAACATTGGAAAAATGTGTGTTAGGCAAAAGTGTGTACAAAAATATGTATATTAGGATAAATTCACCCTAAAATGTATTATTTTATTAACAGTATTGCTACGTATTTGTCATGGCCTTAGGCTACAACAATAAACTTATGAACTAACTAAGAACTAAGATTTAAACAATAAAATGCCAATGGATTTTCATCAGAGTTTTAAAAACAACAGCAACACTGCTTTGGAAGTACAGAGAACTAAACTAAGATTGTGAGAATAAGAAAGTGAAACCAAAATGGATGGATTGGCCCATCCCTATATTTCACTGAGTAATCTTGACTTGCTATCACAACAGAGTGCCTCCAACTCCAGAAGCAGGAGGCAGACACCCTGGAAAGAGATAAGAAACAGCCCCACAATGCCCCCATTCTGGAGAAAAACAAAACATAACATAAAAGGGGATTTGAAGAGTCCCTTCCCCAGCAAGTATATGTGCCTCATGACCTATTCCTCCAGCATAAAAAAGAAAAAGTCTTAGCAGCATACGTTTACTAAGCCGCCACCACTCTGCCTTTGCAGAATGTTCTGCTCAGTTTACGTGTGGTGCAGAAAAGAACTTTGCCATTATAATTTTCTTCATAAACTGCATTCTCTACTAATGAATCATTGCTCAAAGTTTCACAGAATAAATACAATAATAAATAAACATAATAATACAGTAGCAATATGTAGTAAGCCATGTAACACTAAAAAAAAAAAATCAACACGTAACAATTCATTTGACATAAATAAACATTTAGCTAAACATATATCTATTAAGCAACAATTGTCCTGGCAGCATCTCCCTTCTGAAGGCTCCTAGGGCTGGAGGATGGGGCAAGGCGGGTGGAAAAAAGCCACCCCCTGGTGTCCAGCACAAAGTCTCTCACTCCTCCCTGCTTTCTACTCAGGTTTTCAAATGTGGTTTTTGGTTACTTTTAATGCCAGTTATTGGCTACTTTTGCATACCACACTGACAACTTACAGTGTGTGAAACAGCTGCATACAGTAACTCTGTACTTGTGTGCAGCTTGATTAACATTAACCCAGCTTGTTGGTCTAAACACTCATATTGTTGTTGTTGTTGTTTAGTCATTTAGTCCTGTCCGACTCTTCATGACCCCATGGACCAGAGCATGCCAGGCACTCCTGTCTCATATGGTAGAATTCACCAACTCAGAGTGGTTCAAACATGGAATTAAAAGCACACTCAATCCAGCTTTCCTTTCCCCCTTTTTTAAAGAGCCAATTTCTATTTCTTAACCTCACTGTTCTGGAAGAGAAGCATATTTACTGGGAAGGAAATATCCTTTGTGCCCTCTAAATATTTCATGTATCTCTGGCAACTGGGATTCATTTTAATACGGTTTGAGTAAAACATCAATATGAATTTGATTTAGATCAAAGTGATGTATTGCCCAGGCTGCCATGGAGTAAATAGATCAACTTTTTTTCTTCCTTCTGATACTGAAAGGAATTGCTTGTCCTTTATTTATCTCTGCCAATGATGCAGTACATAGCCAAGTGAACAGAAACCACCTCTGAATCTGATTAGGGGAGAAATTGCCTCGCAAGTTGTAACTTTGATGAACTGTTAAAGAAGAGCATGATATCCTCCATACATTAAATTCCTGCTGGAAGGTATTAATTTGATATCTTTATTCCCAATTATGGCATGGTTCCTGGCATTGTCTTGGAAGTCACATGGTGATGCAAACCTTTGCAAAGCTAAGCATGACTGACTCTGTCTGGAGCCGGGATGGGAGATCACCTGGAAATAAGTCTCATGATGGGACTTATTTCTGAATAAACATGCACAGCTGGGGTTCCCAACTTGCTGCCCAATGGCACAGTATCACCTTCAGACCCCCCCCCCTTGTCACCTGCTAAGGCCCCCTGTCACTCCCATTTTTTAAGTACCGGCAGTTAAGTGAAATGGGGGTTGTTGTTAAAATTTTTGGTTGTTTGGGGGCCTTTTTATTTAGGAAGGACTTTTTTGTTTGTTTGTTTGTTTATGCTTTATTTTGGGTGTGTGAGTAGGCTTTTGTCTTTTGTTTTGTGAAATGGGTACTTTGTGGTGTCCATGACAGTTCCTTAGATTTCCAGATGTGCTTTTGGGCCTAAAGAGATGGAGGATCCCTCATGTACAGGATTTCACTGTACACAAATACAGTACAAAAAGGGGAAAATGAGAATAACAAATGTGAATCTTTAAGAGAAGACATATTCTGTATGTCTAATTCATTTATATGCCATGGAAACAGTTATATAAGGAGTTGGATGCATATCCAGGGAACTTGGCTTCAAGTACCCATTCAGTCAGTGACAGTATAAAAGGTCTAAAGATAAATTACAGAAATTAGTCATTGTGGCTCCATTCAATTGCAGTCTAACAAAAATGAAATTTGAGGTAACTTGCATTCAGTGGCCAACATATTTGTACTGACTTCTAAAACATCTGATCATTTGGGATTTTGTTAATATACTCTGGTGCCCTTTGTGTAGCTAGTACAGCAAAAGTGGACAAGGAAAGAGAGGAAGTCTTGTAGACAGCATGGCGTCTCACAGAATGCAGTGGCACCTACATTCCTACTGAACTCATAATTAAGACCATTTAATTTTCAACATATAACAAATGCTTGCTGAATAAAATAATTTTCCCACAACCCATTCTTAAAGAGGGCTGTTTAAACATACTGCTGTACAGACAAAAATACAAGGAACTGCATAGATTATAGGCCAGAAAAAGCCAGTTTAATTTCTTTTACAGAAGCAAAAAAAAAACCTTCTCATTTATCTCCTGAAGATAATAATTCTTTGAGATAGAACGTTTTGTGTTAAGCATCTTTTAAATAAATGTCCTTGCCAGGCAGTAACAGGCCAATTTGACTTATTGGAGAAACAATAGAAACATCAATCACCACCATGAGCACAATGGAAGGAATGATATGCTTCCTGCTTTCAAACATTTACCAGTGATGTCTTCTCATATGAGCTCTGTTCCCATCATTTACAGGTTGCATGAAAGTCCATAACCACTTGGGGGGTGTTGCTTAACAATTACCCAGGTGCTCCTATGGGAGGACAGTATTTCAGCAACAATGGTAAATGCCTATTCATTCCAATCAATGCACAATCACACTGCCACATTTACTCATGTAATGCGTTAATGCCTTAGCAAGAAGCATTTTAGAATCCAGTTATCAGATGTACCCTCATGGTGTTTACTGTCTCCTTCACCTCAAATTCTGAAATATGCTCCGTAAGTAGTGTGTTTTGATGCCACTCTCAGTGGCAGAATTTAGTCCCGTATGTGAGACATCTGTGACTGGGCCTCTTAACATTTTTTTAAAAAAAAATTAAAAAAAACCTTAGATACAGGAGGCTCCAATTTTTATCAGAGTAGCAGTGATGGGCATAGTTTATCTGTCAGATCTGTTTGCCTAATCTGTTTTTCCCTCCACATCTGTTGCTAGACCAGGTGGGTGGGTGGACTTGCTTCATGCTTGTATTTTCCCCCAGGGACTAACAGCAGGTTTGGAGCAGATTAATATCAGTAAAATGGCAAGGGAGAAAGGGTTAAACTCCTAGCCGATGCTCTGATCAAATTTGCAGCCCCCCAAATATTGGATCATATATCTTTTGCATCACATTTGTTTCAGTCATAACATAAAAAGTAACCTCTTACATACATAGATTGACTGGAGCTATCTGCAGTTTCAAAAATATTGAATTTCTTGTGCAAAGCTAGGAATAAGTAAGCACCATGGTTTTGAAAACTTACACATCAGTCATTACAGGCCAGTTAATGTCTGTACTTATTTACTGGATGACAACTTTTTAAAGATAAAATGTATTTTTGGAAAAGAATCAGTAGGGCTGCTGCAAATGGAAGTCTTACCTCACTAATCTTTTGCAGTTCTTCAGAGGTGTCAGTATCCAAGCAAAAAGGGAGATCTGGTAGATGTTATATACCATAACTGAACTTCCAAAAAGTTTTTGACAAAGTCCCTCACATGGTTGTCCCCTACCAATTTTATCCTCATAACAACCTTGTAATGTGGTTTAGGCTGAGAGACAGTGACTGGTCTAGGGATGTATGAACATTCCTGAATTCCAGCATTCACTCTCACTTTCCTCTAGTATTTTCCATTCCACAGCTATTAGCTTATTTTGCACAAGCTTGTCTTCCCTTATGTTGACCACTGATGTGGAAATATATGTGTTTTAATGTTGTTGTTGTTCTTTATGGAACACAAAATAGAGAAGGATATCTTAGCCATCTAACAAGGAATCATGGGGAATTGTATTGACTGGACAGAAAGAAATCCATTTGATAGTCCATTTTCAGCAGATTCCTCTAGCATTCCTAGATCTCCTAAGGTCTCCCAGAAAGCTTCGTGGTGGAGTGGGGATTTAGATCCTGGTCTTCCAAATCCTATTCCAGCACTCAAACGTCTACACAAGACTGGCACGTGAAGTGCTTTTCTCACTCTCGTAATATTATAAATTTATTTCAATCAATAAAAGGGGTTGCAGTAGATTCATCACATTCAAAATGAAATACTTCTCCACACAATGCATAATTAATTTCTATAATTCATTGCTACAGGATGTAGTCATGGCCAGTAGTTTAGATGGCTTAAAGAGAAATTAGACAAATTCATAGGGATTAAGTCTGTCAGTGGCTTTTGGCCATGATATCTATATGATATCCATGTTCAGAGACAGTAAAGAACTGAATATCCATTGATGAGGAGGAAATGGAAAGGAGATTTCTAGAGGAATCCAATTGGCCATGTGGGAAATGAGATACCATATTTTTCGCAGCATAGGACGCACTTTTTCCCTCCTAAAAAGCAAGGGAAAATGTGTGTGCGAATGCAGGGGGGAGGCAGGCGGGAAAAGCCCTCAAGAGCCGCACACAAGCTCCGTGCGCTCTTGCGGGCTTTTCCACAGGAGGGAGAAGGGACTGACTGGCTACATCAGTTCTCCCACCTCGTAGAAAAGCCCACAGGAGCCACACACCCTTTAAAGAGCGCACAGCTTCTGCGGGCTTTTGCGAGAGGTGAGGGAATCCCCCCACCTCCCAGATCTTGAATAGCCTAGACTATTTATCAAATTCATAGGAGAACTGATGGAGTTTCCCATGCCCTTGAGGTGAAGATAATTGCACAGCTAAGGGGGCATTACTGTCATTATAATTTACCTTGTGATGTGTCCACCTGCCATTGCATGCTGCTTGATATCCCTGCCATGTTCAGGGAAACACACATTACGAACATAGGAAGCTTCCTATTAGTCCATCTGACTTGGATGTGTCTATACTGATGGGCAGTGGCTCTAAAGGGTTTGAGACAGAAGTCTTCTCCAGCCCTGCCTGGAGATGCCAGGGGTTGAATCAGATACCTTTTGCCTGCAAAGCAGTAGCTCTACTACTGAGCAGCAGCCCTTGACACAGTAATATATGGACACAGGCTTTGTGATGTTAGAGGCAGAGGTGCAAAACTCAACCCAGGGGTCCACTTGGGGCAGTAGCCCTTTTTTCTGCACAGTGTGTAGTTCTGCTCTATGAATAGCATCTTGAAAAGACAGGCATTTTTATTTCACTTGGAATACTAACGGTAAAGGTGATGAAAGAAGGCTGTGCTATGTATGTATTGTGGTACTTGTCAACGGTGGTGCTACAAAGCAAACTCTGCTTTCAGAATATGGTCAGTGCATGGTTCATTTGAACACCTGCATATTTCTTTTCAAACAACATGAAATCTGGTTTAATGACAGCACACATCTTCTGCTATAGCTGATCAAGAAGGGCTTGTGTTTCATTGAGGTATAATATATCGCTCTATCTGGCCATAATTGCCCTTAAAGCAACAATTCCTCCTGCTTTGTCAGATTCTCAGCATTAAGCTTGTATGTTATAATTAAAGTGAAATAAAGAAATCATTTTGCCTGCAAGAGTCTTGTTATTTCAGGCTGATTAATGCTGCTTCAAACTGCACAGTGAAGATTGAGGCTGCTGAGTGAGAGTCGGAGAGCTTAGATATTCAAATCTTAACCTTTAAAATCCTATAGAATTTAAGAGGCAGCAATAACCTTTCTATGAGATTTTTAAGGCAAACTTCTCTGTTCAACAGCATGACACAGTTTTGTATTCAGCTGGATGGGAAAAATTAGGGATTTGAATTAGGGAGCGAAACAGTTTTCCATTTAATTCTGACAATTTTGAGGGCAGTTGTATAAAATCTATTTATGAAGAGCCTCATTACCGCCATTCCTTGTGAGACTATAGAGTTGTTTTCTGTATGGGATCTCTTACTCATCCGGCTTCATTTGAAAGATACCAGAGGATTCATGGGTAGATGCTAAATTAATCAAAATACATTCAGACCACAGGCTAGCTGGTGCAAATACAATATTATTATGTGAGGTGGCCTTGGCAACACAGTGTAGCTAGGAACAAATGCTAAAACACCCATGTGCGCATCTTGGACATATTTGTGTCCTGCCAATGCTCTAGCAAGTAAAACCCTGCCAAAGCCTTTGAGAAAACCTTGAAAATGATTTGCAGATTTCTGGAATTCTGACACTTGCTGTGACAGTTGATAACAATGTGAATTATTATAGCCACTGAAGAAGTGTTGAAGGCTAAGCTGTCGCACAATTTATAATTATACTTATGAAATGCCAATCATTATGACAAGTGGGCTTGGGGTGAATAAGGATAACTTGTACTCTGCTGGAAGCCTGTGTATGTCGCTGTGTGTTTGTGTGTCTGTGAATTCTGTGCAGCAGGCAGTGGCATAGCTAGGGCTTTTGCTGCCCGGGACGGTCACTGAGTTTGCCGCCCCTCTCACTGTTTCTCATACGGGAGTCTCGCCAACTTGCCATGCTCCTCCCCTCTGCTCCGACTGTCCTTCCCTTCTTTTCCTCTCACTTCCCAAGCGGTGGGAAGGAACTCAGTTCCTGTCATCTTAGAATCCACCTCTTCTTTGCTTTACTTAATGCCTCATCATGTTCTTTTGTTTCTCTAGCTTCAACTTCAGACAGAGCTCAAGCACCTATTCCTGCCAGGCAAAAGCACCCAAAAATGGTGCAAAGCAGGAGCAATAAGGGAGAATGTAATCTCTCATACCTGCATGCTGCTTCTGTGGACAGCTATAATACTGCTCAAGTACGGTGGATTTAGGTGGTGTCATAGGCGTCCCGTCCCCCCCCGTGCCAGCGACAAGCCTCTTGGGCCTTCTCATGGCCTGCTACAGGCCTGTGAAAGCCCAGTGGGGCTCTTTGCAGTCACTGGAAGGCCCAGTGAGGCCTGGCGCAGCGATGCTTGCCCTTAATGGAGGGGGGCTTAGCCCCATTCCATTTGGGGGGGGTCTGAGGTCCCCTCAGCCATAGGGAGTTGGTGGTATGGTCAGATGAGGGCTGCCATCTTAAACCTTCCCAAATCTAAGTAAGTGCTTCACAAAATTCCACGTTTAAGCAGGAGTGGGATTGGGGCTGCTCCGATGGGAAGGGAGGCATTGCGCTGCCCAAGCCTCAACGTGGCGGTTGAGGTCAAGGCGGCAGCGGCCCCTCTGCCACCACCATCGCTGCAGCATCAACGCCCCAAATGTGTAGTAATTAATTAATTAAAGTGTCCCCGGATTCATTGAAAAAAATCTGGTAACCTTAAGTTACAGGCACAATATCTCCCATAAAGACACTGTCTTTAGAGACCAGCCACCCAACGTTGGGGTTGATGTACTAATCACTCCTCCGCTAGAACACCCAACTGCAGTCTTTTATGTTTTCCTCTTCCTTGCATAGAATGCTGATCAGTTGGATCCCATAAACTGATTCCCTCCCTGGCAGCAGCCCTTTCTTCTTAAACTTTTCTTTGCTACAAACAGCCTCAAATATGCCTATGGAGCTATTAGCGATTAATTCATCTCCAAATGGTGATTATGGGGTCTGTAATGAATACTAATATGACTTATTTTCCTCCCTAGCAGGGCTTTTGCATTTTGCAACATTGCCTTGTTTTATAGATTATTTATATGTAACAATGGTTAAATATGCAAATTTACAGCAGATAACTCTCTCCAGAGGGGAAGAGCAGAGCTGCCCCTGGGCCCCGTTTAGAAAATTAAAAACAGAGGGTGACTAATACATTGGTATAATAACTATCCCTATTTCCCAGCCTAAGGATTTTCTTTTTGGGGGCCAGTTCTTCCTGTTTTTGCTTACAGCTGCTTGAGCACCTTCAGAGAATTTCAAGGGCAGACACAAGACTTTTCTGTCATTTCTGTAGCATCACTCTGCACATTGCTTCTATTTTTCTTTCACATCTTCAGGGGGAAAAACCACACCTGCTTTCAGATATAATCTTTACCCACTTATCATGGGAATAAAAAATTAGATAGGTAAATATGAACCCTTTCCCCCAGAAACCTGCCCTGGAGCTCATGGGCATGGTGGCTTTGGATTAAATAGACTACATACTCAGAAAGCTATGGTGACTTTATCCACAGAATCTTAAAATGGCTGTGGTGTGGTCTTCCTAGGTTTCTGTGTTGTGAGCTTTTCATTAACTCCTTAGTTTATTTTAAATTTGGTGTTTTGCTTGTGATTTGCAGTAGTGGATGGCATGGTTGAAATGACACTCAAATGACCTCCTGACAGCTGAGTTATTGCTGTATGCTGGGAAGGAGAGGAATGGCAAGGCAGCAGGGAGGTGGGTTGGTGCAAAAGTAGTGATCAACTAATCTGGCACTCTTGCTGATGCCATTGTACTATGCTAACTTCCCCACCACCTGGCCACTCCCCCTCTCCTTCATAGGAAGAAGTGACTCAGTGGTCAGAAGCTGGGTTGAAGAGGCAATCTTTAGGGGGAAAACTGGAATGCAGGGTGCACGAGCAACTTATTGAGTTGCACATCTTTGGTCTCTGAAATCTTGCTTAGCTCAAAGAAGCTAGCACAATTTAAAACTTCTTCTCCCTGCAGCAATGTACCCGAAACTAAAGGCAATTTGTATTTATTGTAGTGTTGGATGCAGTAGCATTGTTAATTCTGACTGGCAGTGGCTCTCTAGTGTCTTAAAGAGAGGTCTTCCCCTTATTACCTACAACCTTTAAATTGAAGCTACTTGTGGTTGAACTTGGGACCTGAGTTATGGTCCACCTTCCGGGAAGCAGAATCAATTCTGCACAGCAGGAGTACTTAATTTACACATTTCTGATCTCCAAATGTGCGCTTTCTTGGCAGCCAGCACAGGATAAGCTGATGCAGATTAGGATTTTTAAAGTGTATTTATTTATTTATTGGTGCTGCTACACATATTGTGTTTCACACATTGTATAATTCGACGGGAGAAAAGCGTGAATTCCTTGTGTTACCTTGAAGAGCATGTACAATCGATATTCCCTAGTATACCACCCACCATGAACACGAGTTGCAGCATTGACTTGTTAATATCACAACAGAGGAGCCACACAAAATGGGCTTTCAAACATTCACATGCTGTGGCCTTTCAAATCATTGCAGTGTTCTGTTCCAAACTCCTACTGTTTTGATTTGAGCTAGAAGAGAGGTTTTTGAGCAGACTGCTGCTCTGCAGTAACCAAACAGTACCAATCTGTTTACCGTTTGGAAAGATGATTTCTAGGAGTTTGGTACACTGTGAGTTAAATCTGGCAAAACAAAGTAGAGACTGATGGAATGTGATTACATGACAGCTGTTCAATGGCTTTTGTAGCAGGGTCCTTTGCACCAGCTCCTGGCTGGTATCCATATCTTTAATAAAACTAATAGTAAAGGTTTGCCTTATACAAAGAATTATACATTCAGTGGTTATAAAGAACTAAACATCCAGCCACTTAATCTCTTATTTTAAAGTATTCATGTTTGTAGCTCCAAGTCAGCAACTGTAAACCCTAAAATTTGATGATTTGGGCTTTGGGGAATGTCTCGTATAGAAGAAAAACATCAGAGTGATGAACCCTAGAGAGTTGCTCTCCAGTGGTCTGCTAAACACTCCTTCTCCACACATTGGAGAACCGATTGATAACAGAAAGGTATAAGGTACTTAGCTAAATAGACTCCAGAGTCATACCTGTGGTTAAGGGAGCAAGCCTACACTCAAAGGATACTGTAGATCTCCCTCTTTGAAGAGAGCGGCCTCCCCAGTGTGGCAGCAGAATGGAGCCGTAACTCTCGCTGACATGCTAGCACTTCCTCATGTGTTGCAGAGCCAGAAACAGGGCATTCCAGGGGCATGCTGGGAGTATGTGGGGGAAGGTTGTGGATCTGTAAGCTCCAAAGCACCCTCATTTCCTGCCCCCTAGAGGCCCTGAAGATGGTGGGGTTAATTCCTTCCCATTGTGATCAATGAGATAGACTCTTAAAAAGAATAAGAAAGGAAAGGATGGAAAACCCCAGGAAAAGTCTTCACTCACCTTCCACATTGCCTAGCAGCAGCAGCAGATGCAGCAATTGGCTCTGCCCACCCAGGAAGGTAGGATTACTCTGTAAATTATTCAAGGCCTGAAATGGCCAGATTTTATGTATGCTTTTTTTTGCAACATAGGCAAGTGAGTGTTCCCAGGGTATCAAGTTTTGCTTGGCAGTTTATTCCTTTGGAGTTCAGTGGAGAAGATTAGAATACAGCAAATGTGACATCAGTGGAGCTTTGGGGAATATTTCTATGGAATTGGGGCTGATCTACTTCCTCAGTGCTTTTTTTTTATTTAAATATATGTGCTTTGTACCTCAGTTTGAATGAGATTGACCTAGAAAAAACCCACATAGAAGATACTGCCTGTAGTAAAAGTGATTTAAAAGATAATAACTACTGGATGTAATCTAGATGGGTGTGCACTGGAAGCGCAGAACTCCTCTGAAAGATTTTGCTAGCCTTATAGAAATGCATTTTGCTTCCGTCAGATTTCCTCTGACTCCCCACCCCCCACCCCCCTGCCGCAAACCCTCCAAATTCACTCTTGTGTACATATACAGATTTGATTTAAAAGTATTTCCTCTCAGTTTCTGATTCACAGACGTCTAAAACTGCTTTTCAAAAAGCAGTTTGGGAGTTTTACACAAGAACCACTGGAAGGCAGAGAAAAATGCATCTCCTCAGCCTCTCCAGATGCTGTTGGTCTATAACACCCATCATGCATGACCATTAGTTGTGTTGGCTGGAGCTGGTGGGACTTTTAGAAAACAGACTCTGTCTCTACTACCTTTCCAATAACAGAACAGAAGTGTGTGTTTTTTGGCTGGGCCCTAAAATGCAACTGACTAACCAGGATCGTGTGGCACATGGCAGGCTGACATCCTGGTTGTTGAGCGTGCTGTAGCTTCTGTGCCATGCTGTCGTCGTTCCTGAGTCTGACAATATGTTCAGAGTCTATACAGTGGCAGTTGTGACTAATCTGACCTAACCTTGGTTGTCAGAGTTTAACTGGGAGATTAGCATGCTTTAGTGGGAGTCGATGGAACTTGCCCCTTATCACATTTTAAAATATGCCTTTGTTCCTATTGGTATTCATCCTTTTTTATTCTTTCATATGCTAACTTCTTCTTTTTTAAAAAGATGGATCACTAACTAGTTCAGGCACTTAATTAATTAAATGAATTGGATCCATCTCATGTAGATTAATGGCAAACTTTTAGGAGTTGAATATGATTACATCAGAGGACTAAAATGATAACTATTAAATTTGAGACAATAACTTTTTAAATGTTCTAATAATTTTTATATACTAATATACGACATCCACAGAATTCAGTTAAGTATATTTGCCCACCAAGAGAGAGCAAGGTACTATATCCCACCACCAAATATTTGTTCCATGTTGGTTTGCACAGCAAGGAACAGAAAATGCAATTGCAGCTCATTACAGACACTCTTGCTTTTTCTCTTTCCTAATAGCAAATAACATAGAACGTCATTAGATTAATCTATGGTAAAGACACATTTTGAATGCAGTGCACAGTTCTAGGCATTCAATCTCAAAAAGCAACAGGATCAGGGGCGTAGCTAGTTGCTCTGGCACCTGGAGCGGCGGGGGGCAGGGCGATCTGCCCATGGGGGCGTCACGGTGATCTGCCCATGGGGGTGGCATGGCAATCCACACACAGAGACTGCCTGGCAGACGCAAGCCCCACGCTGCCATTTCGGACGGCGTGGGGCCCAAACCACCATGTCACTCCCAGGAGAGACACGTGGCTTTGTCGCGCTACAGGCCAGGCCCCGCGATAATTGCCACCCCCTGTGGTGTGCCATTTTGTCATCCCCCCTCAAGGATGACACCCAGGGCAGACTGCACTCCCCGCACCCCCCTTCCTACGCCCCTGAACAGAATACCAAAGAACTTTAAAGAGTCCAGAAATGAAACTAAAATGATCAGGGCATTTTATGAGGAAAGGATCTGATCCGACTAAGCAATTTTTATATTTTTAATTTCAACTTTATTGAGGCCCAAATGAGATAGGTTTACTGCCAATAATAATAGTTACTGATCTAGCTCACCATTCCTACTCTGTTCTTACTTGTGTTCTGATGACAACAGCAGCCTCCATAGTCAACAGCCAATATTGTGGGGTATTGCTTGGGAAATACGCTGTGCATTTATGATGTGGATAAGCACTGCTAGACATGGCAGAGTAGGAGGAGAGAGTTAAGTACAAGGCTGTGGTTTTCACAGTAGATACCTAAGACTGAAACACATTTGTTAACAGTTCTGTTCTTTGCATTGTACCCTTTGCTTTGGACAATTTTGTATTGCCTTTTGCATTTTGGAAAGCCTTGCGTTCTGAGGAGTAGCTCAGGGTCATCATGTGAACTACTCAGTCATTTCTGATTGAAAAATCAGTCACACTCCAACATCATTTGGCATATAAATCTGTAGAAATGCCATTTTAGCTCCCCGTTTTGTTAGTTTGGGTCTTTCTTTGTCCTTGCGTAAGGCAATCTGTTTCTAAATGGAGTCAAGGTAAATGCAGGATAATTACCAGTCTCATACTACTCACACATTTCATGAATTCCTGGGAAACAAATTAACTTGGTTGGGGGCATAGGCCAGATCCTGGAGGCTTCTGGTTTATGTAGAAGAAAAGGTCACAAATCTGAACTCATTTGTTTTTCTTTTGAATAATCTGTTATTGGCAAGTCTGATAGTGCCAATCTATCTGCCACTTGAGGACCTTGAACCAGCTCGCAAATACCTTTGTCAGGGCACAGCATCAGTAGTCAGAACCATAACATCCCCAGACACTCATCGCTTATCAGACATAGCCAATATTGGTCAGAGTTTTAGCATACCGCTCAGGTCTTACATCGACCAGCAGGTCAGACCTCTTGCCATTATAATCTTGTATTGATGTAGCTGCTGTTTGGAAGGACAATCATCTCTCCAATGTGACATTTGTTTAAAATTGTTCTGTAAATTTTATGTGTTAAGGCTTGTGTGGGGTGGTTTATGAAAACCTGGTAGTTGAGCAGTGTGTTTTCCCAAAATGATTTGTGATCTGAGAAATTACTTGAAGAGTGCCCTGACTACAGCATAAGGAATTAACAAGTAGGTCAGGATGGGGGGGGGGGGACATTTACGTGTAGGAGCTGCTTTCTTTTTATTAAGAGCAAAGCTTCTTTTCTTTTTATATAAAAAGTGTGTATATGCAAAGGTAGCGCAGCCTACAGTTTTTAAGAGCCTCTCTTTTAATAAAGATTAATGTCCTGTTATCAACCAAGTCAGGGGAAAGGTGGTTGAGGTGTGTTCTTCTGGTGCAGACATCTCCAGATAATCTTACTGCCAGTTGATATATTGTAATCTAAAGTACTAAAATGACAGTAATCCCAATCATGTCGGACTACTTGAAATGCATCATTGGAAGGTGGTGGCTCTAATGTTGCATGCATAAAAAACTGAGATGTAGGGAAAGGTGATTAACAGTGCAATTTAAAGAAAGTTTGCCAAGAATTAAATGCAGTTTGAATTCAAAGGCATTTACTTCCCATTAGGTAGGGCAATCCTATATACCGTATTTTCCCGTGTATAAGACTAGGCTTTTTTCCTAATAAATTATGTCAAAAATTAGGGGGCGTCTTATACACGGATAGTGCTGAGGCCATTTTCTGAAATCCGAGTTCCCCAAAATAGGGGGTGTCTTATACACGGGGGCGTCTTATAGATGGAAAAATACGGTAAATCCCTGCACTGGTCTCTATTTAGGGTTTAGGATTGTAGGACTATAGATGTGTTAGAAGGAATATAGAGTAGGAACATAGAGTAAGTTTGGTATAAACTACATGGATTCTTTTTTAAGAGACAATTTTGTTGACTATTTGACTTGTAGCCTGTCCTGGGGTTCAGGGATGAAAGATGGGATATATATATAGGGTTTTCATATTTTAAGAAGTAAAAATCCAGACACAAAAAGTTGTTGAGCTTTTTAAAGGAAAGTTGTTGAGCTTTGTGTTGAGCAATGTGTCCTTTTAAAAAATAACTCTTTTACAACTGTGTGTGTATGTGTCCACACACACACATATATAATTAAGAAACATACTTTGACCACATTTAGTAATTTTGTAGAATGTAGCATGAATACAAACACTCTGTGTTCCATATATGTGTAATTGATATGCTATATAGAAGCAAAGAGACTTGGGCTGTGTTTATTGGCATGCTTTTCCACGCAAAGAGTGAGAATCAATAGTTCTCTTATTAAAGAGAGAGCAGGGACTATAATTCAGGAACTGCAGGCCACTTAGCTATTAACAGAATTATGATTTCCTGTCCAGTAGAAAAATGTCAATAATTTCACCGTACTAAGAGAATCCACTGGGGCACAAAACTCATGGTCTGAATAACACATTGGCTCACATAATGGATTGTGTATTCTGGAGCATTAGGAGCTGAAGAGTTACTGGGGGCAGTGCATATATACCAAACACATAATATATTGTGAAATCTTGTAAATGGTTACTTCACACAGTCATTTTTGTGGTTGTTCTTGGGCATGAAAATGCCTGGAGTCATGCTGGGGAATTTCAGTTGAATTGGTGGTGTACAGTTAACTCTGTGAAGCCATTTCCAAGATTGTAGGAAGCCATTGTAATGTTGAAATGGCTTCAAAGTGTGCTGACATCCTGCTGGTTCATGGTACATTTCTTCATGTTATCCCATATCAGACTGGATCCAAGTTGCTGAGATCTAGTATTTTTTTGCAAAGGTGTGCATAGAGAAGACTTTTAGGAAATGAAAGTGATGCTTGATGATGATCGACATCCTGACAGTCTGGAACAGGGATTCTCAAAGTGTGGTCCTCAGATCACCAGTGGTTTATGAGCATCACCCAGGTGGTCCACACTTGCATCTAATGTGTGTGTCAAGAACTGTGTGAGCAATTGCTGCTTCATTGTTCTTAGAACCTAGACTTCCCATATGAAAGCTCTGGGAACCCTGTCCTCTTTTTCACCTGGCTACTCTAGAAACAAGAGTGGAGGAACAAGGGGAAGCCTGGTTGCCTGCCATTGTTTCCATCTTTTGGGTTTCTAAATTCAAACTTGGATGGAACCTTCATTTTTGTCTAATTTGGTAGAGATCTTCTAACTCTAAAAATACAATAACTGTGCAAGGAAGCAGCATGCCTCCCTTTCCCGCTGCAGGAGATATATGCTCCTGAATAAGAAAAAGAAGATGTACCAACTAACTGAACAAAAGCAATAGCAATACTTGAGTGTTGCAATTATATTTGGATGGAGTTTGGAAGCCAGCAGAAAATACATTCTATACTAGTTTCTATAAAATATCAGTCACTGTTGAGAAAAAGCTTACAAGTTCCAGACGGGAAAGTTTATATACCAAACTCCAGATCTCTGACAGCATGAAGTCAGGCATAAGGGAGAAATGCATTCAGATTAAAAGAATATAACCCAAAGAATTCTCGAATTACAGCATAATAAATAAAATTCCACGGGGCTGTAGCAAAGTTTAGAAGTAGTCCGCATGCTTACTCTCCGCAGGTAGACTGGCAGATGCAGTTGTTAAAATGTTCTTTTTTATGGAAAGCAGCTGGTAGTTCACTAGCATATACACTTGGGAAATTATGCACTACGAAGTCAGTTGCAAGATGTATAAGGCCAGACTATTGATGCTGAAGTTTAAAATCAAAAGGCTCTCCAGATATATAAAACCAAATCTATACTCATCATGGGATCCTGTTCAAGTAAAGAAAATACGTAAATTTGAGTGACTCTTCTTTCCACTGCAGTAAATGGGTTGTATGGGTTGTGCCTAGTGCTTCCTCAGGTATGTAATGGGTAGGAGTTTCCAGCAGTATCCTTTTCAAGATGCTTCTGATAAGGAGGGCATGAAGGCAAAAGACTTTCCTCGTTGATTGTCCCCAGCACTTGTATTTATAGGTACTGTATATATAAACTCTTAATATGGAGATTCCATTTAAACCAGTGTTTCCCAACCTTGTGCCTCCAGATGTTTTTGGCCTACAACTCCCATCATCCCTGACCACTGGTCTTGCTAGCTAGGGATGATGGGAGTTGTAGGCCAAAAACATCTGGAGGCACAAGGTTGGGAAACACTGATTTAAACCATTATGGCTCATCCCTGTTGATAAGACATACCACCCCATGATCAGCCACTGATATCAGATGTCATTTTCATTTTCCCACTAGAATTGTCCAGATCTCCCCTCCCCCACCCCCCACCCCCGAGTCTGTTTACAGTAACTCTGAGATTCTCCAACGAGAACTACCAATATGCTGTGTGCCAAGCACTCTGCTTCACTGTTTTAGCTATGCCAGAAGTACATTGAGCTTTCCCACTAGACATGCCTTAGCAATGTGCAAGAGTTGATTTCTCCCGTCTGTAGCTGGAGAACTTTGAGGTTGCAACTGAATCTGAAGAAGCTCATGGAAATCTGGTGCATATGTAATAAGTGATTACCATGGTCCATGGGCATTTATTCTCATGGTTTGCTGTTGAACATGTCTGTTCCCTCCTCACGATGAAAACCATGTGGTTATTTTATGTTTGCAATTAAGGATTGTAATTAAGCCACACTGTTGGCTAGAAGCTGAAGACATGGCAAGTTGTCATCTGTTAGCCCGGTTGTCTGGTTTGTTTTTAAATTACATATAGAAGGGGAAAGTATTATCCACATTGAGCCCTGCAGCATAGTTTAGGCCCTGCTTGTAATTCACAGCATTCAATTTAAATTACTGCTATATAGAGGGAAGACTCAGCCCATGGTGATGTAAAGAGGGAGGTTTAGAAGTACCATGATTCTTCCTCCCCTTCATTACTAAGTGTCACAGGAGACATTTATCTTTCTGTCACTGCTGTTCTGTACTCTCTGGAATTTAATAGATGTTACTTTTTTTTACTGTAGTTATAGACATGTATTACATACACATTAAGAGCCTGGGGAGTGTCGTTTGAACAGAGCATGAATTGTAGAGCAAGCAAGGAAAGCAATATATATTTATGGGGGTTTGCTAGTCTCCAAAGTGGGAACAATGGGACTCATGAGCTGTTCTTCATTTTTATTCATTTATGGGCACAGTCTTGAAGGCACAAAGTAGAGCTTTTTCAGAAATGCAGAGCCCACCCACTCTACACAGGCACAGCATTTCAGACTACTCTGGTGAAGGTGAGGAGGGAAGGTTCAAGAGCTGCTCACAAGAGGGCAGCTGTTAAAGAAAAGAACAAAAAACAAAGTCCCTCTGCATGAATAGTCCAGTATCTAGCTGGATTGCAATCTGTGACTATATTCTAGTCCTTGGTTACATATGCATAAATTATAGTGGTCTGAACAGCACATATTAGGCACACTCTGTATCCCACTTTTGGGGGCCTAGAATATGGCCTGGACACTGCTGAGTTACACAATTTTCAGTATTACCTACTGTTTATTACTATTGCAGTAGTAAAATTTAATAAGCAGTTTAGTAACTAAGGAGTTAAATGTGCAATTTTGAAGCAAAAATCCACCTTTAGCATTTTCTTTCCTGTTCACTTCAGCTTATGTCCTTTTATCTTCTCATATATTGCACTTGCACAAGCTTTTCTGTACACAGTTCAGCAGTAGAACTTCGCCACTGTGGCCAGTTGCAATTAATAGCCTTATTCTCCACGAATTTGTCTAGTCCTCTTTTAAAGCTGTCTAAGCTCCTATATCATGTGGGAACAAATTCCAGAGTTTAACTATGTAATGTATGGAGAAGTATATTCCAATTGTCCTGAATATTCCAAACATTCAGTTTCATGGGATGGTCCAAAGTCCTAGAATTTTGAGAGAGGGAGAAAAGAGATCTCAAATGAACTGATTTGAAACTGGCTTGTTACTGGCCTGCCTGGAAGTAGATATGGACAAATCTGTCAATTTTGGTTTTTCTCCATTTCTTGTTTTCCCCCTATGTTCACTTCTCCACATTTACATATAAGCTCCTCATGAAAATTCATCAACATTTTAAAGTGAATTTATTCTATGGACACATTTTTGTATACAATTTTGCCAAACATTTTGCAAACCAATTTTCCTCAATTTAATGCATTTTTGTACCTTAGTTTCATTAATACATGCATTTTTGTACTCATTATGTGACTAGAGAACTGTACTGGAAAATTCAGAAAAGTGCAAATTTTGAAGGATGGCTGTGTTCATTTTGCATACTGTTTTGGAAAGTACAGATTAGGTAGGTTAGTATTTAAATGCAGACAGAATTGAATGTCCACTCTCTCACTAGCTGGAAGACTGCCTTCCATTCAGTCTTTAAGCTCTTTTCCAGAGGTCCTAATTCCACCAAGTGAAGAGAAGCAGGTGGTGACTATGATGAGGACCTTCTAGGTGTTGGCACTCTGGCTATGCAATAGTCTGGCAGTGCAACTTTTTCTGATGTCACCTTTATGGCCATTTCAGGGCCAAGTGAAGACCTTTGCTAACATTCACCTTGGCCTTTTGAACATACTGTGTTCTTTAAAGAATGTTTTCATGTTCCAAGTTATGTTTTGGTTTATAATCTTAGATGCTGATTAGCGCCCCACCCCCCGCTGCTAGAAAATTCTAAGGCTGTTGTTACTCCAGCTGTCTAATCATTGCATTGCACCTTTACACTGCATTATTTGTTCTATAAGCTTCCCAGAGAACATATGGTGAGAGCCATCCATACAAATATGGCAAATAAATAGTAAAATAAATAAAACTGGAGAATCTAGCTGTACATTCAGGTGCTTTTACTCTTTGAGCCACCATGACAGCATAGCGGAATAAGGAAATGCTCTTAGGCTGCTCTTTACTGCACTGCAGAGCTACCACTGCAGAATACTGCAGTTACCAACTCTGCATGGATCATGTGACCCAAGAGTCCAATAGAGTTCTACCTGGTTTAATAAAGCTGTTAACTCTGCCTCTGACTCCTTAGCTGAGCAACTTGTCATTTCAGCAGAATTAGAGGTGCTATTAAATTGCCCACTCCCAGTTGCCTAGTTGGCCACCTGCAACTCCCCGCGACTGTATTTAACTTGGGCAGTGCTTACAATGTGTCCCTAGATTTGAGCCAACAGTTTCACTCACCCTGCTTTATTTCAAACCCAGCAGATTTTGGATTCCAGGGGGTTCTGTCATTAATAGCTACTCTGACCATATTTCCTTATTTCTGTTGACCAATGTATTCTAGCTGTTGTGAGATCATTTCTCGTGTGTTTATCCAGGAGATATTTTATTTCTAGATTTAACCCATAAAAGCAATATCAAAGTAGCTTCACCAGCTATTTTGCCAGGAGATGTTTAAAGGAGGTTTGTAAGTTTTGGTTGCCACCTAGTGTTCAGACATGATTCAGACACGTTTGTCAGGTTAGAAGCCGTAGACAGAGAAAATTTGTGTGTGCATCTTCAGTGACAGTTTGCCATTTCACAAATGAAAAGAAAACTGCAATGACAAAATCTAAACACCAATCGTGGTTAAAATTAAAATAGAGGGAATGTGGAGGTTTGGTTGATGAGACAACAGATGCCAGTAAGTGCATCTGTTTACATTAGGCCTTAAGAAAGTGGGATGTAATTGGCATAACTGTCAGGGTAAATATGAGGGCTCTGGGCACAGCAAGGAAACGACTGATGATTTCCCTAATTAGGAAACACTTGTGAAAATTCCAGACAATGACAGTCATTAAGCATCTAGAAAGTGCATCCTTTATTGCAAGTCTGACAACCTAGCAGCCTGTAAAATGAAGGCAACTAGGTGGATTTTATGTGACCCCCAGTAGAAGAGCTTTATGTGGCACCCTAGTGGTCCTATCCAGTTTTAATGGCATTGTAACACGTTTGCCTGCAGTTTCACTTGGGTGCCTCCAGACAGTCACTTTTTGGGTGACTCAAGGGATTCAAGTACACACCAGAAATTTAGGTTGGTGCAATTAAAGTGTTATGTTGACCTATCACAACAAATCCTCTTTCAAGAATGGACTTTTGCAGTTAGGGAAGTGATGGGGAAATGTGCTGAAAAGTGTGAGGCAAACAAAAGGTTGACCGGATGATATATGAACAATTTCAAAAAAAAATCAAAATGAATGCTCTGCAAAGACTGGACATAGTCTAACCTTCGCATGAGTTTTGTGCAAACAAATCAGGACATATGCTCAGTGAGCAGGTCTTCTGGAGATACACTTATAAAGAAAAAGAAAATGCTTTCTAATGGTAAGAAAACATTTTCATAGGTTGCACTTAATGGTTATATGAGCAAAAGGCAATGGATCTTATTCTTCCCCTCCTCCCCCTCTGCAGCCACAACCCCCCAGAAAAAGCCTAAGGGTTTGGAGGGACCCTTTGGAACAAGATTGATATATAAGAGCTTTCACAGTGCTGCTAGTACCAGCTTAGAGAAGCAGCATTTACTTACAGCACCTAAAACACCAGAGTATTTAAAAGTCTACAGAGCAAAGCTCTACTCGACGCTCTTTCTCAGATGCCATTAGGCAGCCTTTGAAAGTTTAATATGAATCGTTATATATTGTTATGGATATGCCATAAAGAAGTATTGAGTCCAGCACAAGTTTTAAACATACCGTACAAAAAGTTGTTGGGGTATAAGGACACTGCATATTCTGTGGGGAAGGCTGGAGGAAACTATGCTAGACATTAATCACAACTGTGAGGCAGGAGAGAGGCCTGAAGGTAAAATTATTTGAGTTAGGCAGGGTAGGGGACTGGAATTAGCAGCAGGCTGGATCCTTCTCACCCACCCACCTCCCGTGGGTCAAGTTTGACAGGTGGGCAGAGTCCTGCACTTCAAATGCACCGCTGATCAACTAATTGTTGGCACTTTCAACAGGCTGCCAATCAGCTGATCAGCAGTGCCTCAAACACCCTCCCTTTGGGTCCATCTACATCTTAACCTGCCTCACATCTGACACCAGGGGGACATTTCTTGGCTGAAATAGCCTCACAGGCCAAATGGGGATGTCCATTGTGCCTTATTATTTTTTGTTTGTTTATATATATGCCAACCATCTGACTGGGTTGCCCCAGCCATCCTGAGTGGTTTCCAACAAATTAAAAACATTAAGGACCATGAGAAAGCTGTTCCTCACTGCTAGGTGAAGGCCTCATAGCAAATTCATGGTGGGGCTCAGATTTTATTCACAGACTTTCTTCTGTAGGTTTGTGGAATTGTGTGTGTGTGTGTTCAGTGTAGAACTAGAGGGAACTCTCTTGAATCTGCTCATGTGGGAATGCTGTTTTGGGGTCATGCTGCATATTTTCACTTATGCCACAAGTACCAGGCACACACTTAGCTGAACACTATCCTCAACCTGTTTTTCGTTTCTTTTGTTTTACTTCTTCAGATATTGAAGGCTCCCATATTGTACCACTGAAACATGAGAGCACTCACACAATGCTTTTTTGCAAGCAAAAAAGCAATGAACTTGAGCCAGTCATCTCTCTCCTCTACTCCACACCACACATTTAATGTGAAGGTTCTCAACCTGTGGGCTGCACGCCAATAGTGGTCTACAGGCTGTATTCACGTGGTCAGTGGAAAGGTTGTAGAAGCATCAAACAATTACAGTGGTACCTCTGGTTACGTACTTAATTTGTTTCGGAGGACCGTTCTTAACATGAAACTGTTCTTAACCTGAAGCACCACTTCAGCTAATGGGGCCTCCTGCTGCCGCCGTGCCGCTGCTGCATGATTTCTGTTCTCATCCTGAAGCAAAGTTCTTTACCCGAGGTACTATTTCTGGGTTAGTGGAGTTTGTAACCTGAAGCGTCTGTAACCCGAGGTACCACTGTATCTACATGGCCCTGTGCTTGATTTATTTTTGTCTGACAATGGAGATTAAGACCATTTTGGATAGGGCTGGATTTTCAAACAGGGTAACAAAGCCCTGGCTCAGAACCTGAGATTCCTTAAAATATAGCACTGGTGCAGTCTACTAATTATTCCTTAAAACTTTACTAGTTAAAGAGCTCTTTCTCAGCCCAAGGCTGTGTTTCTCATACCCTAGTACTGGTTTGGAGAAGGAGGTTGTTATTAATATTTATATTTATCCATTGCATTAGAAAGGTAAGATTGTGATAATTAATGTACAAGTTATGCACTTTGGGTGGAATTCAACATCATGTTATTACAGATGCACAAGCATTTCAGTTTGCTGAGTGTAACAATCATCTTCTCTTACCCACCCACCCCACTGTTCTGGGGGCTCTCCAAATCCCAGGTGCCAGGGAGAGGAGGAGGGAAAGCCCTGTTGCACAAGCAGAAGCAGGGTTTGTGTGTTGAATCCCCACCCTGTGATTTGTAGAACAGAAAAAAGCATTAGTGGCCCACCTGGATCCTCAGCAATTTTCAAGTGGTCCATGAGGAAGAAGGAGAAAACAAGAACCCCCAATTTAGTGCATATTTTTCTTTTATGTATTTAGTTCTTTCAAGGCTGTCTACTCTTCCTGTCTTAGGCTGGAACATGATTTTTTAAAGAAATAACAGCAGCAACAACCAGGAGTCTGGCTGCCTCCTTTTTCCTTCATTTCACACAAGCTAAGAACAAGATGGTTCTACCCAGAGGAAGGCTGTGAACCTTCAATTAGAAGGGGGCGGAGTGTTGCATTACTTGTGCTGAATCAATGCTAGCTCACGTAAAGCATTAAAGGAATAGTGCAGGGTCATATCGTAAGTCAGGAATATTTTTGGTATTTATTAAAGCGTTTATATGCACCACTCGGGGCAGCCTATACCATTAAAATTATAATGTCATAAAAACAACAGTATAAAATAAACTACCAATGAGACAGGATTAGCAATTCTATCCAAGCTTATATATGTGATATATGTAGCAGGAAAGTTTATAGAGGAGTGTTAAATTATTTGATCATTTATTGAACCAGAATAGACAGCAGAGGGCAGCATTACGCTTACCATCTCATGTCAAATGAACTGGAGTGAATGTGGTTTATATCTCCTGCACCTGTTTGAGCTATTAAGTTAGTGAAGCTTATAAATAAGTTTGACTGTTAATAAAATATTCATGCTGTAATAAGTTTCTGCTGCAGAATTTTATTATTCTGGAGTGGTAAAATCTTATTACTCTGGGAATGCATGTTGAATATTTCAAAGAGGGGGAACAGCGCCATTCACACACGCGTGTGCTGGGACATGGTAGCCACTTGGAAATGTATGGCAAGTGATTTGCTTGGAGTGTCTCACCCACAACATCTCTTACGGTTTTCAAAACAAGAATGCAGCATTAGTTTCACCCTGGTTTGTGTTAGCATGCCGAATCTCAACAAAACCATTTGGAGACCTGCTTACCTAGACAGGATGCCGTTTAGACCTGTCTTTGTCAGGCAGTTGTATTTTCAAGTGGCTGTCACATTGAAAATACATTCAAGTGACTGTCACACTGAGCCTAAGATGGCTTTTACATCATGAGCCTCTAGCATTGCTTTTGGATAGTCAGCTGAAAGGGGAATAAAACTATATTTCCATGTGGTACATTGTATAGCACTACCTAGCCTGGCAGTGTATGACCCAATAACTAATATCCTTCTTTAAGGTGATTCAGAAGCAAGTCACACTCAGCAAAGAGCCTTTTACAACTTTAATTAGAAGCTCCCTCCTTGTAGGTCCTGCTTTTAATTGCTTCCATTTCACCAGGGGTCATTGGTGATGAATTGTCCTTTAAATGAGCCTTAATTAGTTAGTTCCTGTTCCCCATGGAATGGGCTTTAATTACTGGCTTCTCATTAATTCATTTTCTTTTATTATAGTGAAACACCACTATAATCAGTATAACAGGGCATTGGCACTAATGCGAGTACAAGGAAATTCTGGACAGTTCTGAGATGAAAGAGAAAAGATGGGAGAAGAGAATAAGAGTCAGTTATCCATGGAAACGTAGGTGGTGGTGAGGCAAGGGCATCCATCTAGGCATAGGAGCTGTAATGATGTGTTTTATAAGTATAAGGGTTTAATTGAATAAAAGTGAGTGGGACTGTGCCACTTGTCTCACTCTGGAAGTCATGTGTGGAAGTTGGCTCCAACACATGGTCACCCATGTAAACAGAGGTGAACGTCAGGCTAAGTGAGAGGCAGCCAGGCTAAGTGAGTTGAGGGAGGAATTAGCAGCCAGCAGCAGTCATACTTAGCTGATTGCAGCTTCTTTGAGGTCATGATCAGGATTTGTAAACAGGAGTGTCTGTGATGGCATTTAGTGGGGGAGTTTGAAGGGGAGGCCCGACATTCTGTCTCATAATGTACATAGGACAAAGAGACTTGGGTGACAAGGGTCCTGCTGCATTGACCTGCAACACTTGTGCCATGTTTATCTTCCTGCCTGAGAATGTGGAAAACTATATCTGCAGCAATTGCAAGCTGGTTGCCTTGCTAGAAGAGAAGGTATAGCAACTTGAGGCCCATCTAGCCACACTATGAGCTGTTGGACAAGATGAGGAATTTCTTGCTAGGGCAGAGTAGACTGTCCTGGAACAGCAACATAGGGTGAGCATGCACCCCTAAGGAAGGAGGAAGATCATCCATTGCAGGAGATGAACCTCTGGAGGAATGTGATGCACATTCTTAAATGGACAGCTAGAACCATCCAGGTCTAAGATTTTCCTGTTTTAGTTAGCAGTTTCATTTACTATTTTAAAAATTGATCCAATACTTAACAACTGTATCTTGCTTTTTCTGTATATGTGGAAAATGTGCTCTGACACCTTTCAGTCACACCTACTTATACTAGGAATTGCCAAAGGTTTCATAGAAAAGGTGTGTTCAGATGGTGTATATTTGGGGCAGCTCAATGGTTGTGTGAGTGCTTAACACTCCTAGCTGTGACTGAGCTTTTCAAAGTGACCAAACGAAATTTGGCACTTAGTGCCAACAGATAGCAATCAAAACAAGTAATAATGTCTAGCATCTTCTCCTTTTTTCTCCAGCTGTGATTCTCAGTTGTTCTAAAGCAGAATAAGCAAACCACAAGCCTCCCAAGAGAACCAGTGGTGGATCATTATTCTGTCCCACACTTACCATTGCCAGAGGCGTTGCTTTCTCAGTGATATCCTTGGAGCACTAGGATTGCCAGTTGGTGGATAATCCTTGTAAAATCTGTCTGGTTGTCACCGGGCCTTTTTAAAAAGGGTAATCTGAGTTTTCGCCAATGATCAGTGTTGAGTCTGAATTGTTGCTTAATTTGGTTGCAATATTTGCAAATAAGGGTTGATCATCTTTCATTTACCCATATCTGAAATGATTGCCGCTTTCTTTAAAAAGCTGCACTTTTCTAATTTAAGTTGTCCCCCTTTTCCCTTTTCTGCTGTACATACTGGTAGTTGATTCCCCAGAATGATTTTGAAAATGCAATCTGTTGGGACAGTAGGATGCTGCCATATATGGAGTCAGGCTGTTGGTCCATCTAGCTCAGTTCTGGCAACAGTGACTGACAGTGTCTCTCCAGGATTTTGGCCAGCACAGGCAACTCACTTCCCCATTTACACACATTCAAATGTGTGTGACTGCCCCATCACAGAAACGTCACAGAAAGGGGTGGGGTGGGGCGCAGCTTTTCTAGTGGTGTTTCAAATATACGTGTTTTCACTGATACGTGCAGTGCCTTGGAACATAACGTCCACGTAAATGGGGAGTTTCCTGTAGTCTCTCCTAGCTCTACCTGGAGATATCATTTGGGATTCAAGCTGGCACCTTCTGCAGGCAAAACAGACACTCTGCATTGTCTCATCCAGTGTGTTTAGTTACAAGTGGCAACATGGAAACATGGAGAACCATGATTTTTGGGTTCATACATGCTGTGATAACACCCAGTGCTTGTTTTATTAAATTGCTTGTAATGAATATACTTCAGTTTGGTTAGAGCACAAGAGATGCATCTCTTTAATATTCTCTCCCCCTCTCTCTGTCCCTCCACTCCACTTTTATAGTCGAATGTCAACACTTTTGAGATTGATTTTATAGAGATGTAATATTGAAGCCAAACTTACTCCTCTTGTTATGTTTGTGGAGCATGATCAAGAATTCATTTCCTGTTTAAGGATATCAGCTTCATGGTGGAAGACAGATTGTCTTGTCTGCCCCTCAAAAAAAAAGAAATTAAAATTGAACAAAGGGGACAGCCACATGCTGTTAGAGATGTTTATCCCTACAGAGTCATTTTTCAATGAACATTTTGCAAACCACATTGACTCAGTAGAGAAAGAAATTAAATGGACTGTTTCAAAACAGACCACCAGAGCATATTGGCAGCGAGAAAATCTGGAGTGGAAAAGTAGACACGCATTATAGATTACCATTTAATAGCACATCCTTTTAAAATGAAATTACCAGGATGAAAAGGCTATTGCAGTTATTCAAATGGAGAGAGAGGGAGAGGGGGGGAACCCTCTAAATAAATAAATCATCAGACACATTGAAATTGTCTTAGCTCACGCTGCTGTGATTTTGTTTTTCTCAAGAATCATTATTTATTTTTTAGTCATTGCCAACACACATTTCTGCTGAAGCATGTGAGCAATAATCCAATCAAACAACTTGGTGTTTTCTTTTTCTCTTTTTTCTTTTTGCAGGTAAGTCAGGATTGGTCTATTTGGTGAAATGTGCAGTTTGGGGATATAAGGAACCAAAGTAAGCCTTCTTCAAGCTGTCGCAGCCTGTTAACAAGGTTAGACTGTCATCTTCAAAGTTTGCACAGCCCCAGGCTCCGTAAGCCACTGAAATGCCGATGATGCTATCATCAAATTCACAGTAAAGACTGTATCAACACAATCTAAGCCCCGCTGAGTTCAGTGGCGGCTTTTCTATTATTCATTTGAATAGTGCTTGTTTTCCATATTCTTTAGGTGTTTATCTGGAAAGTCGGGATCAAATGCCATACGGCACAGAGACCCTAATTCCAAGTTACTTTTCTAGTGTGCAGCTGTACTGCACATCTATACATTATATGTCTATATAATGCTGGTGGCTCTGCTTCCGGCTTTCCCATAAGACCCATCCCTCTAAGATCAGTTCTTTCTAAGAGTTCCTTATGGACCTTTGCTTTAGTGAGTGGCAAGTTAACAGGTCATATGCTGAAAAGCTTACTTTGTGAACCGGTTAAAGAAGTGGTTGCCTTCCACTAACCATCAGGCCAAGAACATTGTTGCTCCTGTCAATCATTATATATGACTGCTGTGGAATAGGCATGCCTTGCTTCCTACATGACCCTCGCTGCTCTGACCCTGCTAGCAACGAGCAGCTTGTCATTCATCTTGACATCGAAATCAGTTCATTGAGCCAGCTGTCATACCTTTCTACCACCATGGATTTTAAACTTCTTTTGTTTCAGGGTTCGTCTCCTTTTTGCTCCTTTCTCTCTAGCGTGGTCAGGGATGGTGGAAAGAATTCACATTTAACACTGTATAGAAAACTGGATCTCTTCTGCAGGGGGCAGCAGGAACTGCCCAGGGTTCCTACAGGAAGCATCTACTCTGGTTTCCCCGCTCTCAAAATGTGACTGTTCCTTGTTTCTACTTAACCACAAAACATTTCTATGCAGTTCTCTTTTGTATCCAGAAATCAGTTAGCACTTTTGTCCAGTTTAAGGGAACATTTCTCCCTAAAGGGAAGATGGTCTTGACATGGTTTGGTCTGGCTTGTTCTCCCCTGCATCTGGGTGTGGATTGCTTTTATACATCAAGGTCATATTGAATGGGTTGCTTGCAAATTGCACAAGGGACATTTTCTTTATTCCAGGTTTGATGTGCTTTTTAAAACAATGGCAACGCAATCCTATGCATGCGTATTTGGGATCAATCCCCACTGATTTCAGTGGGTCTTAACGCCCATTATGCACACAAAGTATTGCATCCTGAGATTTCCAGTTGTAGAAATTTATCTTGTGTATTGCAAACTGAATATGACTACTTTGCACCACCTTTTTCAGTGTATACTGTGTGAAATCTCTGGTTTGGTGTGGTCACATGCAGATTAATGAAAAAATGTACCCCACAAATATAATAATAATGCAGGCAAGCCAGGCCCATTCCCCTGTTTAAAGATATGAGGACAATTTCTAATATCTGTATCTCTGAGAAACATCCTAAGTCTAACTATCCCAGGGTTCTTAGCATTCAACACCATGGGATGAAAAAAGCCACACGCCATAGGAATCCCACCATTTCAGCTATCCAACATAGCCTCACTGTAGATTTCTAAATTGCAACCCTCTGTAAATGTCATTACACTTAAGTCCCTGGGAGTCCATTTAGACTTGATGGTTACCAAAAAAGCAGCAAAAGTCTAAAGTAAAGAAGTTTCAGATTTTAAAAACACTTGTTATTCCTTGACTTCCACAATAGATACTTTGAGACTCTTTACAAGTTCATTGCCACCAATGCTCAATGGCAGACAAGTGAATCCAGACTAAAGGTCTTTGGGAACTTTATATGGGACAATGGGGTGTGATGAACCCTGTGGTGTCATCCGATTTCCTGAGCCACAAGGATTCTGTGCTGTTGTGTGCGTGTAGCTTGAACTGTATGCAGTTCTCTCTTCCAGTCAGCAGTCCTGATAGAGACAGAGGTCCTTGCCTAATGGGTGCTGCTGGTTTGAACTCCACAGTGCTTAAAATAAACACACTTGACTTGACTTAAATGTGCCCAGTCTCCTGTATAGGCATAGTTCATCTGCCACCATCTCCCTGTTTCATTCAGTATGCTCTTGGATCAGCACAGTCATGTGATAAGCCTCACAGGTAAAACAGAGCAATCCTTACCACTGAATAATAATAATAATAATAATAATAGATAGTTGGAAGTTTTGAAGAAAAGCATTCTCTAGTGTGTGAACACTGGTTAGACCCAGACAGAAGGAAGCCACTTCTGCTCCTACTATTGCTCATCTGCCTCCAGGAAGACAGCCCTACTCTGCTCAAGACTGGTAAGTGCATGATTATTATTATCATTATTAATTACTGTATCATTATTATTTTTAAATTGCATATCCTTGCAGATATGATAAGGAAGGAGGAAAGTCTGTCATTGACTTGCATTATAATATTTTTAATTAGACTTGTTGCCCTTACTATGGTAGTCCTCAAACTGTGCCAGATTTTGCAAATGAACTTTTTCAGGGCGAAAAAAGGGTTTCTTTCATGTTTATTCGTGGTTTTTCAGAGGCGCCGTGCTTTCCCTCCCTCCTTGGATGCGTTTATAAAAGGTTCTCTTCCCAGTGTGACCCCATCATGAGCCAAGGGACTTGCTTCAGGTAGCACAATTGGAAGTGATTGATGAAGACAAGGATTTGGTTTCTGAATCATGCAGAAAGGCTTCTTAAAGCATTAGCCATAGGGTGGCACCACGTGGGCAGGGAGAAGTCTGTTTGGGCTCTCCTTCAGCCAGCAAAATGTCTTGGCCCAGCACTGGGGATGGAACATTTCTCCATTGCAAAGACAACTAGACTGACACCCCCTGTCTATTTGTCTTCTGTTGGCAGGTGGTCTGATAGACAGCAGTGCAAAACAGAGTGTTTGCCTGGTTCACTAAACAACAGTCTCATATCTCCCCTCTTCAAAGTCAGGGTAACGATAGGGTTGACCTTGGTGACAGTGTGATGTTTCAAAAGTTGATTGGCTCTGTGGTGATGCCAGTGAGCACAAACAACTGTCATCTCCCTTCCTCTGGCTGGAGTGAGGAGGAATACACCCCTCTTATCATGACAGAATAGACTTGCTCTCTCTTCTCTCAGATACCTGCCTTGCACCAATAGATGAACACATTTGTTCCATTTCTATTCCCCCTGAAAAATCACACACACAAAAAAAATGATTGGTGGGTGTGTATGAGAGAGATATTGAAACTTTCCATTTTGGCTGAATGCTCAGTCACACCATCAATATCTTTCATCTGATGCCTTGTCCTCAAGAATCCCCACATCCTTCTGCTTCCGCCTTTATAGGAAAATGTGGTTTTGCATTTTGCTGCTGCTTCCAGTATTTGTCCCTAGACTTGTTCCTCAGGGGGAAGCCGACAAAGGGCAAAAAGAATATTGTGATGTGATCCATTTTTGGGGAATAGTCCTCACCTGGGGACTGTGCTAGCTCAAAAATGGGGAACCATTTGTGGTTAAATACCACTTACCTAGGAAAAATGAAAACTTACCACGTCAGCGGAAGTCATTTTAAAGGGCTTTCTCGGGTATGGCACTTGGTATGTGTATAACAGAAAGCTGGTCCATACTGGGTTTGACTGTGAGTCTGAAGCTGAATCCAAGATTTCTGGGCATCGTTCATATGACATTACCCTCAGCTAGAACTCATCCCAACCTCCTCCCCTTTTTGAGCAATCTCAATCACTCATTTTCCAAATCCTGGGAAAATCCCAAAAGAAAATCAAACCCCAAAGCAAGACCACATTGACACAATATATTTTAAAGCGCCATGATGCCACTTTAAGCAGGCATGGCTTCTGGGAACTAATTTTTTATGGGTGCTGAGAATTGTTAGGAACCCCCTCACACAGCTACAATTCCCTGAGAAGAGGGAATTCTTGAGAATTGTCACTCTGTGAGAGAAGAGTTATTAGAAGAGTTATAAGACGCTTATTAGCTCTCACCACACTTAAACTACTGCTCCCAGGATCAAAGAGTTCTGGGAGCTGTAGTTTGTTAAGTATGCTGGGATGGGAAGCCGTGACTGCTTAAAGTGGCATAATAGTGCTTTAAATGTATGCTGTGGGTGTGGCCCAGATCTGCTGCTGCCTGACTGCTGGGTGGGCTGCTGCTGTTTGCATTCTCTGTAGTTAAGGTGGTGCCAGAAATGATATATATTATGTAGTATGAAGGAAAAGGGGTATAGGGAAAATCTAGAGCTTGTCTGCAGAGTGGAAGGAAAGGAGGACTTTTTTCTGCCTCCCCACTTCCAGTCATTCTCTGAAAACTGAAGAAGAAGGGGCCCACAGAAGAATATTAAGGGGACAGGCAGGCGAAGCATGGCTTGTTTTTGTTTTTGCAGTCTTCAGATGAACACTAGACCATATGAAAAATGAATATAAGGTTTTAGCTGGAATTATTTTGTACTCGGGACGTGATGGTAGTACCAGTGGGGGGCGCGGAAGGAATCAACAGTACATCCAGCTTATCCAAGAAACTAATTAAAATGTTATAGAAAACAGCATTGCTGTATTGTGCAGTCTACAGTGTAGCATTTTATACTGTAAGCCATCCTGTGATCTTTGGATGAAGGGCGGTATATTTATTGAATGACTGGGTGGATGAAAATAAATAACTAAAAGCTTGGCATTCAAAATCTTTGTGGCAAACAGTGGAATGCATTGTGTCTAGTCTCTCTTGTTTAGTTCTCTGCCTGTTTGCATTTTTATGATTTATCAGTACAGATATTATTCCCATCCCCACCTCTGATCCTCAAGTTGCATTTTGTTTGATGCTCAGCTGCCATTATCATTGACATCTGGTTGTTTCTGATTAATTCCTTTTACTTTCTGGACTTAATTACCTATGTTTCAGCATGAAACCTACGAAGCTGCCTTATGCTGAGTCAGACCATTGGTTCCATCTAGCTCAGTGTACTTAACACTGACTGGCAGCAGCTGTCCAGGAATTTCAGGCAGGGATTCCCCCGCCCCCCTTGGCCCTGCCTTGGATATACCAGGGACTGAATGTGGGACCTTTTGCATGCACAGCAGGTGCTCTACCACTGAGCTGTGGCCCTCTCTCCCTCCTCCCATATTATTAATGCTGCTGAATACCAGCTGCTGGAAACCCTAGGAGGAGAGAGTGCTCCCGTGCTCGGGTTCTGCTTGCTTGTTTTCTACCGGCATCTGGTTGGCCTCAGACTAGATAAACCATTGGTCTGATCCAACAGACTCTTCTTAGATAGTTCATTGTGGGCACAACCATGGGAAACCTATCTATCCTAAACCTATATGAGACCATATATCCCATTAGAACTAGAATTCTATATCAATATTTGGCTCACCAGCTTCTAGTAACTTCCTGGAAACCCATATCCAAAACATCTATTAGTTTAGCAAAAAGGTCAGGCTGCCCTCAGGTTTATAGAACCAATAGTAACATTTCATCTGGAAAGCGTCTCCTTTACTTCAATTTTTAACTGAGCCATTTTTATTCAAGCACCCAATAAGGGGAGGAAAAAACCAAGCTTGCAAGTTTTAAACTACATCCATATTTTATTTTTCTGCTTCTCCCAACAAGGCTTCTCTGGTGTCAGATAAAAAGCCTCAGCTACAACAAATAAAATAAAATAAGAATTCATATAACTTTATATTGGCAATAAAAGATGACACATTGGTGTCTTTGCAGGTAGTTCCCTTTCTTTAGCACTGCAATCATTAGTCTCAGGCATCGATTTATGAGCCCTGCATGTTATTCCTGGGGCAAGGAAGATGTTATGAAAGCACAATGTAGATCTCAGGTTTTCCTAAGGCTGAAGAATTCTAAAGAGCTCTGCTTGAAAAACTCAAGCTCCAAGTTGAACTATGCTGCTTACTGGCATTTATTTCCCCTCAGGTCTACTGAACCATCAGCAAAGCAGGCCAGTGGATGCAGGACAGTGGAAAGCTCTCTCTGCAAAATTCACTCTGACAAAGGCTATAGGTAGACGGAGACTTTAAATATTTCAATCTAGTCTGTCCCTCCTAAGCTCTGCTGCCCCCTCCACCCACACCCATGAACAGTGTGGCTATAAATAGCCAACATCCTGGCCTGCTTTTCTTCTGTTCTGTGGTCTCTCTCCTTTGGGCAGATGCAGCAGAGTAGGAGAAAGTTGATTTTTCGGGTGAACTGGGCTTGGGGGAAAGCATCAGTGAAGAACCTGGCTTAGTTTCTTTGGGCTTATGGCCAGTAGCCTTAGAGTCTTTATTAGGAATTCAGTATGATTTCTAAGCCTTTGGCATAACAGCTCCTAGTCTCAGCCCCATCCTCCTTCTCTCAGTATGATCTCTTTAACACTCTTCTTTTTCTAAGATCTTCTAAAACAGCCACGAGCCTCCAGATCCTGAATGTCTCTTAACTTTTATTCCATTCTCTTAACTTTTATTCCATTCAGCGCATCCCTTCTTTCTCCTCAATGCTGCTAGGAGCAAATGATGTGCACATCTTCTGAGATCCTTCTGCTACATAGGATTTGGCTCTTGATTCTGCTATTGTCCCTGTTAAATCAGCTGGGTGCTCCACTTATATCTTGACTTACTAATAATCTGCAGATTTATCGGTTAAATCCTTACATGCATAGTTGGTTGAGCACTAAAATAGTCCATCTGATGATAGCAAGGTGCAACAGCACCCTGCCCAGCTGGAATTCCTAGCTACTGGTATCCAAAGGCATGCTGCCTCTAATGGTGGAGGGAGAAGAAACAGTTATCATGGTTAGCAGCTTTTAATAGCCTTATCTTCCATGACTTTGTCTAACCCTCTTTTAAAGCCATCCAAGTTGGTGACCATACTGGCTTCTTGTTGGAGAATAACTTTCTTCTGTCTGTCCTGAACCTTCCAACATTTAGTTTCATTGAATGTCCCTGAGTCGTAGTGTTATGGTAGAAGAAGAAAAACTTTTATCTGTTTGCTTTCTCCACACCATATATACTTTTATAGAACTCTATCATGCCCCCCCTCAAAAAAAAACCCTCACCTTTTCTTCCAAATATTCCGTATAGGGGGGTTCCTCCATCCACGTTATCATTTTGGCTGTATTTTTCTAAACCTTTTCTGTGTCTACATCATTTGTGAGGTGAGGTGTCCAGAACTACACCCAGTCTTCAAAGTGTGGCTGCACCATAGATTTGTATAATGCAATTGTGATATTGGAGTTTTATTTTTGGACTAATTCCTAATTATCTATAGCATGGTATTCACCTCCCCTTTTTTACAGCTGTTGCCAAACTGAGTCAGCATCTTCATCAACCTGCCTCTACCATACCAAGGCCTTTTTCCTTGTCAGTCACTGCCAGTTCAGGCCCCATGAACTCTGATCATACCTCTTACTCACATGGATGGGGGGTAGAAAAGGATGTGTGTGTTGAGAAAGGGGTGCTATGGTCCAAAATATTCATCAAGTTAGGAGTCAAGACCATGGTCTGTTTGTGAACAAGAGTTTAATTTGCAGGAAATGAAGTTAGGGGACTAAGAAATGGGTGCAGTTTGAAGAGCCACCTATAAGAGATGAGAGATGCTTTGAAGGAAGGATTCTGGGAAGGTAGTCTCAGAGCCAGTGGAAGCCTGGAATTAGGGGAAGGAAGATTGGTGACAAGCAACCCTCTCCCCTCCTACTGAATGATGGTAGAGCTGGCTGGGCCAGTCAGAAGGAGAGTCTTAAGGTGTGTGTGAAATATTCCATCTCATTTCACAACAATCTGCATTTGTTGTTCAATAAAATGCCATTTTTTAAAAAAATCCTGTACTAAGCAAATAAAATAAAAATCCTGCAAATAGCAATTTTTATTCCATTTTGGTAGAAAGCAACAGTACAAAGGGTCATTCTAGCACTAGATAAAATTCTCTGATATCTAATACAGCTGTCAAGGAAGCATTTTGAGCTTTAAATAATGCCAGTTCTGTTTATCTTAATACAGGGTTATGAATTCATTTCAGAACTGTGGCTGATGCATTCATCTTTTCATTCTGAAAATTGGATGGAATTATCAGTGACAGGGGAAGGGGGAAAATATTTAGTGTGGAGTGACAAGTTGTTTTTGTGTACATATCGCTTCTGTGCCAACATAATGGCTAAAAACCTCACATAACAGCAGATATTTATCAGTGGCATTGGGAAATTGGGTTGCGATCTCACTCATCTCATCTATATTTCAGTTACAGTGCTGCTTGTGTGAGACAGACGATGTTGAGAAGAAATGTACATTTATGCATGCCAGTCAAGCTGCTAGGATCACCAACTGGTTGCTTCTTGAGAGAGGGGACTTTATGCTGCTGAATTGTTCATCTGGCATCTGGCCATTTTTTCTATTAAAAAAAAGAGAGAGAAGTCTTTTGATAGGGCAAGGGGAACCTGTAACAAGGTAGCTGGTTCTGCAGGGAGTTCCAAGGACCCTCTACCTTGCCACCATTTCTGAGAGCGATCCTGGTTCCTTTCCATTCCAGCCATGCTGGAATGGTGGAGGGCATGGAGGGAGCTAATACGCATGTAGCTCAAAATGCCAGGTTAAAACGTCGAGAGGGATGTGGTGTCCCAGCAGTCTCAAACAAAGATGTCTTCCTTTGCCTCTATGGAACAAAATGTCCCAGCAAGTCCCCTGCGCCTATTTGGAGAAGGGGGAAACCAGTGTCTGGATCTTGCGTTCATCTGATCTCATCATAAGAGGTATATTTCTAGGTTCTTTGCTTTGTTCCTCATAGTATTTGCATCCATTATCCTTACTGAAGGATTGGTTACCATTTCCTTGTCTTTCACATGGCAGTGTTCCCCAACCATCAGTTAGTAACTACTGTGCTAAGATTAATACTAAGTATTAATACAGAATAATACTATGAAAGTTCTGTCAAAATATGTACTACCTACTTTTATCACTGAGGAAAAAGCAAGGTTTCTAACAGGTTGATCTCAGTCAAGAACAGGGTGCTTTTTTTTTAAAAAAAGTTCAGTTTATTTTGAAAACATGGATTTCATTTGGCAAGGATGCACCACATTTAGCTTTTAAATTTCAAGAATTATAGAAGCATCAACATAATGTATATTGAAAACCTGCAAAATTTTCTGCAGTTGTGAACTAACTTTGGTTCATCAGTTAACAGCTTATACAAGCCATGTATTGTTTTTGAGCAACTTCAAAGCTTTTGGATACTTGTTCCTAAATTGCTGGATAGAGATTGGCTCAGCATGCACAGCCTTATGCAAATATTGAAGAAGCTTGCCTCAAGTGACAGGCAATGACTTTGAAGGAGCTTGCTTTTGGCAAGCCAAAGGAGTGGCCCGGGTGGCTCTTTTGGCTGTGGTTTAATCCCATAACTCTTTAAGCTACACTCCATGTTTCCTTTACTATCTCAATCATCCCCGCTTCAGAAGTGGGTAGATGGCTATCACATGTTCCTATTCACTGATCTTATAAATATGCATGACTTTTTAATTTCTTTTTTGTCAATCATTTCTCTCAACCTTCCAGGCATGATTATGTGGTGACTGCAGGTACCAAGTCAGACAGCAGCTCAGCTGACTTCTGTCCTTTAATAGTTTGAGTTGTCTTTGCAGTGTTGGTGGTTTAGTTCAGCAGGTTATGAGCTTGGATTGTCACCTGGTTTGACAGAGAGGGGCATACATATGACATCTGGGGCTTGGATTTGCTGCTTGCTTTAGTTTTCTAAAGCAACACCCCTCCACACACACCCCAAAAGAAAATTCCCACTTAATAACCTTGAAAAGGTATGCCTTTGGTTATTTTCGGTGTGGACTGCTACTAGAAAAATGAGCTTTTAGGCCCACCAGACAGACTATTAACCTCCTGTCATCTTTGGCTTGTCAGGAGCCCTGCTGCATCTTCATTTATTTGTTCAGCGCTATGTCTTTTTATGAACTTGGTTAAAAGGAGCATGACTCTCAATATACTTGGTCACATTTTCTTTTGAGAGGTGCCTCTTTCAAGCTAGAGAGCTCCACACTGCACCATTAGATAAGAACAGAAATGAAGTTAATACCTGCTTTCTACCATGGCTGAGCTTTCTGTTATAAACAAACCTCCCAAATTTCTGATAACTCTGAAGGATCATAAGACTTGCTGCTAGCTACTAGAGAATTGTTGACACGCTTTAAAAACAAAAAGTTCCAACCTTTGAAATAGAAGTAAATGCAATCCTATACACACTTATCTGAGAGTAAAGTCATGCTGAAGTCAATGTAACTACCTTCTAAGTAGACATATATAGGATTGCAGTGATATATACTTAATGCAGAGATGAGGCATCTGTGACCCCCAAAATTTATTGGGCTGCAACTGAAAGACCACTTGCCATTGTGTAGACCTGTAAGATCGCTTAAATCGGGTAAATTTTACCTTTTCAGACCCAGGTCCCACTTTTAACCCAATCATGCATTAGGAACCCATGGTGGTAGCGCTCCTGTTGTAACCTTGGGTCAGGCAGCAATCCACTAGTGGGTCTTAGGACCAGTGACTTAGATCATCTGGGGAAATTTTTCTCATGGCACTGCACCCTACAGGATATAAATTTGTTTCTCAAATCCCCCCTTCCCATTTTTCTATTTAAAAAATGTTTAAAATTATTTTGCTGTCCTCCAACAATTTAAAGTCCATTTTGGATTTTTTAACTAACTACTGCCATAGGCATCCCACTGTGTTGTTAATTGTTTTGTGCCCCCCAGCCCCCCCATTGTCTACTTTTAGTGTTTTTAAAAAAGCGGTATAGATTTATTGACCAGGTTACCTATTGCGATTATGTGATATCAAATGTTTTAGAGACTCAACCAGAAGCCCTTCTTTAAAAAGTAAAGGTGGAAAGGTAAGGGTGGAAACAAAAACTTAAAACAAAAATCAGAATATTTTAGTTTGCTTCAGAAAGTATTTAAGACTGCAGTCCACAGCTTTCCAAAGGCAACTACAAAAAAACCCACTGATGTGAATGGAATTCAGTGGTCCGTCATGAACAATAAATAAAACCCCAGAGGCATTTTAGATTCCTAGATACAGAATATGAGCAAATGCTTTCAAAATGTAATTTGAGGATTCAACCCAGTGTTTCTCAAGTTCCATAATATGAAAGTACTGGTATTTTTCCTCGTAATAATAAACTGCTTGAGTTACATAAACAGAAGTGAAGATAAAAATAAGCTCCCTTTAATGTGACAGGTGCTGCTGCACAGTTACATCCCATATTTGTACACAGCCTGTTTATTTACTCCTTTGTTCTTGAGTTAGAAAACTTTGAAAAAGAACATCAGTCGCTGCTGATCTGATCTCCATTGATGTGTAATAATAAATAAATGGGGATTTGAAATCTACAGTGAAATGTAATGCTGCTTCCTCCTATTTATTATAAAGCATAGAAAACTAATAATGGTCCTGGACTCTTAGCCATTATTCTTCTGAACCTTCGTTTGGCACTGCATAACAATTGGAAAAGGCAGCAATTCATGTTTTCTAAGGCTTAATTTGCATTTGCATTACATTCTCAGTGCATCAGAATGTGCCACTGTAAGGCATAAGCAGGAGATAATCATTGGGTGTCGATTTTGTGCACCAGAGAAATTGCCCTTGAATGTAATACTTATTAGCATCTCAGTAAATATGAATGGCATTAGAGGAAATGTTGAAACTCTGAAATTGGCACATTTTTTCCTAAGTAACTTCAACAATGTTATGTTTTATTTATTTGCTTGATTTATAATATGTACACATGAGGAGAAGACAAAATGCAGTTAATGCGGAATGAAATGCGGATATTGTAATAAGATAGGGAGCAGGTGGTGCTGTGGGTTAAAGCCTCAGCGCCTAGGACTTGCCGATCGAAAGGTCGGCGGTTCGAATCCCTGCGGCGGGGTGCGCTCCCGCTGCTCGGTCCCAGCGCCTGCCAACCTAGCAGTTCGAAAGCACCTCCGGGTGCAAGTAGATAAATAGGGACCGCTTACCAGCGGGAAGGTAAACGGCGTTTCCGTGTGCGGCTCTGGCTCGCCAGAGCAGCGATGTCACGCTGGCCACGTGACCCGGAAGTGTCTCCGGACAGCGCTGGCCCCTGGCCTCTTGAGTGAGATGGGCGCACAACCCTAGAGTCTGTCAAGACTGGCCCGTACGGGCAGGGGTACCTTTACCTTTACCTAGGGAGCACATCTTTTGGGAGGAGTCGTGTAGGCAGGGGGTGAGTGGAACCCTCAAGGAAGAAATAGGATATAATTTGGAAGGTCAGAACTCCTCAAGTCCTCCGGTGAACATGCAAAGAAGCAGGCTGGAGCACTTCCTTTAAGAGTATGCATCACCAAAAGAATACACATTCCTGTTTATTCTTTTGCTTATTCTTATTCTGTTTCTGCTTGTGTGTCCCCTCCCCCCCCATGCAGAAAAATAAATGGTACAGAAAAGAATTGGAACAAATATGGTACACTAAGGTCACATCCACACTGTACATTTAAAACACTTTGTATCACTTTAACAGCTGTGGCGTCTCACAAATAGTATTGGGAACTGCAGTTTGTTAAGGGTGCTGGGATTGTAGCTCTGTTGCAAGCAATTCCTGGGATTCTGCAGGAAGCAAAGAGTATTAAATGCATGGTGTGAATGTGATATAAGAGACAAAGCAATGCAAGAGTATAATGTGGGTACACCCCAGGACCTATTCTAGACCAAGCAGACTGAGAAGCTTTAAAGAAGCTTTTCTGTTTCTGTGCATGCTATGTTTAGAGTTCTCCCGCAAAAGTCTAAGGTGGCTTCCAAGTGTTGTGGAACAATCTGGCTTGAGGAGAATTGGATAGGCTTCTGGAAATTCTACTGAAATTTCCAAATTCATAAAATTAGGAACATAGGAGGCTGCCTCATACTAAGCTGGGTCATTAATCCATCTAGCATAATACTGTCAGCGCTGACCGATAGGGATGGGGAAGAAATTCAGTTCAGTTTGTATTAAAAAGGGAACCTACCAGATTTACACTTCCTGAAACAATACACAAACCAAAACACAGCTAGCCTTCAGAATTCATACATAGCTAAGTTTTGCAATTCAGTTCTCCCCTAATGCATGAATTAGGGGAAATTCCTTGCAAAAATATGTATGTTAGCCAAAACAGCACACAAAAATGTCTTGATAAGGAGAAATTCACACTAAAATGTTGAATTTTCATGAGTATTTAAAAACACACATGCCACATATTGCTACAGAAATGGGGATAATGGGATTTAAGATTGGAAAAATGAGAAACTAAGATAACTGAGAAAGGCAGATCCCTCCATCTATACTGAACGGCAGCAGCCCTTTGGCAATAGCCCTACCTGGAGATACCAGAGATTCAGCCTAGATCCTTTTGCTCTCCCACCAAGCTCTGGCCCCCTTCTGGTTTTTGGCTACCCTAACCTGTAAAGCAACATGGCAAACTGGCTATGCAGTTCTGCTAGTCACTTTTCAAAGTATGGTATAGAATCCCATGCAGACACAATATATGTAGTTGCCATACACTGAATCTCAGACTGATTCCATCTAGCCCTCTTCTGTCTAAACAGACAGAATACCTTTCCAGGGAACCTCAGTCCCCGCCCACTCCAGCCTTCCTGCATAAGGTCTTTTAACTGGAGATGCAAGGGGTTTTAGTCTATTTATGTCTTTAAGTGGAAATAATTCTATTCCACTGAACTGATTCACAGCATAAAGAAACACATTAGAAATCATATCATATATAAAGGAAAAATACCACCAGAGTGAGTGGTCGGAGAATGCCCTGGGAAAGAGATGTGTCTTATACAAAGACCTGAAGCATTTTCCCATTGGTGCCTCCCTGACTAATGTTCTCTGCATGCAAATCTTGTTCTCTGCCACTGATATATGGTCCTTCCCTATTGAAAGGTATAATTACATATCACTCTTAGAGAGGCTCTTGGGGGCTCAGCTGGAACTTAGTGCTTAAATGATGAGTGTGAACATTAATAGGGAAGGTTACCTTTTCCCCCCACTGTGGCCTGATGCAGAAAGATGATAGGAGCTTATTTGATGAGCACAGCAGTGCTTTCAAAATATAACTCATGATTTAGTATATCAGGGTAACTGTATGAACAGTCCATTAAAAACTGAATGGCCAAAGAGCTGATGTCTCCCTCCCGGCATGCATACCACACAAGCTAAATCAGATGAAGAGCAGCCACTGAGGGCCTTGGCCTTGCTTATGGCACTCCCTTCTGTCAATGGCAAAATATGGATTGCCTTCAGTGGCGGAAACCTTGAGCATCCCTTATCATAATTCATCCCTTATTTACATCCACAAGAAGATCTTCCCTAAACTCTCAGGCTCCCTTGAAAGCCCTTGCCCTGTGATAATGGTAATGGTGGCATCCTGGGAGTTGTTATTGACATTAAACATCCGTGACAGCTACAAACAGAGAGTCTGTTGGTTTTCAATTAAAGCCTCAACATAACGATTCCAATTCCAATCATCACAGGAGGACAATACAATACTTAGCTAAATGCAGATGAAAGGATTTTTTTGCTTTGTTTTTCCGTCTATCGATTTTTCCATAGTCCATCTCTTTTCAGTGGCTTGCCATGAATAGGGACGTGATGGTACAGTGAATGTTGACGCACATGGAGCAGCCACTAAGAGCTGGTTCAGGCATTCATTCATTCATTCATTCATTCATTTATAAAATGCTTTTTAGAGCAAATGTATGACAAGCCAACATTTGCAGTTTATATTACAGGTAGGGGACCTCATGCCTGGGGGCCAAATGTGGCCCTCCAAACTTGTCTGTCTGGCCCTTGGGAGTTTCCCCAGGCCACACCCCTGCCACACCACCTGCTGGCTCTGCTAATAACCCTCCTTGTGTGTGCTTGCCTCACTGGAATACATCCTTTTGCATAGATAATGCCTCTTGCTTTTCTGGATGAAGGATGGAGAGTGGTGTGAGTGTGTGCTTGTAGAAAGGTAACATTTATTTATTTATTTATTTATTTATTTATTTATTTATTTATTTATTTTTGTTAAATTTATTTATTTATATCCTGGCTTCTTCACAGAACTGGAAGACAAGGCGGTTCATAAAAATTAAAGTACACATACAAATTTGCATTAATTGCTCCACCCACTTTTGAGTCCGCCCCCATTCACCCCTGGAACCTTCAGAAGATTGCCCTCAGGCTGAAAAAGGTTTCTCACCCCATGTAAGAAACAAAAACCTAGATTCATGTAATCCCATCACAGGAGAAACCAAAACAGGTGACGGGCAGTTTAGTGGCGGTATCCAGGTGTCCTGAAAGGATCTGTGCCATGCTTGTTGCTGCCCAGTATGTTCAGTATAACTGGGTTGGCAGAATGCAGTAAACTTATGACATTCACAGATGAAACTAAATGGAGAGGAATTAAAAACTGGGATGATAAAAAAAAATAAACTATTTTAATAAAGAGCTACACAGATATGGGAAAAAATGAAGTCTCACAAAATCAAATGTTAGAAGCAAAATTTTAAGCAGAGATTGGATGGCCATCTGTCATGTGTGATCTAGTTGAGATTCCTGAATTGCAGGGGGTTGGACTAGATGACCCTTAGGGTGCCTTCCAACTCTACAATTTTAAGATTCTAACTAGCTTCTTGTTTGTTTTGCTCCATTTCCTCTACTTTCTTCAGTTTACTTTATTCATCCCCTTTTCCACATCAAAACTTTTCATGGTGTGGGAGGCTTGTCGTAGACTGTATCATATGTGAACAATTTGTCAAATGCCATAGTGAAGGTGAACATGTCTTTCATTTGTAATTGAAAGCTGCCCTTGAAAATGTTTTATGTCTCAACTGTAGCATTTTGTTCCAAATAAAACAAACAGATCCTCCCAAGTCAGCAATCAGCCAGACCAAGCCCCTGAAATGGGGTGAGCCGCCAAAGCTACTCCTCCCTTGCCCATTATGAAATGGGTACAACATAAGAGGTAGCTCCAAAAGCTTTTATCTTACTCTGTGCCCACCCAGTCTCCATCATGCAGCACTTGTGTCACTTGCACAACTCAAATATTATACTAGTCATTGATTTCCACTGTTAATGTTTTCCAGGTATCTTCAGAACAGCAAAGGGGAAATTAAGCATCCCCTTCCACAATCCCTTACTTAATCCTGCAGCCACTTACGTTGTAAAGTAGCAGAAATGCAGTGTGTGTGTGTGTGTGTGTGTGTGTGTGTACATCTGCATGCATGCATGCATGCATGTGTGTGTTTGCATATCACACACACACAAATGAATAACTTTATACAGTTGCTTTAAAGGCTCTTAGTTTAGACTGAAATCAAAGAATGCAGAAGTGAAGCTTTGTTTTCAATTTAATGTTGGAAATGCCATCAGATTCAGCTAAGCCAATATTTTGTAAACTTTGGCTGAAACAGCTACTGTAGGGAACGCTAAACAAAGTAGCTCCTGTATATTCTGTTGCCTTAGAGACTGAGAAACATCTGTATCCGTGCAGGCAAGTGATGCAGACATGGTAAGATATGACTTCCTTGCGTTCCTCTCTTCATCTTGCTGTCAATAGTAATGTTTTATGGTGGCAATATGCTGAACTTCTTTTGCATTGTATTGTATCTGGTTGAGTAGCATATCATGGTCTGGGAGAGCTTAATTAAAAAGGTCTAACTCCTTAGTCAGGATGCTCTCCTACGAAAAGATGCTGTCACACAAATAATTTTTTTTTCAAGATGAACTTGGAGGGACTTGAAATGATTGTTGTTCTGGTGATAATTGTGGCATTTGTGAAAGCTCTTGAGCATATGGGACTGCTGGAAGACACTGACGAAGGTAGGATCTTTAAGCACTTTGGTTTTGGGGAAAGGTTTTGTTGCTAAGAATGTTCACTTTCAGTATTTGTACATGCAGTGAAGGGGGGGGGTGACACAGAACTGAATTGCAGAAGTCACGATGAAAAAAATCCTCCTTAGGACATAAATCTTGAAATATGTATAGTTTCTTTCTTTCTGCAAAATGTGGGTTGGCTTTTTAAGAAAGAATTTACAGAGAGCCTTTAGTATAATTAGATGTTTTTCAATAACTTCATTGCAGAACTGCATTTTGTGCATGAACTGTGAACACTATATCTTGATCCAGTCTCACAACTTTATTAAAACAACCAATTTCAAATATAATTGCTGGAAGCATTCGTTACAAAATTAATGCATTTTCCTGCTCCAATGATATTTAGGTTATATAAATGGATTTTGTCCCTCAAATTGTTTGCTTTTCTACATCTTCACTTTTTTATTTGGTACATCTATAATCAACAGCCTTTCCTAACCTTTCATTTGTTAGCACATTATTGTACTGGCTAAAACATAAATATCTGGTGTTGGAATTTACGTAAGCTTTTGCTGATAAAAAAACTCAGGCTGTTGTTGCCTTTGCTGTATTTGCAAGAGGTTTGTATGATTTGCACAGACAGGGAAAAAGAAATATATGACATAAAAGTGAATGTATAATAGAAAGCTGGTGAGGCCAAGTCTATGTAGAATATGACCGAACGTAGAAGGGAAATGACGTGTGATCATTTTAACAGTTGTTAAGGGGAATGTAGGTTCCCAGCTAGACTGTACACACACCAAAACAACTTTCTTTTTGCTTCATGGTACATTCCATAAATTACAAGAGATGTAGTTGTTAGCAGCTGAATTAATTTAACAGTGTAAATCCAGTTTCAAATACTTTAGAAAAAACATAACTTTTAGAAAGTTTGACAGGGTTTTGGCATACTTTAATTACTATATTAATGAGTAAAGATATGTATCTTGCTTTTGACTTAATCTTACCCTATTAGGTGATTTGAAAGCTTTAAAAAGGGGAAAAAGAAGGGGTTTTGAAGCCATATTAAAACATACATTATAATGCTGCTTTATTTGCTCTTGTTAGAATTTATAAACACTGTTAATCTGTGTTCAGATTACAATTCAGATCAAATGAAAACAAGTCTGAAAACAAGCTTTAACTGTAATAAGAGAAATACTTTAATTTGACTTCCATCAGTTTCCAAAAGAATGTTAGCACACACATACTTATCACAGGAGGTTTTAAATGTACTGTGAGAACAAATTCCAGTTGCAGCTCCCGTCAGAGATAAATTGTTTTGCTAAAAAACCCCAAAAACTTTTTTGCTTTTGTTTTGACAAAAATGGATGCTTTGTGAATAAAATTACAAAGGTATTTTAGCATCCCTTCAAGTAACTGAAGGAATGAGAGCAAGATGAAGATTTCAGGGGGGATATGTTCTATCACCATATATTGTTATGTATTCTTTGTGAGTATATGTAGATATGTGAAACACTTTTCTCCCTCCCTCTTACTTTCTTTAATATAAGAGACTGAGCACACATTTTACTTTGGGCTATTTTAAAATTATTTTTGAGACCGCAGGTTTTTTTTAAAAAAATAAAATGCAGATTGTATCTGTCTGGATAGAAAAATTAATAGTTAAAAAGTACAGTGGTACCTCGGGTTAAGTACTTAATTCGTTCCGGAGGTCCGTTCTTAACCTGAAACTGTACTTAACCTGAAGCACCACTTTAGATAATGGGGCCTCCTGCTGCCGCCGCGCCGCCAGAGCACAATTTCTTTTCTCATCCTGAAGCAAAGTTCTTAACCTGAAGCACTATTTCTGGGTTAGTGGAGTCTGTAACCTGAAGCGTATGTAACTCGAGGTACCACTGTACTAGTGTTAGGTTCTAAGCTCAGATCCTGAGGTTTTAAGGACCTTGGCATAACAAATGGTCAGCACACTAAAGCCCATTTCATGCGTTAATAATGCGAAGTTGCCTCCTGTGTCCAAAGAGGCAATGGTGGGTCTCTGGCCAGCCCTACCTGCAAGATCACCCAGATCCTCAACCTACCCACTGAAGTTCACACATTAAGCATGAATATCTGCATAGGTGAAGCCAACAGACACAAGAGAGTATCCAATGACCTCATTCCACTAGTGCAACGATTTACAGGTCTAGTCAAGAGAGCAGAATCATTAATGAGTGTTCCCTCAACTTGCCATCCCTGTTGCTTTGGCCTTCAAGTCAAAGTTATCCTGCAGAGATGGGATACCTCTCATCCTGTGGACATATTTCTGAATAATCAGAACATACAAAATACAGCATCCTGCTCCATTTCAAATAAGAAATTAAAATATTTTAAGGAAGAAGCATTTCAAAAAAAAGAAGCGTAGAATTCCTTAATGTCCATCTCTCTCTATATATATAGATTCCTTCCCCTCCTGAGCTTTCAAACAGATTATAAAATATAATTGTTCTTACTGGAAAAACTTAAATACATGAAATTTAATTTGTACTTGGTTTTATTTGTGATTTTAGGAATGAGACTTCCTTATTATATAACTTTATTTTATGTTAATATAATTCAATATATATTTGATTTAAGCACTTCTTACAGCTTGCTAATTCTCATTGCTGCACTTTCAGAAATGATGTACAGCAAACAATAAAAATGATTATTCAGCACTGCGTGGTCTTCAGGGAAGTCATGGGACCTAATTCAATTACCCTGTTCTGCCAGTAGAAGCCAGTACAAAGACTCCCACTAGCTCAGTGGGGTTCCCCTCTCTCCTTGAGAGCCAGTGTGGTCTCGTAATCTGGGGAACCGGGTTCGCGTCTCCGCTCCTCCACATGCAGCTGCTGGGTGACCTTGGGCTAGTCACACTTCTCTGAAGTCTCTCAGCCTCACTCACCTCACAGAGAATTTGTTGTGGGGGAGGAAGGGAAAGGTGAATGTTAGCCGCTTTGAGACTCCTTAGGGTAGTGATAAAGCGGGATATCAAATCCAAACTCCTCTTCTTCTTCTTCTTCTTCTTCTTCTTCTTCTTCTTCTTCTTCTTCTCCTCCTCCTCCTCCTCCTCCTCCTCCTCCCTCTGTGTGCCTCCTAACACCTCCAAGGCATTTTTTCCTTGGCTTTCAGTATTCCCCTAACTGGTTTTCCTTTTGGTTGTGGGGAGGGCCACATTTTACCTGTCATGTAGCATTGACCTCCCTGGGAGTCCGTTTAAGAGGAACTGGAATGTATTGTCCCATAGTAACAGAAGTTCTGTAACTATAAACACCATGCTGTCAGCACTTCTCAAAACATGCAGCAGAAGCATATTTGGCAAGATTGGGTAAAGGGTGGGCCCTCCAAAAGTTACTCTGAACATTATCAAGCCATGACAGGTGAAGCATACTGTGGCTTATGCAGAGGGGGAAAGGAAGATCTATAATGTCTAATGAAATCATTGTATATAGGTTTGTTTGTTTGTTTGTTTGTTTGTTTGTTTGTTTGTTTGTTTGTTTGTCACATTTATAAGCTGACCTTTCTCCAAAGAGCTCTGTGGTTTTCCTCCATTTTGTGTTCACTTCTAACAATGAAATCAAGTAGGTTAGTCCGAGATATAATTCATCCAGTGAACTGCACAGTTGATGAGGGATTTGAACCTGGGTCTCCTTTGTCTACCTTTGGATATAATGGTCATTGTAGATCTTTAGAGCAGCCATTTTCAAGCCATTTATTTAAATGTGATGGCTTGGATCCAGAAAAGCACTGTCAGAATTGGGTAGAGAGAAGGTGACTTTCTGAACCTTTCCTCTCACCAGACCACCTAAGATTATCTCGAGGATCCAAAATAAGGAGGCCAGTTGTGCACTGAATAACTAGAACGTTTTCACTTAACACTGCTTTGGTTTAGGAAGTCATTCAGCGACTTCTGTCTTTTCTATTTTAAGAATCGTCTCACTTTGCAGATTCATTCATTCATTCATTCATTGAGCTCTGGATAGCTGATAACCTATTAAAAACCAGACTAAATAACATATGCAGTAATATTTTTCTTCATGTGACCTGGAATTTGTCTTGCACCATTTTCCAGGACTTCAAGTGCTGTACACTTGAGAACCAGGGATTGTTTATTTGGGCCTCCTATAGTAGTCTGACCTTGTGTAGTGAAATGATGCTTATTGATGTACTTTGTTAGTATTTCTGGGGTGACAGCTTTTGCAGATGCTGGTGCAGACAAGGAAGTTGTTTTTGTTCTTATTTTAGACCATCACTGTAGTCACTCAGTGTGACATAAATCCAAGTACATGAAAGAAACGATAAAAGCATCTGTATTCAGATCCCTCCTCTTCTCTGATGCTGTTTTCAATATTCCCATTTTTCAAGGTCTGAATAGAATTGATTTGGCTTCCAGGCTGTGCAGGATCATTTTATTCTTTCTTCAGATGAAGCAGAAGGGCACTTGTCCTTCTGGCAGGCGGCCTATTAAACAAAAATAACAGCCAGTATAAGCATAAACTCTGTAGGTCTAGGACATTAGAAAGGAGAGCAGGAGAATCAGATAAACTGATAGGAACATGATTGATTCCTTGCCTTTCATGCTGGAGATAAAGGCCTGGCTTCACATGCAGAGGCTGGACACTTTCCATGCAGAGAGTGACAGTTCCTGGCACACAAAAGCAGTACAATATAAATAGGGCTGAAGTGCTTTGGGATCTCGCTGGGCAGATCTGTAGGTAAGAACCATGTTTGGCTGGCAGGAGAAAATGTACTATGTAAAATAGTCAGAGAAACCCCAGTGCTATTTTGTTTTTTTTTTTATAAATATTTTTATTGCTTTTTAGAAATACAGAAAAAAGAATAAAGAGTGGTTATAAGAAGATAGGGTATAGATAACAAGTTTCCATATTCTTTTTCCTTCTATTCTATAGGACTTCCCCTCGTCCTCCGAACCCTGCGTTCTCTGTCTTATAAAGCATCAGCAATTTGTTAACTTATTTCAAAACTTATTGTAACTTCCATTTTATCATGTTCCCTATTTTCAATTTTACTGTCGCTCAATTCTTATACGTTTTATATTTAACACAATAAAGTTATTTCATTATTTTACCTCTGAATTCTTGTGTCTTAATTTTCATTCCAATAACTTACATTTGCTGAAGCTAGAATTTCCTGAAAGGTGCATTTTTTTTTTTAACATTCATACAACTTATAGTGTTTTTTCAAATAGTCCTTAAACTTTTCCCAATCCTCCTCAGTTGTTTCTTCTCCCGCGTCTCGGATTCTGCCAGTCATTTCAGCCAGTTCCATATAGTCCATCAACTGCGATTGCCATTCCTCCAGCGTGGGTAAATCTTGTATCTTCCAGTATTTTGCAATCAGGATCCTTGCTGCTGTGGTAGCATACATAAAAAAGGTTCTGTCCTTCTTAAGCACTCTCTGGTCCACCATGCCCAGAAGGAAGGCCTCTGGTTTTTTAGGTAAGGTAAATCTCAATACCTTTTTTAGTTCATTATGGATCATTTCCCAGAAGGCCTTCACTTTCGGGCAGGTCCACCAGAGATGGAAGAATGTCCCTTCCGCCTCTCCACATTTCCAACATTTGTTGTCAGACAGATGATATATCTTGGCTAACTTGACTGGGGTCATGTACCACCGGTATACCATTTTCATAATATTTTCCTTCAAGGCAGTACATGCCGTGAATTTCAAACCGGTGTTCCATAACCTTTCCCAGTCTGCAAACATAATGTTGTGCCCCACATCCTGAGCCCATTTTATCATAGCGGATTTGACTGTCTCATCCTGTGTATTCCACTTAAGCAGCAAGTTATACATTCTCGAAAGTAGTTTACTTTTTGGCTCTAACAATTCAGTCTCTAGTTTCGATTTTTCCACCTGGAATCCAACTTTTTTATCTATTTTAAATACCTCTTGAATTTGCGCATAGTGCAACCAATCTCGTACCTTAGTTTTCAATTTCTCCAAACTTAGCAACCTCCAATTGTCTCCAGTTTTTTCAATTATTTCCCAATATTTAGGCCAATGGGCCTCCATGTTGGGTCTCTTACGTGCCTTGGCCTCCACCGGTGAGAGCCACCTCGGAGTTTTACTCTCCAATAAGTCTTTGTATTTTATCCAGACCCTCCAAATTGCTCTTCTGACAATATGGTTTTTAAACAATTTGTGCACTTTGGCCTTGTCATACCACAAATATGCATGCCACCCAAACGCATTGTCAAACCCTTCCAGATCCAGGACATCAGTGTTCTCCAATAAAATCCAATCTTTCAACCAGCAGAAGGCTGCAGATTCATAATATAGCCTCAAGTCTGGCAGGGCAAATCCCCCTCTTTCTTTCGCATCAGTTAATATTTTAAACTTTATTCGGGGCTTTTTGCCCTGCCAAACAAACTTAGAAATATCCTTCTGCCACTTTCCAAAACATTCCACCTTGTCCACGATCTGTAGGGCCTGAAACAAAAATAACATTTTCGGCAATACATTCATCTTTACAGCAGCTATTCGGCCTAACAAGGAAAGTTTCAGTCTTGACCATATATCCAAGTCTCTTTTGATTTCTGACCAGCATTTCTCATAATTATCTTTAAACAAATTCAAATTTTTGGAGGTCAAGTACACCCCTAGGTATTTTACTTTTTTAACCACATTCAGCTCCGTTTCTTTAGAGAACTCATCTGTTTCTGTAACTGTCAAATTTTTTGCTAAAACCTTGGTTTTTTGCTTATTTAACTTAAACCCCGCCACCCGACCAAAATCAGAAATTAATTCTAACACTCTTTTAGTGCTGGAGACTGGTTCCTGAAGTGTTAATACCAAGTCATCTGCAAATGCTTTCAATTTATATTGTTTCACTCCGACCTCAATCCCCTGGACCAACCGGTCCTTTCTAATCATATTTAGCAACACCTCCAGGACTGAAATAAACAATAGGGGGGATAGGGGGCACCCCTGGCGTGTCCCTTTTTCAATTTTAAACTCCTCTGTCACCACATTGTTTACTATCAATTTAGCTTTTTGTTCTGTGTAGATTGCTTCTATACCATTTTCGAACCCCCGCCCCACTCCCATCCCTTCCAAATTTTTCTTCATAAACATCCAAGAAATATTATCAAAGGCCTTCTCTGCATCAACAAAAATCAAAACCGCTCTGGTATTCAGATTTGTTTGTAGAAGTTCCAAAATGTCAATAATGTTTCTTGTGTTGTCAAACAAATGCCTACCAGGGAGAAAGCCAGCCTGGTCTTTGTGAATCACTTCATTTAGTACTTTTTTAAGTCTATTTGCCAAAATATCTGCAAAAATTTTATAATCCACATTTAGGAGTGAGATGGGGCGGTAGTTCTTAAGTTGGGTCTTTTCAGTCTCTGATTTAGGTACCAATGTGATGAAAGCTTCTTTCCACGTTTCCGGTGCCCTCCCTCCCTCCATTATCTGGTTGCAAACCTCCATCAAAGGTTGTATCAAATAGTCCTTTAAAACTTTATAATATTTGGAGGTTAAGCCGTCCGGGCCTGGGGACTTGCCAAGTTGAAGATTTTGAATGGCACTTTCAATTTCTTGCTGTGTAATATTACAATTCAGGTTTGTTCTCATTTCCAGGGGTATTTTTTGTAATCCATTAGTTTTTAGAAATTGATCCACCTCTGAGGCTTTTTGCGGCCCTTGTGTATAAAGTTCTTTGAAATACCTCTGGAAGCACTTTCTGATTTCCTCGGGTTTCTGAACCATTCTCCCTTCAATCTCTAGATTTGTAACCGTATTAAGCTTTTGTCTCTTTTTCAACTGCCAAGCTAGCAGTTTCCCACACTTATTCGCCGATTCGAAGGATCTTTGTTTCATTTGTTTAATTTTCCATTCCACCTCTTGGTTTATCAGTTTTGAATATTGCGCCTGGAAGAATTTCACTTCTCTTAACACGTCCTTCGACTTAGGCCTAGATCTTAATTTTTTCTCTCCTTCTCTTATTTTCTCCAATATCTTCTCCTTCTTTTCATTCCAGAGCCTTTTCTTAATTGTGTTTTGTTGTATTAGAAACCCTCTCATAACTGCCTTACTTGCGTCCCAGATTGTTCTTTTTTCCACGGTGGTGTTCAAATTTATCTCAAAATAGTCCTTTAAGGTTTTTTGGGCCTTCTTCACAATCTCCTGATCTCTTAATAAGGTGTCATTCATTTTCCATCTGAAGGTACCGGTTGTGTTAAGTCTCAATTCCACTTTCAAAGCACTATGGTCGGAGCAGGTTTTTGGGCAGATTTCCACTTTTCTAATCTTAGGTGCCAGTCCTCTAGTTGTCCAGATTTGGTCGATTCGTGTCCATGTCAGATGAGCTTCAGAAAAGAAAGTCCCTTCTTTCCCTAGAGGGTTCTTAACCCTCCAGATGTCCACTAAGTCCATATTGTCTGTCATTTCAAAAAAAGTTTTGGGTAGTCTGCCGTCTTTCGATATGTTAGCACTTTGTGACTTATCCATATGTACAGAGACAACCCCATTCATATCACCCATCATAATGATGTTGCTATAATCCAAATAATCCAGCATGGTCTCATGCAGCTTCCTGAAGAATTCCGACTTTCCCTCATTTGGAGCATATATTCCTAATATCAAAATTTTTTCTCCTTGTGTCTGTATTTCAATCGCCAAAATTCGGCCGTATTCATCTTTAAATAAAAATTTCGGTGACAGGCTCTCCTTTGCATAAATCACCACTCCTCTCTTCTTAACTTTGTCCGAAGAAATAAATTCTTGGCCTAGTCTTTTGTTAATTAACACTTTTCTATGGAGCCTTGTCACATGTGTTTCCTGTAGGCAGATAACGTCCAATTGTTCCTTTTTCAAAATGTGAAAGACTTTCCTTCTTTTTTCCGGGGAATTTCCGCCATTTATATTCCAACTAAGAAGCTGCAGAGACATCCTGAATCAGTTGACGGGTTCTACAATGGGGTATCTAAGCTTCCTCCCGATCCCGGGGGAGGTAATGCTGGTCCTGGTCCTGGTGGTATATCTCTTGGAGATGGTCCCGGTGGTGCTGGAGGCCAAGAAGCTGCGGCTCCTTTTTGCAGGTCCTCCTCGTGGTCGTGTAGGAACTTCTGCTGGTCTTCAGGTGATTTAATCTTTATTTTCCTTCCTTTGTAAGTAAATGAAAGTCCTTGTGGAAACTCCCACCTGTAAGGAATTCCGTTGTGTCTCAACAATTTGGTCAAATCTATATAGGTAGTCCTAAGTTCCAAGAGATATTTGGGTATATCTCTGTAAATTTCGGCCCTTTTACCTTCTACCTCCAAAGATTTCTTAAAATGTAGGCCTAGTATCTTATCCCTTTCTTCTCTTGATCTCAGAGCAACCAAACAGTCTCTGGGCTTATCTTTCTTTACTGATTTTCCCAGTCTAAAGGCTGTCACAATTTTAAAGTCCTTTTCTTCCTCAATTCCCCAGAATTTGGTGAACAAAAGTGTCAAAAATCCCTCTAAATTATTTTGTTCCAATTCCGGGATAGCCCTTATCCTGAGATTACTATCTTTACTCTTCAATTCAACCAATGCCAGATAGGCTTGTTGTTCCCCTACCTGCCTTCTCAAAGGTCTTACCTCTCCTTTAATTTCATCCACCTTTAAGTTCGCCTGTTCTGCTTTTTGGTTGGCTTCCACAGCTAATTTAAAGTTTTCTGCCGTAGCTCCTTGCAATTTCTCAATTGCCTGAGTGTGCTGCGAAACCTGTTCAGTTAATTTGCCAATAGAGGATGTAGCTTGGTCAATCTTTGATGTTTGATTGTCCACTTTTTGGTTTAAGACTGCCAATTGTTCCAAAATTTGTTTTAAAACTGTTTCAGATCCTCCAGTTGCCATGTCTTCTGCAGCAGGCTGCACTAGTTCCACCTCCTGTGCTGTCAGCACAGTTGGGACAGATGATCTGCGATGATGAGTTAAAGTTGTTTGCAAAAGTTGCCCAGATTTTTTCTCTTTTTCTTTATCTTTAGCTTTAGCTGCTCTTGTTCTCCCTGTGCCGCTCATTCCACACCTGCCTCTGTTCAAGGTCAAATGGTCTTTTGTCCCATGAGAAAAACAAGTCCCAAATATAAATAAAAAAACCACGAAAAATTTCAATAAAACTCAGTTCCCATGCAACTATGTTTCCACAGTCCTATAGGGGGAGTATTCCAAAGCTTCGAAAAAGAAAGGAACTATTTTCCGCCATTGAAGTTCCTCAATTCCCCATATTGAGTTTAGTAATTCCCAAACACAAAAGGAAGGTTTCCAGGACTTCTAGTTTTTTAAAATCCAGCCATAAAGTATCAATACAAGTCCATGTAACAATGTTTAATATTAGTATCTCAGTCTATGCAACAATTTCGATCTCTGCAACAATATCGTCAGTTTGACAGCAGTTTGACAGTTCTTTTTCTATGCACTGGCAGCCCGGTGACGGGGTTATCTCTTTCACCCCCGTTTAGCCCAAAGATTGGAGGATAGTTCTAAAGAATAAAAGTCTATACAACCCACAGTTCTTTTCCTTTTTGGCTTCAAAATACAGAGTCTCTCAATGCACCCTTTCTTCCACTTTAACAATCCCTTTTTAAATACTTCAGCTCGTTTCCGAGCCCTTGCTTTGATCTGATTAGCAGAGTCGGAAGGCGGACTTCCTGTTACTCGCCTCCCGCTTTCGGCCGAATTTCTTCAATTTAGTTGGAAAATTTAGGACCCTTACTCACGGGTATGTTGCTCCAATTCCGATAATTTCAAGAAGAAAGGTCAGCGCTCATCAGCAGCAGCAGCGCGGCTTTGCTTCCACGAAAAGAGCGATGAACTCACAGCGCCGCTCCCCCTTTCACGTTCCGGAGCCTCTTACGAGGCTCCTTCACAGCTTCTGGGGGGGCTCCAGGCGCCCGCCGAGTCCCACGGCCGCAGGCTCACTCTGCCTGCGGTTTTTCTTGATGGGTCTCCGCTTTGCCGCAGCGGACGACCCTTTTTCGCGGAGCCCCTCTTCACAGCGCAAAGAGGACCGCCATTGCTGTTTCGCGCCGCCTCCGGAAGTCCGAAACCCCAGTGCTATTTTGAAAAGACACCCAGACAGTTAAACCAAAACAATTTCAGCTGTGGTATCTGACAGGCAAATGCTGTGGCACACAAACAATATAACTGTTGACTAAAACATTGCAAAAAAAAACCACAACGGATATGGGATTGTGATGAACGTAGTGTTTGTTTTTATCGCTCTTGAATGCTGAACTCTGAGAGCTTTGACAAAATATTCACCCACTAAGCTAGTCTCTTGGTTTTCACATGGGCAGCAATGATGACATTGGGAATGTTCAACGCGCTGCCTTTCTCACATAAAAAATGAATAGGTATTATGCCAGGCCCTGGTAACCTCAGATGATGAGAACCTAGAGCTCCTGTTGATTGACAGCTTAGGTGAGCAGACCTAGCCCCCTGACCCCAGCACTGAATTCCCTGGTATACCAGGTAGGACCTCCCAAGGCCTACCTCCAGGGATGCCTTTGAAGGATGCTTGGGTGGGGTTCCTAACTCACCTCTTGCAGAGGAATCCTTGGCCCTGTCACAGTCATCCTCTAGCTCTTGACAGTGTCAGCACTAGAAGGTCCAAGCCCCAGCAGCTGGTCATGGATGGACTACATGACAGAGAAGTAAAGGGTTCCTTGTGAGTGAGGTCTTTGAGTAGATTCACACACTGACAGCTGATGTTGGGATCAGGCTATATCATGCTTCACTTGGGACTCTGCTAGTTGCTGAAAACAATGCATACCATTCAGTTCCTTATGCTGAACCTGATGCTGTACCATAGGTGCCAACTCCCTGGGGCCCTGGGTACCAAACTCCTACAAAATTTCCCATGAAGAGACCGGGCACCCACAAATTTTGGTGCCAGGGCCATGCATGTACCCACAGTTGTGGGGCCAAGTTGGCACTCCTCTGCCATGCTTTTTTCTTGACCCCTTCAGCTGCAAAACCCAGACCATCCTTTACTGAGTCTGCCCTTGCATTATGTTTGGGCTCAGATTCCATCTCGATACCTGGGCTTGGTTTGACCTTGCTTTCTGATTCCCTTCAAAGTTTGGCAGTCTTGTATGTGGGAATAAGTCTGCAGTGGGGTCCATTGAGGTATCTGACCCCATCTAGCTCACTGACTCAACCAGAGCATGTCCACAAGGTTGCCTTTGTCTCATTAAGAAACATGTTCCTGCCTCCTGCCCCTCTCTGTGAGAGAGCAATCAGGAAAATTGTGCCCTCTCCTGTTTTATTTCAGGCATTCTATTCAGTGTATTGCTGCTTTAGGGCTCAGCCATGCTAACAAAATAACATAAAACAAAAGTAAAGATATAATAAAAGTCATATTTCTGGTATGAAAACCTCTAAGGCTGGCACTAGAGGGTTTTACCAAATTAGCAATGATTCAGCTGTTTCGTTTACCTTGAAACTGGCTGCTTTATTTTACCTGTATTAAAATCAAACCTCCCAGTTCCAAAACATATTGAAATGAGGACAAAATTAGGAACATGTAATGTTTCCTAAATAGTAAAGTGAGAGGTATGGGTCTTGTCTGCATGTTATGTCTCAGAGGCAGTGAGAGCACACTTTCACACAGAGGAACTGTGACTCGCTTTCTAGCTTTGCAATGTGAATAAGAAATCACACATCTCCCAGTATGGAGAAAGAACAATTTTGCACCTGAAGTGTATTTTTGTATAACTTTTACTCTGGTTTTATGCTGTTTCATTGGTATGACTGAGTGCTAAAGCCACAAATCATGAGAGAGAGAGAGAGAGAGAGAGAGAGAGAGAGAGAGAGATGGAAAAGGGAAAGAAGAAAAGTAAGGCTGAAGGCATGGGTGAAGATGGAAAAGCCTGTTGATTCTGTTTCTTTACATTTTCCAATCTTAAGTTCTTAGCATTTCTGCATCAGTTTGTGGGCATTTATAAAAGTCCTCATGAAAACTGATCAGCATTTTAATGTGCATTTCTTCTAATACACATATTTTTGCAGCAAATTTGCCTTATATATACATTTTTGCCCTAATAGGTTGCATTTTGCATGCTATTTTCACTGGTAAATGCATTGCTATGCACAATCTCCTAATACATTTTTGTACACCTTTTTTTTTGGTTAAATTGTATAATGAAATACCAAGAAATTTGTACTTTGAAGAATGGAACTGTGTTTCAGTCTGCATATTGTTTCTGAAATTCTGAAGTTAAGTAGGTTCACATTAAAATGCGAAATGAGACAGTTCCCCATCCCTAGCAAGGGTGGTGTTGAATTTGGACCCCTCTTTTCAAACAGTATAGAATATTTTGGAAACTGATTCACTTAGGACTTCTAAATACAATACTTTTTGGAAATGTGACTTTTTGAAGAAATGAAAGTTGGTAGTAGTAAGTAGCAGGTTCATAACCTGTTATGAACCATTCATTGGATAGTGAATGGAAATTTTATAAAATCATATGCGTTTCCTAACACTCATAACAAGACTATACTAAATTATTAGACTGAAACGCAGGATGTATCTGAGAGAGAGATTTGTTACAGTTCAGTCTATTTTACTTGTGTGGTTGAGGATGCTTTGCAGTTTTTTTCCCTCCCATCCTGAAACCAATCAACACTTTTTTTTCAGAGTCCTAAAATACACCACCACCCTTTTGGAGCCAAAGTTGAGAAAACAGAGAATGTTCAGTTCAACCTATGTCTACCTGACTTTTCCTGAGTCTTTGTTAAACGTTTGTCATTCCCTTTTTCCCCCAGTCGAAAACTCATTCGCAGCCCTCAGGGCAGGACTGAATCACTTTGACATTCACTGCAGTGTTTAGCATATAACTGGCACTAACAAAGAAGTAGTTGTTGTTGATGTAGCACCACCACAATTGCTATTGCGTGGTGAGGCTCTGGGCCCCACAGTTTGCCTCAGAAATAAACACACAGACACAAACATGTTGGGTTAATGGGATAGATTAGGCCACAACTTTATTGGCTACAGATGTGTGTGGTTTGGCTTAGGCATTTGGGTGAAGCCAACTATATCCTGACTCCTGCCCACTGCAGGAAGTCTCTTCAGGCATGTCCAAAGTCTGTTTTGGGTACCTAATCTGGCCCCCTGGTCGGTTTAATCCGGCTCCAGTGGCAGTTTATTTCCTGGGGTAAAATCCTAAAAAAGCCTCAACGACTTCAACCCTAAAAACAGGTTAACAACTTTGGTTGGCCCTCATGGCCCTTCACTTCATCAAATCTGGCCCTCTTTGAAAAAAGTTTGGACACCACTGCAAGGGTCAACCACCGATAGGGGGAGCCCTATGATATACATCAATTAAGAGCACCCCCAGGGTCACCAATGGGGTCGTGGCATGGCCCTAGGCCAGGCTTTGGACAGGATCCACACCCCTCGATCCCTTTAATGGGATACCCTTAATGAGGAGGGGCAGGTGGAGGCAACCACAATTGCTGCTGGTAATTTACTGCAGGCTGCTGCACAGACATCTTCACCAGTCAACTCATGGATTTGTGCCTATCTGAAATGATAGTGAATGCATATACTGCTCATTTACATACTATGACCAGATCTGTATACTCCTGGGAAATAGGTTTAAAGTTAAGCTTGAATTATTGTAGAAAGCCGCATGTCTGAAGCAAGACTTTGCAGTACCTGCTTGCCCAAGATACTTATGTCTGATTTGTATGTGACTTCCCCCAAATTACAAGGACGTGTCATTTTTCTAACTTTTTCCTCTCTCAGTGCATATTAAAACACATGTAAGGAAACAGCAGTGGATCAAGGGCTAGAGTCCTGGCTGTTAATATGTTTAGCCTTGACAATACTACTTGAATTTTCAGGGCCCTGATGTCATTATGCTTTGTTCTAATGCATGGGTAGGCAAACTAAGGCCCGGAGGCCGGATCTGGCCCAATTGCCTTCTAAATCCAGCCCGCGGATGGTCTGGGAATCAGCATGTTTTATATGAGTAGAATTTGTCCTTTTATTTAAAATGCATCTCTGGGTTATTTGTTCTTTTTTTCTTCTCCTCCAAAATATAGTCCGGCCCCCCACAAGGTCTGAGGGACAGTGGACCGGCCCCCTGCTGAAAAAGTTTGCTGACCCTTGTTCTAATGCCTGTGTACCACAACAATTAAAACCAACTTACAGGAATAAAAAGCAGCTTTTAGGAAGAGGACCATGATTTGAGTAACGGAGAGAGTTGAGGGGGTAGGGTTTTTAGATTTCATACAAGGCCTCCATATCTTTCCCTCTGTAATCAAGCTGTGATTGGACACGTCACTGCCTTTTCATCAAGGTAGCTTTTAAAATAAGAACTGCAGAAAGAATTTAGAATGAATCAAATCTATGACTATCCTTAAATAGGATCTTCATAAGTGGGTTATTATACATATGGAACAGTATATCTTTTTCAGCTATTTAATTCTAATTCTATGTGAAGTTATTCAAAAAAAGGGTGGTACAATTGGAAAGCCTGATGTCTTTAAAAGATGAATCCGCTGTAGCTTTTTATTTATTCATCCATTCTGCAAAGGCATGTGCTTCATCACAGAGGTAACCTCTGTGGGGATGGCCACTGGGCAAAGTGACCTTGGGGAACAAAAGTGATTGACTATATAATGAAGAGATATAGATGGAAGCCAAAAGGCATCAGTTCAATACTTGGCTGTACACTGTTTGATGCTGCTTATCTGTGTGGCATATGTAGAAGAAACATAGATGGTAATATGGAAATCAATAAATTCAGATCCAGAGCAGAAGATGGCCATGGTGCACTCACACGCATACAGAGGCTGTGTATACACTTCCACCTAGAGGTCTCCCATTGCTGATTTGGGAAGTGCTGTACACATGGCATTAGCCACAATTCATATCTATCCTGTACCTTCTCTGTAATTTCTTGTGAAATACTGTGTGTTGGTGCATTTTCCCCCAAACTAGCTTCAATATGAATTGAGATAAAGAATCAGCTAGCTGTGTTTTAAGCTGGTGATGTTCACACCCCAAAGTTTCAATTTGAACTGGGCTTGGAAAATAAAGCAATTCTCTTTTTAAAATGAAATTAGCTATTACTTTCTGAGCCCAGTTCAGATCTCTGTTAATTTCTGATGTCAGCCTCGGAAGCAGGTTGGGTGTGCCTTTCTCTCCCCAGTAAGCCTCCATCACTCTTGCTTGGCTGCTGTGGTGGCATCAGTGGCTCAGAAGGAGGGAGGGAGGATTCTTTCCATTTCGTTTCTCTCCCCCCTTCCTCCACTTCTCATCCATCCTCTCTCACTTCTTCTGGGAATGGTCGAGCTCAGAACACTGGCTCACTTTACAAGTACAAAAAATTCAGATTCCAAACCAGACCATTGCTGAATTTAGTGACATCTAGTGTATTTTATATTTTCTACTGCGTTGCCCCCCCCCCAATTTTCTCTATTGAATTTGCAGGCTGCCCTTTTCACCTCAGTTTTCAAATGTTTCGGTAGTTGAACAGTCTTCCAGAACAGATTACGTTCAAAAACCGAGATACCACTGTACTCCTTTTCATGATAATACATTGTTTTCCCCACTATGGATAGCAAAGTCAGCCCTGTGGAGAGGTGTTGATTCACACATGACCTACTGGGGCTACTTTCTCACCAACATAAACATGTCAACCTGCAACAGCATTTTAAGGGCCTTGTTAGAATTTTACCCTTCTGGCTAGCTGCCAGGATTTGAGGATCCAACTGGCAAGAAAGAAAAAATTCAGCCAGGCTTTTAAATTTTTTAATTTAGTGCAAATGCATGAGATCTTCTATAATACACAAGCATCGCACAGGAGTATAGTTTACTCTTTCTGTATGCTATGCAAATGCCTGCACATGTATATGACTTTATACACCTTAATACACCTCCAATACACCTCTAATGGCTTAAATGCCATTAGAAGTGTATTGGAATAGCTGGCAACATTTTGCAAGGTTCATGAAATAAGCTGGCATGTGTTGTTTTATTTCTTACATTTATATCACACCTTGCCTCCCAGGAGCTCCAGGCATAGTAAATAGGTTCCTACTCTCCATTTTATTTTCAAAAGAACTATATGAGGTAAATAAGACAGAGAGGCAGTGACAGGCCCAAAGGGAATACTTCATGTATATATATTGTCCCTGGCAGCCACTACTGTAAACGTAGACTGCTCAGAGTACTGGACAGCCTAATACTCTCACCCTCAAGACAAATTTGCTCTTTTGCTTATTTGCTCTTTTCATCCCAGTGTATCTCTCAGTCAGCAATAGCCAACCTAGGCAGCCTTGGAAGGCCAGATTCCGCTGCATGTCCAGAGAGTTTCTACAGATGAGCCATTGTTCTCTTTGCTAAGGAAAGGTAATCTGTGCATAATCAAGGGTGATGTTTTTCCTTTGTTCCATTTAAAGTTGGTTCTCTTTGGAATAAAGAGACTCTACACAAGCTCAGCCTGAGGTGTCAGACATTTCAAAACAAAAATTGGTAACTAACCTTAGGATTAACAGTCATATTATTCCTATACACTATCCCCATAAACTTATAAAACTGATATGAGATGGTGTTTGTTTATGAGAATAGTTACCTAGAAGACACTGTGGTTCAGAACCTCCTAATCTTGCCTTCCTTTGCAACCTTCTTTATGACATGCAACTTCACAGGCACCAGGAGATGGAAGCCCTATCTGGAAATTACAGCACACAATTGGGGCTCTTTCTTCTGCTGTCACAGATTGAAGGTTGGGATGTAATCCAAGGGGCTATATCTACACTTACAGCCTTACCAAATGTGGCCCTCCAAGCATGACTGTCTGGCCCTTGGGTTCTTCCCCAGCCCACGCACCTGAGTCCTGCCCAACACCTCACCAACTTTCATTCGTAGCATCCTTGAGTGTTTTGTGCCTGGTTGAAATGTGTACTTTGACCTTTGATAATGCCTTGAGAGTTTGTGCAGAAACTAGCAGACTGTGCAAAGGTAAAGAATCACTCTCATTGCTTGGCCCACTTTTGCCTCTAGCCCCACCCACCACTGGCATGTGCACTCCCCACCCCAGGTTGCCCAAAACCCAATGCATCCCTTGGGATAAAGGAGGTCCCCCTCGCCCCCGAGCTAGAGGATCTGGAAGAATGTGGCTACTTTTTGTGAAAGCTGGCATAGAGTTTGCTTGCCACATAGTGTGCCAGTCACCTTTGTGTATAGGAGCTTTTAAAAGGGGGTGGGGGCATGATGCTCTAATTTTCTGACAGGGCTATAGAGACTGTTTAATGATGGCCATGCTCTTTTCCAGCTCTCAGTACAAAGGAGGTGATTATGGCTTCATGGCCCCTTGCCTTGACATGATTAGAAGAATACGCAGCAGGAAAAGGGGCAACAGTGGGGAAAGAAAAGACAGCTTCTAAAGTAGTTGAACTGAAGTAGTTTCTTTGGTGGCCTGAACTTTGGATTAGAAAGGGCACTGCTGATGGCAGGCTTGCAATCTTCCCTGAGAAAATAGTGTGGGAAGAGAGCAGCTTCAGCTGAAACGATTTATTTTCTATATTTCCTCCTGCCGTTTCAGAAGGGGCTGCATGCAGCTGCTTGCTCTTGTTCTTTTTATTTTAATGTTTTAAAAAAGTTTCCTTTGGGGATCCGCTGTTTAGAACTCCCAACTGAGCCTTTAAAACACACAATTAAAAGGCTGAAAGCGCCTGCTGAACAAGAGCTACCAACTATCCAATGCGTATGTACAAAAGTAAGCAAAGCAAAAATTCTATTATTGTAAAGAAATGAACTCAGGAGGGAGTTAAGATCTATTGCTGCTGCTGCTGCTGCTGCTGCTGCTGCTGCTGCTACTACTACTACTACTACTACTACTACTACTACTATCTTTATTTATATCCCACCCTTCTCCTAGACTGGGACTCAAGGAGGCTTACACAAGCTAAAACAATACAGATAAAATACAAAAAGCTAGAAAGCTAATAGATAATAGTTTAAAAGTAATCAAATCAGTGCTTTTTTCTAGAAAAATAGGTGAAGGTACTCACAATGAAGTGGTTGCAGGGAGTGCCACACTTTTTAACAGCAACGAAAGAGGTGCTAGTACTGCTTACTCCTGGGGAAAAAAGCACAGAATCAAACTATAATACAAATATAACAAATGTAACAGAGGGACACATATTCTTAGAATGAAACAGGAATCCATCATACTTTTGGTTCCTCCACATCTGCCTCCACATAATTCTATTTTATTTAATTCCCACCTAGAGTCCCCTTTTCAGTTTCAGGGTTTTTGTTGTTGTTGCTGTTGTTTTTAAACCTGCAGTTCCACAGGATTCTTTGGAATATTTCTAGGAGTAGAAATCAACAATTGGAGGCCCCAGGCCTAAATCTGGCCCTTTGATGGATGCAAACTCCCCACACCCTTTCATTTCCAGTCCCAAGAGCCAAAGTGGTAGGGTTGACCTTGATGGCTCTGGCAGTCTTGTGGGAAGGCAGAGTTGATCTACTTCCTTCATTTGTTCTGATATGCCTGCTCTCTTTTCCTCAGTCATCTTCATGTAGGCCCACATTCAATAGAGATTTACATAATACTTGCTTTTCTTAGTCATGATCCTTATAAACCAGGCTGTGTTTCAAAGAATATGTTGTTACCTTTGGCCATGAGTTAAATGACATTCACTGGAGCGTTTGAAAACTGTCCATGTATTCAAGACCATCCAACTGCAGTTGCTGTTTTCATTTCAATGCATAAATGTAGCCCAGTTCTTTAAAGTTCATGATGACAAAACCAGGCCTTGTTCGCAGAGGAGCTGACCATACAGTATTGCCTGGCAGTCCAAACTGCAAAATGTTGTGTTTAGTGCATATCACAAAAGTAAACACAGATGCAACAAAGCCGATTACTGAGGAAAATAAAATGTTTCAGTGAAAGATAAAGAAGATGGTACAAGAATGCCTGACATGAGATCCATCAATGTATTAAATTATACACCACTCCAAAAATAGTTGAAGCTTTAAAAGGAATAGGGTTCAGTCAACAACACAGTCCCTTTGCATATCAGAGGTAGGACAGTTTATATGCCAAACATACCCTCTTTGAAAGCACAACATTTTCTTTGAACTTCACAGTGTGGTACTACCCAGATACACACACACTCCGTGTGCACACACTGCAAGGCGGTCTTGGCAGAAAGTGAACAAATACGACAACTGACTAACTCAATAAATGGGGACGATGAAAATGCATGGAAGAGAGAAATGAGTCATAATTCAATTATATTTGCCATTTTGCTGCAATACTAACATAAAATACACTGTATATGTTAAATATTGACTGTATATGGACTTAAAATAAAGTCCATTGGTGATACTATACTAATAAGAATATATCTATCAAAACTAATGATGGATGCATCCTTGTCCGGACAGAGCAAGACAAAGACTGCTGAGTGACCAGCTTGCTCCAATGAAGGCTAGAGATGGACCTTTTGAGGCCTTTTGAGCATCTGCCTTAAGTCCAATCCCTCCTAGGCTCTAACCCCTTGGTGGGGGGGGGGTAACCCCTGCAGTACTCAAAGAGTCAGCCTTCTGGCCTCTGCAGTCCCTGGGCTCCTACCTGGTGTTGTCACTCTACCACTTCACTGGTGAGGTACATTGGAAAGCACTAAGTTCCTCAGGCTCTAAGGTAGGTGCGTGAAGGGTCCCCATTTGACTCTGTGGGCCCTGTTGATGTGGGATATGATCTAGGGGGTTCTCGCCTGTCAGACTCAGATTTAGTGGATCCCTGATCACCAGAGTTGGACTTAGAGTTTGACTCCTTAGCTATTGAATTTGTAGTCTATGCCTCACTATGTTAATTACTTCTGGACTCTAAGGTCACGACAGACACAGTGTTCTATTAACATTGCATAATGAATTATCCTCGCTGAGATATATTGCTAGCTCCCAATTTATCAGGCTTTCCCAATTTAGTTTTAATTCTTTAATTTGTTGGTATTGTATCGGGATCTAATAATAATAGCAATACAGTGGTGCCTTGCAAGATGAAAAGAATCCGTTCCGCGAGTCTCTTCGTCTTGCGGTTTTTTCATCTTGCTAAGCAAGCCCATTAGCGGCTTAGTGGATTAGCGCTATTAGCGGCTTAGCGGGCTTAGCGGATCAGCTGTTAAGCGGCTTAGCGGCTTAGCAGATCAGCTGATAAGTGGCTTAGCGGCTTGGGGGAAAAGGGGGGGGGAAATAAACCCCGCAGGAACTCGCAAGACATTTTCGTCTTGTGAAGCAAGCCCATAGGAAATTCGTTTTGCGAAGCACCTCCAAAACGTAAAACCCTTTCGTCTAGTGGGTATTCCGTCTTGCGAGGCATTCGTCTTGCGGGGCACCACTGTAATAAGAATAATGCCCTCCTCTGTTAAGTCCAGCTAGCAACTGTTTACTTTTTGGAAGTTTGGGCTAGTTGAATACACACTACTTTACTCAAGTCTTTTTGGCAGATAGATGTAAGCAAGACCAGCCACAAATAGGTTCACTGGGCAGGTTCAACTAAGGTTGCATACACACAATACATTTAAAGCAATTTGAAAGCACATTATTGCCTCCACAGAATCCTGGGAAAGGTAGCTTGTTAGGATGCTGGGGGTTGTAGCTATGTGAGAGAGAAACTACAGTTTCCAGGGTTCTTTGGAGGAAAACAGGTGCTTCAATGCATCGTCTACATGCAACCCAAGTATTTCTCAGAGTAGACCTATTGAAAATAATGAACATGACTAAGGGCCATTATTTCCAATAGGTCTACTCTGAGTAAAATGTAGCTGAATACCACCCATTGTCTACTTGCCTTGTCACTAAACTGTTTTTTTAAACTGCGAATTCAATTTTTTTCGTTAATGTATGACCTTATTGCTGCTATGCTTATAGTGTAATACAAGCTCCTTATATTCATCAGCATTAATTTGATAAAGAGCAGACTAGAAATTATTATTATTATTATTATTATTATTATTATTATTATTATTATTATTTATTACTTCCAGGGTCTGCTGGGGAAAGAGTATGAGAGATATGTATCTGTTGACAGGGCTTGGTTTTTTAATCTTGTGCCTGAGAAAGCTCATATACGCAAGAGCAGCACCTCCTATGATTTAGATCTTTGTGCTTTTCTGCCATCATTCTTATGCTGTTGTCGTTTTGTTTACATTGCATCCTGAAAATAGGCCTTCTGCCCTAGGGATAATTTGTTTTCCCAACTATATCAAACTGTAATTACCTTGTTCTTTTCTAATCACAGAAGAACACACTATTTTCAAGCTCGAGGTCTTGTTACAGCCAATCAGTCATTTCACTCACCAGATACTAGGTTGCCCAAAGGCACCAATAAAACTTATGAATGATTACTGAATATTTATGGAAGAGAAATTCTTTTGCATGGCGTAAAACCCATGCTCAAAACCTGCTACAGGCTTTTGTCTTTTGAGAGCTTTTCTTATGAGTATCAGTAGAGGGCTCATACTCACCTTTTGCCCCATGCTTTCTAAGCACAAGTTTGCTTAGAAGCACCATGTCAGAGCACATCCCCCCCCATGCTTTCCACATGAAAATCTCCTTTTTAACACTGGATCGGGGGGAAAGGCAATTCTGAGAATTATCCTTTGCTCCAATTCAGCACTAAAGAGCAGGTTTTTGTGGTGAAAGTGCCAGGGCAAAAAGAAGACGACATGTTGCTTTAAAGTACAAACCTATGTCTAGAAATGCAGCACAAAAGGAAATCTGGATGAGCCCTAACTTGGTTTAATTGATCAATTAAAGGGTAAAGGGACCCCTGCCCATTAGGTTCAGTCGCGGACAACTCTGGGGTTGCTGCGCTCATCTTGCTTTACTGGCCGAGGGAGCCAATGTTTGTTCGCAGTTTTTCCGGGTCATGTGGCCAGCATGACTAAGCCGCTTCTGGCAAACCAGAGCAGCGCATGGAAACGCCGTTTACCTTCCTGCCAGAGCGGTACCTATTTATCTACTTGCACTTTTGGGGGTGCTTTCGAACTGCTAGGTTGGCAGGAGCTGGGACCAAGCAACGGGAGCTCACCCTGTCACAGGGATTCGAACAGCCGACCTTCTGATCGGCAAGTCCTAGGCTCTGGTTTAGACCACAGCGCCACCCGCGTCCAACTAATTAGATTTTAAAGAGGCTATAAAAGAGGGTTGGGCATATTCATAGAGGATAAGGCTATCAATGGCTACTAGCTATAATGGCTGTGGGCTGCCTGCACAGTTGGAGGCACTAATTCTTCCTAATGTCAGCCGATGGAAAATGCAGGAGAGGAGAGTGCTCTTGTGCTCTGGGTGGGTAGGATACTGGGCTATATGGGTCACAGGCGCTTCTTATAGTCTTAACATTAATCTTTTCAAAATTCAGATTCACCTTTCATCACAGTCCACAACATGGAACTCATTCAATAATTTACATTTGGCCTCCTTACTCATTTTATCATTTGGAGAAACTGTGTGCAGGAATGAGGGAGTAGCATCACAGTAGCAGGCCTGATCACATTTTTTTTACCAAATCTGAGTCGAGCCTATATGTGTATGCTTCTCTGTGTGACTGAGCACGTGTGTGTGTGTGTGTGTGTGTGTGTGTGAGAGAGAGAGAGAGAGAGAGAGAGAGAGAGAGAGAGAGAGATGTATATTTCTCTCATGCCTTTTCCCTTCTGTTTTTTAAATAAGTAAGTAGAAAAACGAAAAGAGAAGTTTAGTGGTGTTTCTTAGAACGGAGCATCTTGCCAGTCTAAAAACAATTATTCAATTTCAAACTATCCAGTTATCAATCTGAATTGTTTGACATTGAATTGCAGACAACATAATGATTAGTGAGACAAATAATTTCAGTGTTTACAACCTTTCCGTCATTATAATTGATTCTATTAATTAATTAATGTAACTTTCTGGTAAGCCTTATGAAGATGAAACTCTTTGAGAATTTATCAGAGTAAAAGGAAATTCACTTCAAGGTCTAATACTGAAGGACAAAAGGTAGTGTGTTGAACTCAAAGTATTTTTATTTTATTTTATTTAGCAGGGCTGGGGAACCTCTGGCCTGCAGATGTTGTGAGACTTCAACTCCCATCAGCTAGCATGACCAATGGTCAGGGAAGATGGGAACTGTAGTGCAACAATACCTGGAAAGCCATCAGCTCCCTATACATCCCTATTTCAGGGTATAGTTTAAAAAAGTCAGTCACAGTTAAGGTTACAGTTAAGGTTTTCTATTTTCTTTTGAATTAATTGTACATCTTATTGACTTTTTACAGGTATAGTCTCAAAAATCAATAAACACACACAGAGACACACAGACACTCCTCTCTTTTTTGCAACTTAGTTGAGGCACCCACTGTCAAATTAGAAACATTTCTATAAGCATAGTATCACTACACTTCATACAAAGGAAGGTTATGCTCATAGAAATATTTCTAACTTCCAACTTCAGAAATGTGGTCCTTGCCATTCCCCTGGGATAAGGTTAGTGATTTCTGTGGGTTTTGTTCTGTTTGTTGTACTGTTCATTGTTATAACATTATATCAATGGCACCCTTGTTTTGGCTTTAAAAAATGAAATGAAAGGAGATATAAGCAGCATCTTGAGCAATAATCAGTGGTGAGCTTACAAATATGTCTGATTTGATTCTCACATCACACTGAACACCATACCTGAGCTCTGGGAGTGACTAACCAGGAACAATACCTTGGGATCATAGTAGATAGCTCAATGAAGATGTCCAACACAGTGTGTGTAGCAGCTGTGAAACAGGTGAACGCCATGTTAGGGTTCATTGAAAAGAAAACTGGCAGTATGATATTGCCAATTGTACAAGTGTATGGTGTGACCATATTTGGGATACTGTGTACAGTTCATCTGAGTGCTCTCATCTTGGCTTTCTTTTATGCAACTATGGGTTTTGCATCCCATGTCTTACTGGGGTCTTATATTACTTTTTAGTCTCTGGTTGAGATCTGGACCACCACATGTGGCATTTGGCTCCTGCATGTCAGTTCCTTCTTATCCCCTAAAAGCACGGGTGGCGCTGTTGGTTAAACCACAGAGCCTAGGACTTGCCGATCAGAAGGTCGGCGGTTCGAATCCCCATGACGGGGTGAGCTCCCGTTGCTCAGTCCCTGCTCCTGCCAACCTAGCAGTTCGAAAGCATGTCAAAGTGCAAGTAGATAAATAGGTACCGCTCCGGCGGGAAGGTAAACGGCATTTCCGTGCGCTGCTCTGGTTTGCCAGAAGCAACTTGGTCATGCTGGCCACATGACCCAGAAGCCGTACGCCGGCTCCCTCGGCCAATAAAGTGAGATGAGCGCCGCAACCCCAGAGTCGGTCACGACTGGACCTACTGGTCAGGGGTCCCTTTACCTTTACCTTTATTGTTGTAGAGAGAAATGGCATACCTCCCAGCTAGTTGCTCATTATTATTATTATTCTGTTATTATTATGGCATCTGATGTGCTTGATGCTTGAATATAATAAAATACATGGTGATTAATATTTGGCTGTTCACATGAACTTCCAAGTTGATACAATGTTACATGATATTTCTCATCTTGAGTCTTAAGTTCATTCATTCTCTTTGTTATTTTTCTGTTCATTTAATGTTTGTTTTATATTTGTTACTGATCCACTAGAAAAAATCCAGAAAGGTACAGTATAGTAAGAATTTTATTTGAACCAAGCAAAATGTCAGACCGCAGTGAGTTTCCAGAGCTCTTTTTCAAGATGGATGTTAAGCCTCACCAGGGAAATTGCCTAATGTTAGAACCCCAAAGTTTGCTGCTTGTAGAAGCCATATATGCAGGAGATGTAAGGGACACTGAATTAGATTAGCTTGCTAGGTGCAAAATAGATTTTTTATTTTATATATTTAATAGAGTATTTATAAACTGCCAACTCAAAAGAAAATATTATGGTGGTCTACGTCATGTTCAGGTTGTGCCAAGCACTGCTGAGATAGGGAAAAATAACAGCTGTACCTCGGCATCCTGAAAAATATTAACTCTAACAGCTATATCAAAATGCAGCACCATTGTGCCCACACAATCAGGAGAGCAGCCTTTATCAGAGTTGATGATTTCTGTAATGAATGGGAGAATGTTTTCCTTACCAAAGGTTCTCATATACCACTAGTGGTAAGGGAATTGTTCCATATGCACAACCAGGAGCCACAGGTGTAACACAACCTCTGGACTTTGCAACTGGAAAGGCAATGGGGAAAAAATAGTGCTTCTGTAGTTTACCATTGCTACTAATTTTATTATCTTGCAACTAAATCCCATATCCGTTTTCTCATGCAAGTATCAATAAAACTGAATTCTTGGGAAATTATACAAAGGGCTTGCTACTTACTCATATGTATACTAAGCCACTAAATACATTGGAAGTGAAGTACAGACAAAAAAGTTGAAAAACCCTGGACATTATAGATCTTCAGTAGTGTTTCGTAGCAAGCTATTTCTTTACATTAAGACTGATTTCACTTGGCAGCTATCGAGATGTGATGTGGTACACATTCATGTTATTTTTCTAATTACTATCAGCTTGTGAGCCTGCCCCTCTAATTGTACCTCCCTTCCTCTCATGTGTAGTGATCTGCTATTAGGGTTTGTACTCCTTTCTATACCTAAAAAACTACTAACATGCTTGCTAAGCATGCTAAATTCCCTGGATTCAATTAAATACTAACGGTGGTGTGCCCTAAAGGAGTATATTGTGCAATCATTAGCAGGTCTAAAGAAGTTTGTAGATCAATCACCAGAGGGAGATAAAGATCCACATTATGCTTTCATCCATAACACATCATAATATGTTTCAGGCTGCTTCTGTGTTCTGCTGAAATGCATGTGATAGAACCAAAGGCACTGCTTGGTCAGCACTGGGAGTGCTTAGTTATGTCTGTTTGTGGCCTCCAGTGAGTAGAAACAGTGTGTGTGTTTGATTTAAAGATGGGGGAGAAATTTGATTAAGTTTGTACTTAAAGTTTTGAAAAGCCGCACTTTCCAAAGCAAGTCACAAACCCAAATGCAGCCATTGTTTGAAATTTGCACTTCTCTGAATTTTGCAGTGCAGTTCACCAGCCAAGTTATATGTACAGAAATGCATATGCTAGAGTTAAGTGCACATGCATGCATAAGTTTTCTAAAACTTATGGGTAACCCAATTCCTTTCCATGTTACCATTTCAGCTTTAGAACTTTTAGCTCCCCTACTGCACTTTTCTTTTAAGGTCCTTCTGATCATGACGACAAGCAGCTCAAGACGTCTAAATCTAGAAGTTAGGATGCAATTCCTTGTATCCAAAAGGTGTGTGTGTTTTTTTAAGGAAAGTACTGATTCTAAAGAGTGAATGGATAATGTGATAGCATGTGATCAAAAATGCTATAATGACATATCTGAGTTTAGATTCACTCACAAGGCGTTTTAGGACACCTTGGCTCCTCACTTTACATTATGAAACAGGACAAATATAAAAATTCCATTTAGAGAGCAGACAAGCAACGCAGACAAAGCAGTCACAGCCAGAAATGTGAGTTCTATGAGAAGGGAAGGGACTCAAGATCATGCAGAGCATGATGTTTGTATAAAAAAATACACGTCAATGTTGAAAGTTTGTGTACCAGAAAGCATGGTCATATGTTTGCTGGTATGCACTCCATGAAGTATCTGCACTAGTCAAAGCATGCTGACTAAAACTCACTCTACCTGCCCCTTACTCTGGTAGTTCAGAGCGTGCTAGAGAATGTAGATAAGTTGATTTCCCTCCCAATGTTAATTAGTTGAGTTTGTTGTGAAACTAATCATGGCCTATTTGAAATTAATCCATTAAAATGGATTAACTTGGAGGCCAACCACTGGGTGTATATTATTAAAACTGATTCAGCATTGGTGAGGCTTTATGCCCTATCACAGTCCCAATAATGTCCTGCTGGGAAGAGTACTGGAGACAGGCATGCCTTCGATCTTGGCTGGTTGGGCATCATGGGAAGAAGTTAATAGATTCCCTGACCCCACAAACTTCCTGACTGCCCATTTGTATTGCAATGTTCCAGGTCTTTCTGTACCAAGCAGTATTCCAAGAATACCTGAGATTCTTTCTGTGGTTGTTCTTCCAGTAAGGAATGCAAAGTCAGGGACAGTGGGGAGAGCCTTGTGTACACTGAGAAGGGCTCTGCATCTCTTTGACCACATTTCTATAGTCTTCTGAAATGGGGACAAACAAGTGAGTGGATCTGAGCCTTATCACTACCTGAAATGATTCCAATTTTACTGTTTGCATGTGGATATACGCAGGCATATACTCTCATGAGGGGTAATGTGCTCTGAGCCCCATATGCTGTGAGGGTCCAGATGGAATGTCCAATGTTGAAATAATATATTGGTTGATTTTGGTCTGTGCACCTCAAAATAGCCTGGTGGCCATACCCCAAACCCCTTTTCTCAGTAGCAGGGTGAAGCAAGGGAAAAGGAACCTGGGGATCGCTATTTACAGTTCAGAGTTTATGTTCTAATCATCTGATCATTTTGCTCCATTTTGTATCAGCAAAATAGTCCTAGCCGGTGCCATTCCCCATTGTCTCTCCAGCTTTTTTACAAGCTGTAGCAGCTTTGACCTTTTTAATGTTATTTCATTTGATTGGCTGGCATTTCCCCCTCTCCCCCCATCTTACAAGTGAGTGCATATAGCCAGCTCATTAAAAGCCAACATTTTAAAAGGTTAACGTGATGTAGCCTGCTATTGCTAATTTTGGTCTCTTTTGGTCTGAGATTTTCACTGCTTATGTTTCTGTTGTGTGGAAAAGACTTAGACAAGTGCACGAATGTTAGTTGTGTGCAGTTTGTATGAAAGCAAGCTGACCAGACTACAGACAACCCTCTAATTTGGTGGCTGGTAAATAAAAGAAGGAATAGCTTGAGCAGTGTTACAGAGATGCTTTTTTGTTGTGTCAAATGAAGATATCACAATCTCTCTTGGCTTCTGTATAGCTTGATACCTTGCTTCCTTGCTCATGTTCTTACATGGCTAGTGGGTGTTTTGAAGGCTGTAAGATTCTGGATGGGGAAAAGAAAATACTTCATTCAGTACACAGTTGAACTATGGAATTCAATCCTACCAGATAAAGTGATTGCCACCAACCTGTATGGCTTTGACAGAAGATTAGACAAATTCATGGAGGACAAGGCTAGAATAAAGCTACAGCTCTTTTTTTTCCATGTTAGGCAGACAAATCCAGTGTGAACCAGAGATGGTTCTCTTTAAGAGGGTGTTAGCTGGTATAAGGAAGGAAGATCCATCTATCTTAGGATGCAATCCTTTTGCCAACTTGTGCCTACTGAACTGCTTGTGGTACTCCAAAACTCTATAAAGATTTGTCCACCAGCCGCAGAGAACTACTTGCAAAGATTTAGAAGACTGCTTTTGCACCTTACAAAATTGCTTGAAAATTGGGTATTCACAGTATCACAGTACAGAGTGCTGGGACCCCTTTTCTTTTCTGCCAGTAGCAGAAAAGCACTGATAATAGCAGTTATGATTGGTTTAGCACTGAAAATAACTCAGTGTTGTGCTGACTCTGATCCATTTTTTGACATGTGAAACTATGTTGAGGACACCGTATAGATGAATTACATTTCACAGGAAATTTCCACTGACTTCAAAGAGATGCAGACTCTCTAAAAGAGAGTTGATGACTATAATGATTCCCAGCCTTTCTCCCCCAGCTCTTATCAGTGGTGTGGTTTTCTGAGATCTGGTCTCTTGACTAATTCCTTGGAATTGATGCTTTTGCTTCATTTTAATTTACACATGCAAAGTGTAATATGGTGGTGACTATCATATGGCTGGATGGAGGTTGCTCTCTGCAGCAAACTATTCAGATGAGTTTAATAGTGCTGCAAGAAGAAAGCAGTTTTGAGATGGCACAGCAAATGACAGATTCAGCCATCCTACGATTTGCATGTGTGAATCAGGTCTTCTATTTTGTATATCAGTGGGTGGGACTGGATGTTAGTAATGTGTACTGTACTACTTTAACATGATCTTGCTTCTGAAACAAATCCATATATTTATGGATGTCAAACCTTATAGCTTTGCATACCAAAATAATGTTACTTGTGAACATGGCATAAGTAGGTTTTGCTGGTGGGCAAGGTCTGGCTGGAGGTGTTTTTTTTGGGGGGGGGGAAGATACTTCCTCAGATTTTATTGACTAATGACCCTTGGTTGTGTGTTTGCTGCCACCCCACCTCCAAATGCCATGCAGGTTGACTCATATCCTGAGCCACTTGGAGCCACAGGTTCTGTGAGATACGTTTTTGTTTATTTCACACTGTGAGGTAGATTGTATAGGGTGAAATTATGTAAGGACTACAGGTGGGTATACTTTCCGGAACTTGGATTCCTTGGCTTCATCTTCTTATCCATGTCCATGATTCTGTCTGCATTACAGCTTAGAAATAGAAAGAGCAGTAGCTCATTTCACGCTGTTGGAAACTGACTACAGTGGTACCTCGGGTTAAGTACTTAATTCGTTCCAAAGGTCCGTACATAACCTGAAACTGTTCTTAACCTGAAGCACCACTTTAGCTAATGGGGCCTCCTGCTGCCGCCACGCTGCCGGAGCCCGATTTCTGTTCTCATCCTGAAGCAAAGTTCTTAACCTGAAGCACTATTTCTGGGTTAGCGGAGTCTGTAACCGGAAGCGTATGTAACCTGAGGTACCACTGTATATTGGAATGCTTGCTGGTTAGGGACCAGGACAATAGGCACAATCCAGCTTCCCCTCCATTCTTTCGAACTAGGGACACACAAATATGTCAATTTTGGGTTCTTTGAGTTTCTTATTTTTCCAGGCTTAAGTCGGCTTGCTCTGCTGCTGCAACAGTTTGCAATTTCTGTTTTAAGGTCAACATGAAATTTTCATGCACATTTTTATAATATCCCAAGTTTTGCAAGACATTTCTTGTAATATAATGTGTTTTCATTGCTATTTTCACTGACAAATGCATTTTTCTGTACACTTCTCTAATATATGCATCTTTTAAACTTATTTTGGGGGGGGAGGTGGGTTGGAAAAGTGCAAAGTTCACACTGGGTTTTGGGTCACATGTTGTTTCAGGTATTGTGAATTTCAGCTCTATTCCTTGCTCTGGCTGTGTGAAAAGATTACAGTGTATATGAGGCTAGTATTTATCAGGTCATGGACATTTTCAAAGACACTGAGGCTGCACTCTTAAATATACTGGGTAGTAAACCTCACTGAACACAGTGGGACTTGCATCCAACTTAGCCATGAGAAAGGCTAAGTGCTATTTGTAACACTTTTGAAAATATTGACAAAGCAGGCAAAGCCAGGGTATCTTTGAAAAACAACAAGATCTGATTGATTCCCAGTATGTGTTCTTCACTTCTGAGAAAGAGCCAAATTAAGGAAGAGGGCAAACTTCATGTTTTCAACTACTAACATAGGTATTAGAGTGAGAAGCCACAGAAACACAAGCTACTCCGTGTAAATGACCTTTATTTCTTTTGTTACTTCTGAAAAACTAAAGCTCTCATTACACATTAATATGAGTGCAGCATCCAAAGAGGAAAATAGTTTAGGCAATACAGTGTGAGTGTTTGTAATTCGGAAAGCACATGTGCTGTTTATTGGAACCAGACTGAATAATAACAATTTGTAAATGCCTTTTCTGAGAATTCACAGTACAGCAAATTATTTGGCCAGGACACCTTAGAAAATGCAATTGCTGTCACTCCTAGCACAGTTTCTAGCACTTTAATGCTTCATGTTTCACCAGAAAGCAAGTGAAGGTGTGCAAGTGAGAACAGGGGAGGAATTAAGAGTTATGAGTAATTTTATCTGTGGCAAATGCTGCTGCTTAAGACATTTCCACCATCTTATTCCTCCAGCTTAATTTAGATACGAGTGCACTATGAGCCAGTGTGGTGTAGGTGTGAAGTGTCAGACTAGGACTGCCGTGATCCAGCCCCCACTCAGCCACAGGGTGACCTTGGGCCAGTCACTGTGTTTCAGCCTAATCTACCTTGTAGACTTGTTCTGAGGACAAAATGGGGTGGGGACAATATACGCTGAACTATTGGAAGGAAAGACCGACTACACATGAAATAAGTAGAATAAATGAAAAGTGTGAGTCACCCAAACCTTGGCTATGTCTTTGAAGTTGCAGCTCCCGGCTTCACATTTACAGCCCTCCTTTATATTCTTGTCAGCTGCCTCTGGGATGATAGCAGGTCTCCCTTTTAACACACCTTGCTCTGCTTCATGTGCCCTTTCAAACTCCTTTTTGATGATTGGTGCAATCTAAATCTCCATTTTATGAAATCAAATGAAAGTTGAAAGCATCTAAAAGGAACCAGTTGCTCTAGCATTTTGGTATATAAAAAGTACACAAGGCACTTGCATTGCATTTACTGTATATAAATTACAATCCGTAAGAAATGATGAATGGCCAATATTTTAAAATGTGTTTTCCTTGGGTTGTTTTGCCACTCTAGCTGCTTTTTTCTGAAAAGGTTTGATGATTTTTTATTTTTTTTAAAATGCATGTTTACACTAAGTGACAGAGGGAAAAGAACAGAAAACCCACTCCTACACTTCCTTCATTATGTTTTAGATCTTTAGTATAAAATAGCACTTCTCAATTGTTCCAAAGTGCAACCCGCCTGTAAGCTTCCTCAGTCAAGCAGGACCTACTTGTAAATCTTCCAAGCTGTACTTTCTGCCTCTGCAACTGAGAATTCTTAAATACCACTTCAGTACTTAATGCAGAACCAGTTTATATTTTATATTTCATTTTTATTTTTTAAAAATATTTTTATTCATTTTCAAAACAATTTTATACAATCAATTCACATTTTATCACACATTCATCGATTTTTTGACTTCCCTCAGTTTCTCTGCCAATCTTTCATTTAAATTTATATTATTAACGCATTTCTAAACTTAATATTGCCTTTAAATATCACCTCTCCCTTCTTACTCTCTTTTTTACAGTATTTCTTAATATATTTTATATTTCATTTTTAATGCTAATGTACGTGTTTCTAGGCAGTATATATCTAAGTAGAATTTTAGAATGATATACAGTAGCAATGGGGAATCTGTTGTTGGACTCCAACTCCCATCAGCCTCAGCCAACAGTACTAATAGTTAGGGAATGAAGGGAGTTATAGTCCATCAACATCTGGATGGTCACGATTCTTTATCCCTGGCACAGAGGGAAGAAAAGAGGGAAACCACAAACATTAATTGTATGCTGTCAGCCCAGTGACAGAAAAGTGGAGAACCCTGGAGCGAGGGAGAGAAAATCTCATCGTGAAACCCACCAGGAACATGTTGGGACTCATAATTTAAGAAGTCCTATCACAGACCATAATTCAGAGATGAGGAACCTGTGGCCCTCCAGATGTTCCTGTGCTACAGCTCCCATGATCCCTGTCCGTTGGCCATGCTGAGACTGAAACACTACTTCAGCGAAAGTGTTGGTGTTGTTTGCAGTTAAAATAAAAGGGGATATATATGTGCTGCTATGCTTTATTAGTACAACAGTAAAGTACTCTGCTTCCAAAGTATAAATAGGGGTGGGGGAGAAATAAAATTACAAAATTAACTAGTGGGGAAGTTATTATCACTTTTGATACCTTAGGTTTTGTCCAGGAGGTAATAATGGGATAGTATTCAACTAATTTGTATCACGTTTATTAACCTCAGTGGGTCTACTCTGAGTAAATCTTAGATAAATGCCATGCATGGTACTTTTATAACTATATTTAATGCAGCTGCCACATTGTCAACAGATGGAGGGAGGAAAATTAACTTGCAAAATATTCTGATCTGACCCTGAGGAGAATGTGTGATGCCCACATGAGAAACATTGCCTTGAAGCAGTAAGTGTCAAGTGTCTGTTAGAAATGAATTGTGACTGCAGTTTTATTCCTCTAAAAATGTTTGTCTGAGACGACCCCATTGTCATTACCTGTTGAGTATGAGAATATTTTAATTTGATCAAGTGAGAAATATTGTGGACCTATTCAATTATTCCATGCCTGTTTCCCACCCTAGAGCTTTTACAAATGGGATCAATGGAACAGATTTCCACATAATATGTTTAAGAATGAGCTGCCAATCAGATTCTTTGTGACTTTTTATTTATTTGCAGTCACTTCATTACAACTCAAAAACTATTGAATTGATTTTTTTTTAAGAATCCATTTCAACCCAATGTCTCTAATTACATTTTATAATTAATTGCCAAGAGAACTGGGGAAAGGCTTGCATACATGTGGATGGGCTGTCGGAATAGCTGATTTACGTGCTGTGTTCACAGCCCTCATTTTCACTTGTTTTTCTTTTGTGCTTCTCACATAACTGATTCTAATACTTTGCTTTGAGGTTTATTTTATTTATTTATTTAACAAAACTTTTATACTTATGGATTGTAATAAACTTACTATTAAAAACATTTAAAAACAAGAAATAAAAACATTCAGAAGATATTTAAAAGTAGCAATAAAAGATTAAAACTTGTCAACATATATATGTGTCTGGATAGGCCAGCCTAAGCAAACATGTTTTAAGCAGGCACTGAAAAGAGTACAGCAAAGGCGCTTGCCTGGTGTTAGAATTTTAAGAGTAACACCTGTTGAGCCAAAAGTACTTTGAATTTTTCAGGATGTGACATATCCATAACCAGGAAAGCATGGCTGGAATCCAAGCAAGTCATTGCATGAGCAGAGTGTGTCTAAAGATTGCTGTCCTGTATTTTATCATATTTACTACCGTGATTTGGTTGGTAACAAATGGCGTCTCTCAAGAAATGAAGAACATAATAAAACTGTTAGATATTACACATTAGTATAGGACCAAATGAAAATTGAACCAAATTGACTTGATTGTGTTCAATTTTTCAGTCACATTGTAATGAATGTGCACCCTTACTAATGGGTATGAACTTAATGATCTCACAGTGTATTTCTGTGTTCAGGAATGAATCACTCAGGTTATAGTTGCTGTAGTTCTATCCATCCCATTTTCTGAATTTAGTCAGGAAACCATTGGGAAGGGCAGTGACCTAGGTACACTTTAAAGGGTTTTTCCTCTTTCAACCACATGCTGCATCTCAATTTTCTCAATCTCGGAATTCATCTTTTGACTCAGAGTATCATCCATTAATCCATTTAGGGAGGAAAGGACTCAGCAAGATGTGGAGCAGTCAGGTTCCTTCCTAAAACTGGCAGTGGAGGATGTAATTTGGGTAGCACCGAGAAATGTGTCCAGACATTTAAAAGTTGGCCTATCTCTCTGTGTTCTATCATCTTATACAGGTTTTTTTTAGTATATGATTCTGAAGTGTATGATCCTATTTTGCATATGGTTCTGATGTGTTTGCCTGCAAAAATTTAATTATCCTGCTATTCTGTGCCCACTGGCTACTAAGGCATCTAAGCATGACTTTGGGCACATGTATAACAAGACCACATTTTTACTTACGAATGGCTCTCCCCCTCTGATAACAAGCTCACATTCATGTTGTTGATGTCTTCCAATTTCTGAGAACATACTTATATTGTTTGTATATATGTATGTGTGCATGATGTTTTCCAGAGTGGAAGAAGACAGGTCATTGTCCTGAGGAGCTTACAGTGTAACATTCAACACAGGGGAAACAACAGTTACATTTATGCCCATTACCAAAACCTGGTGATTTAGATAGAGACTTTTAATATGTGGTGTACAGCGCCATGCATATTGAAAACTGAAGATGTTTGATTTGCTAGGGAGGTGGATGTCTGAAGCTTCGTTTAAGTGCAAACGATAAAAGCAACAGCAGGTGGTGAACCAGAGCGATTTACTCCTCTGACAATAGGTAAGACATATTAAAGTCAGCCTCACTGAAGATGTTTTAAGATGTCAATGGGTTATGCATTGATTGCAAAGTAAGAAGCTTTATATTTTGCAACCTGTATAAGATGACAGCTGCCAGATCATTATCATGCTTTATATTACAAAAAAGAAAAGCTTAATAATGCTTAACATGGGCTGCCAAGGGTCTGCTGTGACAGCACAAAAACCTGCCAGTGGCCATATCTAAGAAATGCGATTTCAGCATTAATGTAAGTGCTCACCCTGAAATGTGTGGTGCTCCTCAGGGAAGAGAATCTGATTCCCAAATAAATCAAGGCTCGACACCAAGATAGTGTAATGCTGCATTTAGTGATAAATTAATAGGATAGGGGAAGAGACAAAGTCCTCCAGAGTCAAGGTGTTCACAAAGTTTGCATTTCGTGTGTTTTAATTTTTAAAAATGAAACAGACCTGGAACAGACACCTGTCTTTTCCACTTGTCTCTCTGCCAGTCTGTCACCACCCTCTCCGTCTGCTGAGTGTGTATGCGTCTGTGTGCTTGTGCCACATGTGTAGGGAGTGTGTGTGTGTACATGCTTGTGCAATGGTCACACTCACGACAGCTGTGTGGCCCTTGGTAGGGTAGCCAACCCTCACCGTGGCTCTTGAATTGAAAACACTGATACCCCAGACACAAGAGGGAAAATCCAGATCCTGGGCTACTTGGCTGTGATCAAATCATGTGGGATCTTCATTTGAAAGGGTAGAGGGGAGGAATCAAGAATGAATGTAGGAAGGAGAATCAAAGGCGGTCTGAGTGGAATTCTAATCTGTTGTTGTTGTTTAGTCGTGTCTGACTCTTCGTGACCCCATGGACCAGAGCATGCCAGGCACTCCTGTCTTCCACTGCCTCCTGCAGTTTGGTCAAACACTGTCCAGCCATCTGGTCCTCTGTTGTCCCCTTCTCCTTGTGCCCTCAATCTTTCCCAACATCAGGTTCTTTTCCAGGGAGTCTTTTCTTATGAGGTGGCCAAAGTATTGGAGCCTCAGCTTCAGGATCTCTCCCTCCAGTGAGCACTCAGGGCTGATTTCCTTCAGAATGGATAGGTTTGATCTTCTTGAAGTCCATGGGACTCTCAAGAGCCTCCTCCAGCACCATAATTCAAAGGCATCAATTCTTCGGCAATCAGCCTTCTTTATGGTCCAGCTCTCACTTCCATACATCACTACTTGGAAAACCATAGCTTTAACTATATGCACCTTTGTCGGCAAGGTGATTGGGATGCATTTATTTGAGGGCTAATTGATTTTGAGAGGGATCTAGGTGGCAATGGGGGGTGGAGTCTGGGAAGTTTGAGGATAATTTAACTGAAAGGGAAATTATTGGGTGTTTTGTATTTGGAGCCTGCACTCTACCTTTTACTTGAACTTAGTTTATGTACTAAGCTTTTTTGGCTTTCATTTTTGTCTTTCATTACTTTGTCTTCTGCAAATTGGCTGTCATTGTTCAGCAGCAAAATGTGGGATCAAAGGAGTGGTTTTGTTCTTGTGTGGCAAAGTTACTTGTCAACATAATCAAAGTTTGGATCAAAGAGTGGTTTGGTGTTGGGGTTCACGCAATGCTTGCTTTGCACTCAGTTTTGTGCTTTGGGGCAAGTTCAGCATTATTTTTTAATGCTTAAAAAGAGGGCATGAGGACAACAGATCTTCTTCTCTTGTTTGTCTTCAACATGCAATTTTCAGAAGTATGCTGCCTCGTAAGTTATATGCAGGTTATGAACCCCTGACCTGGACTCTTCGGCTACAATTGACTGTAAGAAATGTAGCCAGTTGAATTTTGAAAGCATCTTCCAGATAGTGAAGTACAGTACTTGAGCACTTGGAAGCTTTTGATAAATAATCCCTTTCCAAGACAAAATGCTTCTCCCCTGGAACTGTTTCTCTGCCAGCTATTACCTAAGGTCAACAACATAATTTACAACTTTACTGGGGGGAGAATGTGGCATAGAGAAAGAGAGAAGCTTAAGATTTATCTGGGACTTGAGAGCTTGATTAAGTGAAGTGATTGCACTTTTTCTGCACAGGGTAATTTTCATTAGTGTTAACAGTGCGGTAACAATAAAACAAATTTCCCTCATTTTCTGTTGTCTTTGACAAGTTATATTCAGCAAACGGCCACTAAGCAATGTCAAGCAATCAGATCCTAACTTTTGAGTTGATTTGGAAGTTTCATTTTGCACTTTCAAATGAGAAATCAGCTTTCACCTATTGATGTGTATGCTGCTGCCCAGTCACAACTGTGCTAATGTCCAGTTCCAAGTAACTCGTCCCATTAGCAGAAGCCTACACAAAGGACTTTTGCTAGTACAATGGGGCTCCCCCCCCCCGTTTCCCCACAAAATTGCTGGCAGGGAGGGGGTGTCAGGAGAATCCCTAGAACAGCACATTGGGGAGGGAGGAGAGGGGAGATTGTTCCATCAAGCAAAGAGAAATGCGTGTACTTCCTGAATGTTTGTAACCACATGATGTTGAACTCCCTCCTGGGCTTCTCCACTGCTTCCTGCGGGCAGCCCTCTAATTACCCACATGAGGTGTGGTGTGAGTAAGAGGATGGCATAATAAACGGATAGAGAATCCCCCCCCCCTTCCTTCACTCATTAGAATTTGGGGACTGAATGCTGGAAGATTCAAGACAGACAAAAGGAAGGACCTGTTTACACAGTGCATTGTTAAAGGAGGCGGTGATGGCCACCAACATGGGTGACTTTATAAGAGGATTAGACAGATTCATGGAGGATGAAGCTATCAGTAGCTCCTAGTCTCGAATGCTACCTCCACTGTCAAAGGCAGTATGCCTCTGGATAACAGTTGCAGGGAATTGCAGGAGGAGAGAGTAGTGTTGCATTCAGACCCTGCTTTCAGGCTTCCCATGGGTATCTGGTTGGCCAGTGTGAGAACAGGATGCTGGGCTAGGTGGGCCATTGGCTTGATCCAGCAGGCTCATCTTACATTCTCAGCCTCCTTTCCAAGTAATTACTTGTACTTAGAAACACTTAAATTCTGGGCCTAAATGATCTTGGAGCTCCCTCTTTAGGTGGTAATATGTATTATTTCACTATCTCAAATTGTTTTGTGCCCCCCCCCCCACTTAGATGAGAATGTTCATTGTTTCACCTACTTTAAAATGTGTTGAGCCAGCTATATTGTGTTGTGTGTGGTAGTGGGGGCGCTGCTCATTCTGCTAAGCAGGGGCTTGGATTTCTGGCCCAAAGTGCTGCCCTAAGAGCATCGCTAGTTCCAAAGTGAGGCAGTCTGTAGGGCATAAGTGTTATTTATGTCATAAAATGTATATACTGCTTGATTGTAGAAAAAAAAACCCTGAAGCTTTTTACAAAAAGTCTGGCATCAAACATACAACTGACTCCAGTGCACAAGAATCCATGTTATTAGTATAAAATGCTGTCTGTATACTTGTTAGGCATAACTCAGACAACAGCTACTCTACTCTGTGAATAGGATAGCTGTTGTTTTCAAAGTGCAACTTTGCTTACAAACGTTTTATTGGGTTTAATCATTGTTAGACAGGCCTTAATTGCTCCAATTAGCTCAAATACTAGCGAGGTCAGTACAAATGGCAGCTCTAGTTGCATTGCAATTAACTTAACTGGTTTAGGCAAACAGTATTTTCAAAATATTTGGGCATACTTGACGGTCTCATTATGCCTTTCCTTGTAAAATAAATGTTCAGTTTTAACAATTCAGTTAAAACCAAGGTGGTGGTAGGGATTGCTTGCCTATGGCTTGAAACGGAGAGAGCAAGCCGTGTTCTTTGCACTGGTTTAAAGACATTAGCAGGATGTAAGTGAGGAGAGGAAATTAGTCCAAGCCTGGTTTTAATGGGTTTTTCTTTTGATAATTCTACACACATGTTAAACTCAAGCAGCCCAAAAGGGATAATCTAGAAAGAGTGACTTGAAAATGTGTTTGCCGTGTTTTGCAGTATTCCATAGATTACAATTCATTTGCAAACAAAATGGTTCTCTTTCTCATGTTTAGTTCCTCTATATCCTGCATTTTGTCTGTTGATGTGGCCCACTGGGCAATGTCTGGCCATCACTCAGATCTACTTTCCTGTGCTTAGGGCTTGTTACCCTTGCATTAGCCACAGTGTTTATATCTACTACTGCTAGTATTATCCAGAATTTGTTTTTAATGCTGTACAATCATTTTGAGAAACTGCCAGTGCCATCTGCTTAGTTATTTCTAATAATGTTGTAGAGTATTCCAGGCTAGATGTTATCTTAGAGTAAAAATTAGCCACGAATCCCCAATTCAATTTAAGAAGAGAAATTGGCATTTAATTATTATTCACTCATCACACAGGTCAGTGATGTTCACTGTTTAGCCCTTGGGGATGCATGGAAAATGTTGCTGACTTGGGCACTTCAGTAATTTTGAGCTCTGGATTGTTGTGAAGGGAATTTACCAAGCTCCCCTGCTATTCCCATGTATCATAATGGTGTATGCATTGTACAGGCTTGTTACTAACAGCACAATTTTTGGATCCACCATATTCTGTGACTGTAAGGACTCAGCTACATTGGCAAAGAAAAAACACTTTATATGTGTTGTTTATGCATTCTAACACTATGACACCAGATGGTGCTGTGGAGGTCCATTTTTGCTAACCCAATTTCTCATATGAAGTTTAAAACGTGTTTAACTGAAATGCTTCTTTGATGTGTCTAGATCCAGCCTAAGTTGTTTTAAACTGTTTTTAATACCGTGTTTTAATCTTGCAAGGCAGATAATTAATAATAACAACAGCATCTGGCAACAGACCCTTGCTGAGCAAAAATCAGAATCAAATGCACACTATGTGGGCAAATTTGCTGGAGAGGTTTAGTGAATATTTCCAAAACCAAAAAATGCAGGGACAGCAATTATGCCTCTTTGAGAATTCTTACAGTATTAACAGGGCAATTCAAACCCTGTCAAGGCAGTGGCAGGGTATAACAGAATGGCGGAGATCTGCAAAGTCCCAGAGTGGAAGGCGAGGGAAGGATTAGGGAATTGGCATGGCAATCAGATCCCTGATTGGGCCGAGTACCATTAAGGGAGTTTATGTATAAAATACCAGTTGACATGATACATTTCAGACCAAGAGAGAGCACAGAAATATCACCTGGATGAATTATGCATTGGCTCATGCAAAACACACCACTTAAATTCAAAATAGTTTCTCTGAATTTCAGGTTCCAGTTTGGAGATGTAAATTTGCAGAGGCAAACTCCTTTGGAATATAATGGTCCAAACTCCTCCCTGTCCAGTTCCCTGCTTCTGATGTATTTGACTAGTCTCCAAGTGAATTACATTTAAAAACATAAACATGAATGCATTCTGCCATAAAAAGAAGAAAAGTTAGATGTGACATTATGGATATATTTAGCCCATGCATATATAATATTTTTCGATAAATGATTTGGGTTGGGACTGCCATGGAGGGGCAGAAAGGATGAAACCTTCCATCCTTTTACACACACACACACACACACACACACACACACACACACACACACACACCATAGTTTGGATCTGGCTCCCCCCTACAAACCTCAGCAACATAAATTTAAATTAATAAGGGAATATAGACATGAATAATGTCACATCTAATTTGGCCCTTACTTCCCATCTGCTTGAACCACAGACAATGAGTCATGGCTGTAACATGTTGCCAGCTCACTCCTTGCCTTAGCTCCATTGATTTCCAGAATGTATGTTTAGGGTTGCAGCCTCAGGTGAACCCCTGTCTATGTAAGGAAATTAACCAGATGTGTGAATAAAGCTTGTCTTCCAACTGCTGGTATCACATGTTGAAAATGGAGGACAATGTGAATGATTTAACTGAGACAAAGTTTAATAGTCTTGTAAATAGAATTCCCCTGGTGTGTGTGTGTTTGTCTGTCTGTCTGTTTTCACCCTTAGACAGCTAAATGAGATCAATTGGTTTTCACATCACCTTTGCTGAGTCAACAATAATAAGTTAACTTCCCTACTAGATAAATTCTCACTATCTAGACAGTTAAAGAGACAATCTGCCAAAGAAGTAGAAAAGTCCTTGTGATTATTTCTGTACAAATCCCTTTGGAAATTAAGTTGCCCACCCCCTTTTTACACTTGTTTAAACATGTGTGCTTCAGTTGTCATTTACTATCAGTAACAAGCACGCCAAGACAGTGCTTTCAGTACCTTTCAGCAACAAACCTTTTTCAGGCATTAGAAATCCTGGAAAGGCACCACACTGGGTGTGTGGGTGTATGTGAACTGGGTGGTCTTCCATTGCTGTTTCTGCCACTATTTGACTTGTGGAAGGTGAGTGGGGAGCATTTTGTATCAGTGGAAGCTCCCACATTTTTCAGAACCTTGACTTTCCAGGGTTCTAAAATGGGAAGCCTCCATAAATATGAAACATCTCTTAGAGTTTTAATGACTGGTCTTTAGAGCAGAATTAATCAGGGCTGGTTCAAATTTCAGCATGCTGACAGGCTATTTATTTAGTGGTTTTCCTGAATGTTGTCCTTCAAACTGTTACCACTTTGATCAAACCCACTCTTGGGGTGAGGCAGGCTGATAGTGCATCTAAAATAATTTTAGAAAACAAATTTATATCATGTTTTCCTTTCCTTTTGCCTGTTCTTATCAGCATGGCATAGAGAAACAGCCTTTTAAAGGAAACCACTTTCTTCACGGACTGAAAGAACTGCAGTATAAATAATAAAAAGGAAAGAGCTGGAAAGGCTAAGAAGGAGTGATGAAGGGTTGAATCATCCTTGAAGTTTCTTTAAGTGAAATGGTGATTTAATTGGAAAAAGTATCCTCCTCCTTCTGAAAAACAAGATGAAAAGCACATCAGAGCAAAGGAGAGGATGAAGAGCACTGGGCTGGAAAAGGGAATACAAACCTTACAAAACTAATACATAAATACACATGTAGCAGGCACCATATAATTCAATGGAAAGAAAAGGAAGGTAGTTTCCCATCCAAATGAGGTCAAAAAACCGTACCTGTTATTTCCATCCATGTTTCTGCTTTGCCTATAAGTGACTGGATGTCCACAGCATTTATTCACAGTCTTCTTGTGAGTTGGGTGGAGCGATAGGCTATATAAAATAATAGAGTTGTAGAGGTGGAAGGGAACCTGAGGATCATCTAGTCCAACCCCTTGCAATACAGGCATATTCCTGAGTCCTTTTGGTTTCCTGGATCCCGCAAGGATTCAAATTGCTGGAATGGCCAGCCACATTTCTTGGTAATGGCCCTCTAAGCATGAGCTGTTAAGATAGCGAATGAAGTGGCTCTGTGCCAGACATCAAATGGGTAGGTCCCCTGTTGGTGTAATGTGAACAGAGGGTTAAATTACACAGTGCTTGGTCTCATGTCTTGACTAGTGCACACACACACACACACACACACACCCCACGTCTGGATGTTCTGATATAATGGTGTCAGGTGCACTGAGTTACCATAGCAACACCAGCAAGGTTGAGTGTGTGACTTATTGAGTCATTCACCCTCCCATCGTCTCTAGGGCATTGTCTTCATTACGTGATGGCCGTTTCCTGTCCTGTTTACTGTCAGGGTGTGACTCTGAATCTGTGAGAGTCAGGCGAAGAGGCTGTGGGCTTTACACAGCAGCGTTAGTTAGCATGGTGATAGGTCCCACTGTCGCTCTTTCCTCTCTTGGCTTGTGAACTTTCTGTGACCAACTAAGTGAACCCCATATATTTGTGATCTTCTCCACTGTGGCTTCTTTGTACTGGGTGGGTCATACTCCCCACTGACATGTACAGCCAAGCTAATTTTTAGATTTCTCATCAGTTCTAATAAAAATTAGTCCTATTAAAGAGTACAAATCCCAGAGCATTGTTGTCATGTTGACTTTTAATTATATTTTGACAAGGGTACTTAAAAAAACAATAAAAAAACCCTTTGTCTGGTCATGAAGTAATTAAATGGAACATGCTGAGAAACATCATTAAAAGAAAATGGTTTATGGTCCGGGTACATTTATTGTAAATGTTTACATGGAGAAAAATGCATCAAAGTAGCAATCAGTGCTGTTAAAGGCAAGCAGACTCTTATCTTCTCTGGTGGTTTTTTCCCATTTGAACAGAATGATTTAATAAACTGCAGTAACTGAGTTTGCTGAAAGATTCTGTATGTTTCAGTTAGTTCCTAACTCCATCTTGTAAGCGTTAAGTCTGCTGTGGTAATCAGAAGAGATTGGTTATGAAGTGTTAATTGATGTGTCAACATGCTCTTAAGTGGCTATTTTGCTCAGCCTACATTGAGGGAAAGAAATAACAAGCTACTATCACACTCAGTAAAAAAACAACATATAATGCTGCTCATCCCTGCCACCAACAGAAAATAGTGTCTAATCCTCTTTATTACCTGCTTAATCCTTTTGTTGTCCCCAAAAGAAAAATGTCACATTGAGACAATGCTTTCATGAACCAGAAAATTGTAAACCCTAATGTCCAACCAGCACCACAAAGATAAAATATTTGCTTACTAATGGGTGTTAGCCAATGTAATAGCAGCATGTGGCCAAGATTCTGCAAGCTATAATTGTGCTTGAATAATGAAGGACATGGGTGGGACGCGGGTGGCCCTGTGGTCTAAGCCACTGAGCCTAGGGCTTGCCGATCAGAAGGTTGGCGGTTCAAATCCCCACGACGGGGTGAGCTCCTGTTGCTTGGTCCCCACTCCTGCCCACCTAGCAGTTCGAAAGCGTGTCAAGTGCAAGTAGATAAATAGGTACTGCTCCAGTGGGAAGTAAACAGTGTTTCTGCACGCTGCTCTGGTTTGCCAGAAGCAGCTTAGTCATGCTGGCCACATGACCTGGAAAAACTGTCCGTGGACAAACGCTGGCTCCCTTGACCTATAGAGCGAGATGAGCCCTGCAACGCCAGAGTCATCTGCGACTGGACATTACCGTCAGGGGTAAAGGGATACCTTTACCTTTCATGAAGGAATATCATTCCAAGGAGAGTTTGTGGAACAGGGAATTAAGGCAGACACAAGCCATATTCAGACATTCCAAATCCCTCATTCAACCAGAGGGAGCAAATATGTATAAGTATGCCAGCTCTGCCCCTTCTCACTGTACGCCTTCTCCATCATGATTTGGAGGGACAACATCTGATGCAAGAAGCCTGTTCTACTCATGTAGAACAGCATCTCGAGAATCTGGGAAATTAGCATGGAAGTCTACATGAGTAGAAAAGATTTATTGGGACAAATGTTATTCCTCCAACTGCAGGGCCTCCCAGAGGTGGGTATATCAGGCACACAACTAGCAGGGCCCCCAAACTCTGACTTCCATTTTTTTAAAAAAGAAGTCTGTAGCCCTATTAGAATTAAAGCTATGAAGCAATATGTACAGGTTCCCTTCTAAACAATTTTTGTGAGGTGAGCCAGACTGGCTGCGCCTGCTTTTAATGTTTTTAGCCAATGGAAGTCAGAGCTGTGACTGATGAGACAGTTGTTTGGACACTAGGCAATAGGAAACCTGGAGTCCTGAACAGTTGCTTTTCCCCCTTTTAGTACATATTTCCTACTTTTCTGCCTTATAATTTAGTCCTTGGAAACATATTGTGCCCTTCTTTTCCCCCCTAGCAACAAGGATTTATCTTTTTCTGTGGTGGATTCATCTGAGATCAGATACTCCCTGGAAGTTATTTTCTGCAAATAGTCCTGCACAGTAAGTGAAGGTAGATTTTAAAGAACCACACCCCCACGGCAAATGCAAAATGTGAAAACCTTGCTTAAGAGACTTAGGCACGCCTCGTGCTGTGCAGAAGCTAAATAATTCACCGTATAGTTAAGTTATTGGGCTGGTGTTCTGCAATAGGACCACTTGTCTCTCCACACTGGGAAATGGGTTTGTGTAAGGTGGTTTGCTCATAATAATCAGAGTAAGTGTTCCCTTGCAGAAAGTTTTCCTGTTCAGATATTTCGTCAAATTACCAACTGTTTTCCAAATTCACTGTTCCTGATGATGCTAGGATGCAGTAGTCTAGGGTTGGTAGATTCATCTTTGTTACCCGGCATTGTATTTGATCATATTTTGATATGTGAACAAGAGAAGAAAGCAAACCAGGTAGAACACTATGGTTCTCAAGCTTGTGTCCCCCACCCTGCTAATATCACATGTTGGGCAGACATACTGAGTTGCCTAAATGAAAAATGAAAATCATGTTTATTTAGCAGATGCAAAAACATTCCTTGGGGCAAATCATTAAATAGATCTTGAATTGGCATTTGCTCAGTTGCTCCTATGCATAACTATAGTTTGTCAACAAAACCCTTTATTTCTCTGCAACAAGTTCCATTAACAAAACTTTTTATCTGAAGTCTATTGTATCTTATTTTCAAGGCTGTTCTTATGTTTGCCAGCTTAATCATTGTTTGTAACTTTTGCTGTTCTTTAGCAGGATAGAAACAGGGCGTGCTTGCATTAAAGATGCACTTGAATCCCCATAGCAAGTAACTTATAAGTAAATACTTTATTATCGAACTGTTGGAACAATACTTTATTTAAACCTTTAATATTTCAGCTTATGCAAAATGGAAAAAGCAATGCATGAAAATGAATATTGCCGTATTAATATGCATTTTGAGTTCCCCCCTCAATTGTAGTTCATTAGGTGAAATATATGAAATGGATGTTCTGATGTCACCTAAAATCATGGGTCATGAAGCTGGATTGTATGCACATTGTTAGGTATGCCTGGAATTAACATTAGCCTTTAGCTGTTGAAGAATGGTGGGGTCTTGGAAAGTCAAAAGCCAAAGTACTGGCAGATAGAAATAACACACAGAGAATGATAAACCTTGGTTTAATTTTACAAACTGGCAGTGAGTCTCAGGTGTGCCCTCTCCCCCTACCCTTCCTCCAGTGAGAAGGAGACTGAAAACTTCCATTTTAAATTACCGGTAACCAAAGTTTAGCAAAACAAAAAAAATTCCTTCCAGTAGCACCTTAAAGACCAACTAAGTCAGTTCTTGGTATGAGCTTTCGTGTGCATGCACACTTCTTCAGATACCAGACCAACACGGCTACCTATCTGTAACTCAAAGTTTAGCAGTACACCTGAAACTTAAACTGGGGGCTAAACCAGATGCAACATTCAATGCATCTTTTCATTTAACATGTACAGTGTTAAAAATGCAAATAGCAGTCACTGGGGTGTGGACTGATAATTATTGGGATGGCAGCAGGTGCTAATGGGGGATTTCCTCCTAATCCAATTAGCAGTTTCAGAGGAATGCTTTTTGGTTAGGATGGCAGTAAGGGAGGAAAGGTTTGCCCTCCTCCCATCTGCTCTGATAATGGTAGTTAGCAGCTGCCACACTCAGCAGCTGCCAAATGACTTTTTTAAAAATGTGCACATTAAATGCAAAAAAGCACTTAACATAGGGCGGCCCATGTTGGCAGTGTCTTTATTGCCTATTTTCCTCAGTAATAGCTCAAAAATGTTTAATTTCTATGTGCTTTTTCAAAAATAGCTCAGCAACTTTTTCATCCTAACATCATGCTTAGTCTGACTCTCATTTCCTGATTCATAGAACAGGGGCAAAAGTTCCATAAGATTGTTTTATAATTGATGTCCAGCATTGTGATAAATTCACAATTAATTAGCAAAGTATTTGTCAAGCAATTATTTCCCAGTCAAACAATTTGGAATTGTGTTTTTATTTCCCCCCCTGAAATAGCTATGAGTTGGAAAGACCAATATAGCAAATTTAATAACTTCCACTCAAGCACATTATAAAACTATTAAATGTCTCCTATTCAGGTAATCATTGGCATCTTGCCACTTTTTTCTTGTCTTTTTTTACTGTCTATGGGCTAAGACATGAGGAAATATTTTTTTTGAAGACTCTTAATGGATAGAACCCTTTTTTCCCTCAGTAATTACAGCTGATTAGAAAATTGCCTCTTCAAAGAACAGAAACCTCAAGCGTTATTAGTTATAAGAGATCTCTAGTTTCTAATTAACAAAAAACAGACATGTTGCACATTTCTCATTGTATGCTTTTGTCACTTATTATTCCCCTTTCTGGCAGTATTCTCAGAAGAACTAATTTGCCTGCCCTGTGAACAGGGAGAGAGGGAAAACAGTGCCATTATTTTAAAAGATGGAAAACTGGTATTTTGGTGTTCAGCATGTTTGCTTGTCTACCTATTAATTCCTAATAGTTATCTAATTACCACTTTAAAGTATGATCTAAGTCAAAAGGAATGTATTTTTAGGCAACAGTCTAAGAGAAGTCCTTTGTCTGAAAGAGAGAAGTCTTTTGTCAGAAATGGGTTGATTACTTTTTATGAGGAAAAGCAACACAGTATTGGTACACCCATGCTAGAGAGTGATGACAGAACATGTGGCTCCTCTGGTCTGCTTAAATAGGGTCGCCATACGTCCGGAATTTCCAGGACATAGCTGGAATGCTGTAGCTGCAAGCAGTGTCTGGGCTGAAAATTGGCGAAATGTCTGGGAAAAGCTGGACGTATGGCAGCCCATGGCAGCAGTGTCGTTTTTGCTGATTTCCCTCAGAAATAGAAGGAAAAAAAGAAGCCCAACAACTCAGAGCTCAACAGCTTTTCTCTCTGGATTTTCACTTTTTGCGACATGGCAAGCCTAGCATATAACTTTTTTGTAAATCACTTTGAGGTGTTTTGCAACCAAGTAGTATACAAATTTTATGAAATAAAGAAACACATACATACATAAACATGCAAGAGGCTTCAATAATGGATAGGGCATGATATTATTTTTCATACCAGTATAGTACAGAGATGTTTCCATGTGTAAGCAAAATTAGGGTGCTATTAATCTCATTTGTCTGTGTTATCACAGAAATTCCACTTGCGAAAAGCAGGACTGTTGGATTTGTTATACTCAGTGTTCAGAACCATGTTTATCCTTGCCATCAATTGCTTTAAAAGGTGGCAGAGAGAGAGAGAAAGGATAAAATAAAGGAAATTAGGGAGAAGAACAGCACAAACCCCATTCTAATATCCTCTTCAAATCTCTCCTCAACTATGAATTGACCAGGAGAGCAATCCAAGCCCGCTTTGCACCATGCTGCATGTGGTTGGTTGGTTTCACTTAGATGAAAACAGCAACGCCCAGAAAACAAAGAACAAGGTTTCTATGTCTAAAAGGAAATATATTTATCAATAACTATTTGCTTTATTTTGCAAGCCAATTCTACAGGACATTTTGACTGAAAAACGTTCTCATATGTCATAGTTTGTGCTTTGAGATAGTCGCACTTACTGAGAGACAGAAGCCACAGATGCTTGTCTGTGAGTCAGTCCTTTATCTACTCAGTTGTGCTTCCTTCTGTTCATTTGCTACAAGGCATCTTAGAAACAAAACCTGGAAATGTGTGTTTATTTTCCCGAAGCTCACATGCAGTTTGCATATTATTATTGTTAAAGGATAAGGATTATCTGTGGATGTTTCCCTGCTATTTCCCAAGGTGAACTTTACTTCTGAATGCACTGCTTAAAACCAAACCTGTTGTACAGACAGTTCAGTGTCAAAAAATAATCCATGAAATACTATTCAATTACTTTTATTGGTTGTATCCAATGGTTGCCCCTGAACCGCAGCTTGTGAAACTCATTTTAATAATAATCCCCAGCATCTTCAGGTAGGGCTATGGGCTATGAGAGAACACTGTCTGAAACCCCAGAGCCACTGCTAGTTAGGCAGTTCTGAGCTAGGCAGACCAATGATCTGACTCAGTCATATTATTGCCCACCCTGAGAAATTTTCAGTAACATACAGGGGTGTTTCAGTTGCACTAGCCTCTGCAGGGACATTATGGGCAGAAACACAAATGCAGGCATTTGTGATCAGAGCTCTAATAATGACTGTGACTAATAGATTTCAGCCAACTATAAATTACTCTTAAGCTTAATTTTCAGATTAATACATGGCAAATAGGTCCCTTAGGCGATTTCAAAATCCCTGAATGAATGATTTAATGAAGGCTTTGGGTTTGTTTTTAATAACAGCCTTTTCTCCCCTGTAGTGGCTCATTGCCCCTGCTCCTCCCTCTCTCAGTTAAGCTTAGCTACTAATAATCAGAGATAAACAATAGAGGGAGGAAGAGACAGGTAATGATGCCTGTTTGCTGTGGGCTTCTGAAGGAGTTTCTGAATAGCCAGAGCATCAGTCTCACACATGACTATTTTCAACATGGTGAGTGTAATGTGCAGCAAGGCCCTGAATGTGAGTCTGCCTGGGAGTCCTACATTTGTCATTTTGAGTTCCACGATGGAGAAAAAGAAGGTGTACTAAATGTACAAAACTGATGACAGTAAATAAATTGCAGGTTTGATTACAGAAATGGCTTCATCCATAATATGTCATGATTTGAGCCTGAGAAGATTCGCCTTTCCTTCCAGTGGCATGGAAACACTACAAAAAGACTGGGGGTCAGTTCTGTGTTTCATAGATGCATATACCTTTTAAATGCTATGAACAACAAACAGTTACACAACAATTGGAATGTACCACAATATGACATTGGAATCTAAAATGGAATGAAAGAAGCATCGTAGTGTACTCTTCTGAACAGAGGTTTCCTGGAAAGTATTTAATGGTGGAATAATGCAGACTGAATTCAACACAGAAGTTATATAAAGAGGATTGCCGTATTAGAAGACAGATTGTGTTGGCAGTATTTCTGGCATAATGGTTAGGGATTCCTGGGGCAGAGAGTATTAGGAAAAAGGATATTTCGTGTTCAAATTTTGTGAGGGGGGGAATAAAGGAGTTTTGGCTGAGTGTCTGTGTACTGAATACCATTTCTTACTATTTTTTGAATACGTTGTTGTGATTTTGCTGTTAAAGCATACAGTTTCAGAGTGAAGGCAATGATTCAGTTCCAGATTGCATCAATCAGCCTGGGGACAAGAAAATCTGGAACAATGTAAATGAAAAGTACAGCTTTTGGGCTGACTCAATGCTGCCAAGATATCCACTTCTGGATAGATTTGTTTATCTATATTATCTATAGATTTTGTTAATCTGTTTTTATTGAGGAAAGTTTTTAGATTCTATAAACTTCACTACCACATTTTTTTCAGAGATGCATATATTTCACTTTAGGATTATCTATTTACTACCTAAATCCAAAGTGGAAAGAATATTATAAAAACTCAATGGCAAGCACACTATATTTTACACTTATTTTTAAAAAGGAAGATAAAGGGCAAGTTTATGAGGCAATTTGTAAAAGGCTGATATTTTGAAGAGTAAGGAAAAGTGTTGCATTTGTAAAATGTGTATTTTTAAAAGAACTATGCACAGATTATGTCAGTGTATAGTCAATATAAAGGGACAGCAGGGCTGCATAATTTCCTGAGACAAATTGCCAAGCTGCAGAAGTGAAAATAAAGAGGTTCTTGTATTGCAGCTTTTTGTTTCCCCCTCCATGGATAACATCAGCTTCAGGACAGGGTAGGAGGTGGATTGTCACCGTGGGAAAGAATTAAAAAGCAAGCAAACAAAAAACAAATCCCTTCATCCGCACCACAGCCCTAATACAGGTAAAGAAAAAGAAATCAGGACACTGGACATTTTAGTTATAATGTTGTAATGTGTAGTCGGCCTTCACACAGATCATTTTTTAAGTACTTTACACATATGATTTGATTATCTCTGCAATAGCCTAATAATTTGGATTTCCATTTTGTAGATGGGAAGAAGAGTGGCTTGTCTGACGTGGCCACTTGGTTTGTGGCTGTGGTGAGATTTGAAGCAGGGACCTGCTGGCTTGCAAGGTTGCAGAGCTGTAACCAGTGTTTATGCCAGCTTCCGGCATCTGAAAGATATGCAATTGCATACAGTTGCCAAACCCAGAAGTGGCTGAAAACGTCACAGAACACATCACTAAAAGGGCATAACGGGGCACTTATGCGTACAGGTGCCGGAAATTGAACCCCCTTGTGAAATGGTCATTGACTGTACCAAAAACGCCCCCAAAGTAGCAATGGGTTGCGCTGCTACAGCCCCAAGCAGAGCTGCTCCTGCAGGCAGTTTAATAGGGCAGCAGCATTCACCTGACCTCAAGTCAATCACATTGCTACTGCTTACCAGGTTATAGACAGGGAAGACTGATGTAGCAGTGATGTTTGCAAGGTGTAAATGTATCAGTGGAGCCAGTCCCACTGGCACATTTGCACTGTGCCCACATTCTCCCCTCTATTTCCAAGTAAGCACCAGTAACACAACTGACAGGAGGTTAGCTGAGTGTTGCTGCCTCACATTGTCCAATACTGTGCTGATGGCCTGTTTTCCCACATGAGGACACACTGGGGGAAAGGAGGAAGATACTCTATGTGGCAGGACATGCCTGTAGCAAAATATTTTTTTTCTTTTTTGAATAAAGCATTTTTATTCATTTTTCAGAAAACAAGCAGCGCAAACACCAGCAAACAATTTGGCTGTCATTGCAGAATCCATATCAAAAATTCAGGGGAAGACACATTGCAGTTTAAATGCACTGAAGGCACAATCTTACATATTAATGTACCAGGTCTCCCCACATACTTCAGCAGCAAAATATTATCCGACTCAAAATGACTCCCCATGAGCAAGCCTTTTACTTTCTGTTTTGTTCTTCCAATGATTTTATCTTGTGGGAACATCTGAGGGAAGAAGCTACAGCTTTCGACCGAGAAAGGAGACGGCCAGGCCAAGGAAGGGGCAGCAGTTTTAATTTGAAATCAGAAAAAGGGGATCTTGCTTTGTTCAAGAAGAATGAAGAACATGCAGTTAAGAAGTTTCTTAAACACATTGATCTGGTCCTTTCAGGGCAAAAAATTAGTGGGGCAGAGGTAGGCTAATTCACACCACGGCTTGGGCCAAACAACTCAAGTTATAAATATACATATTGGCTATTATGTGAGTGGGGTATTCTCTTAAAAAAGAAGACTTTAAAATGTAGTATCCTTTAGTACCTCATTTCCCTACAACTGTGTAGTAGAATTTGATCCAAAAATACAGTACTTCTCCAGAGAGTTGCCTGATGACCCACATCTTCTGGATGCGGAGAAATTTTGAAACAGATGTGAGTCCTAATGTGAAATTCATTGGCTTTCCAGATGGCACATTCTTTCCAATATTCACTTGGCACTGAATTGCCTTTATACCTGCATGCAAATTTTGTTGGTTATGTCATATTTTCCCTCTATTAAAAAGAAAGTATTGGAGAACCTTTCAGAAAAACTGGGGTGTTTGCTGGCTGCTTGCTTGCAAACACAGTTAAACTGCCCTTCATTGTTTTCAGGGATATTTGTACAATGTTTATTAGCTAAACAAAGTGAGCATTTGAATCTTAAAACTGAAGGAAGAACCTCTCTTTTTACCATTACTTTATGCTATTATTTCTGAGTAATCTTCAGTGTCATATTTTTTTTTAAACATTGTTTGCACTACTTGTCTGTATCAGACCGTAAGTTTCAACCAACTACTAGTTTGTGATTGAAGTAGAGCCCAAACCCAACAGAGGATCTTTACTCTTAAGAACTGGAAATGGGATTGACATGGATACATGGAGGGTTAGTTTTATGCCACTAGAGTGAGAATCTGATTTCAATATCAATATAAATGGTCATTATGTAAGCAGAATTAGCACTACCAGCTTAATGCAGTTACTCTGGATTTAAACCAGGGCAAATGAGATCAGAATGTGGTTCTATGTAGATAAGAGCTTTGTAAAACTACTTTAGATAATGCTTTAATATTTGAGCAGCTGTCTGAAGAGGGGTTAAGCAGCCAATTTTAGAGAGTATTGGGCCTTTTTCAGTGACATTTAAATACAACTATGTTTTTTCCTGGCTGAAGGAAAATATGCGTTCATCAAAATAAACTGTGGGAATGGGGCTATCCTTAGGGTTTGCAAGGTCCTGTTCAAATAAGAAGAAAGGTACTAGTAAAGCCACAGTTAATTTAAGATCTGTCTCATTTATTTGAGGATGAGTGAACCAAAAATCACACAAACTGAGATTGAGAAATCAGATTAGAATGTTACCATCAACCCCTTGGTGCTGGCTGAAGGTTTTGTGGACAGACAACCTGTTGAGCTAAAAATTGTGGGCAATGGTTCCCCATCTGGTTTTCGTCATAGCCCTGGACACTTGGTGAGAAAATGCAAAGGAGTGGGATCTAAAGAAGGTTCTGTAGGTTTGAGGGATGTCTCCAAGGCTGCCTTAGGATGAGTTGGCTAAAGACAGACCTAGTACAGTCACAAAGAGCCATCATGTCAGCCCAACATCACAATTTGCGTGACAGATGGCATACCAGTAAAATGAATGCTAGACTAGCTTCTGAGTTGCTCCTCTTATTGTGCATCAGATGAGCTACCTGTCTCTTAAGTGACACACTGTATCTTTATTTGTATAGTGGTACCTTGGTTTTCGAGCATCTCGGAAGACGAACATTTTGTTTTTTGAATGCCGAAAACCCAAAAGTAATTGCCTATGTTTTCAAATGTCCCTCAGAAGTTGAACGGCTTCGGCTGCGTGTTTTTCAATTTTTCCAATTGAACTTGCAGCCAGCCCTTTGCGCCTCAGTTTTCGAATGTTTCAGAAGTCGAACCGTCTTCCAGAACAGGTTACGTTTGAGAACCGAGGTACCATCTTTTAAAAACTAAAATTGACAAATTTATAAAAGACAGTTGCAAAACTGATATGTAGATTAGAGGTAGGAGTTCTGTGAAATCACAGGTAGTAGCTAATAGGTGTACTCCATAGTCAGCATTAGTATCTGCCTTTCATCTTAAAAGTCCAAGGCCGGTTTTGCACACTCTGGTGATCCACTCTCAAACTTGCATAAATGTTCTTAAAAAAGAAGAAGAGGGTGAAATATGATGATTTATTTACAGAAAAGTGAAGGCACTATCAGTCTACCTTTGTCATGTTAAAATGTTTTATTTGTCTTTACTCTTACACAGTAATTCTTCCTACATTGTTTGCATGGTGAAAGTATTGGTCTTGCAAATATACCTTCATTTTCCAGACACAGACAATGGCAACAGGGACAATTGTGCCTGAGGTCTTGGCTGTAGGTAACCTGCATTAAAGTTGAATTCTAAAATGTGCTTCAAATGTTGTGGAAATTTGAAAATATACATCTGTGTACTGTATATATTCCACAATGCATAAAACCTATATGCATCTTTTAAAAATGTGCACTCTGTAGATATGCATGTGTCAGTCACCCTTAAATAGCCTGGAACAGGGCCCTGCTGGAGTTGATGGATGTTGCAATCCACAACACCGGGGTGAGAAAAGTTGCTGTAGAATGCACAGGCAGCCTAAAATAACACTCCACATCAATATGGTGTACAGATGTGCCCCTCACGTTAGAGTAACAGTCCTAAAGTCAAACATGCGGTGGTTCCTAATTTCAGATGTAGTGTAGTTCAGGTTTAACCTGGCAAATACACAAAACTTTGAAATACAGTGGTACCTCAGGTTAAGTACTTAATTCATTTCGGAGGTCCGTTCTTAACCTGAAACTGTTCTTAAGTTGAAGCACCACTTTAGCTAATGGGGCCTCCCGCTGCTGCTACGCCACCGGAGCACGATTTCTGTTCTCATCCTGAAGCAAAGTTTTTAACCTGAAGCACTATTTCTGGGTTAGCAGAGTCTGTAACCTGAAGCGTATGTGACCTGAAGCGTATGTAACCCGAGGTACCACTGTACCTCGAATGCTCATCTCCCCACCCCCTCCTCAGATCCTCTTGCTGTTTTCTAGATATGCTTCCTTTATGTGATTTGAATGCTATGGAATAGCTTCAAAGCCATTTAGACCATTGTTTTGCTAAATAAAACGCTTGATACAAGCTTAACTAGCATCTTGATGACAGTTACATGAGGGAGTCCAGCTTATTAGCAGCCTTGAACAAATGTGGAGCTGAGTCTGATAACCATTTTTGAAAACCACCTCATTAACTACTGCTTGATAAGAGGATAGTGACATAGTAAACAACTTCACACTTGCAAAACTCCATGAGTGGAGGAGGCAAAGGCCTTATTATTTTGTATTGCTCTGTGATCATAGGCTGAAATATGCTTTTATAGTCAACAACTATTTTGGTGTTTTATATTAGCTAAATAACATTAGCTATGGAAATTCAAACATATCCATTCTTCAGGAAATCAGCCCTGAGTGTTCACTGGAAGGACAGATCGTGAAGTTGAGGCTCCAATACTTTGGCCACCTCATGAGAAGAGAAGACTCCCTGGAAAAGACCCTGATGTTGGAAAAGATGGAGGGCACAAGGAGAAGGGGACAACAGAGGACGAGATGGTTGGATATTGTTCTCAAAGCTACAAACATGAGCCTGACCAAACTGCAGGAGGCGGTGGAAGACAGGAGTGCCTGGCGTGCTCTGGTCCATGGGGTCACGAAGAGTCGGACACGACTAAATGACTAAACAACAACATGGAATTTTTTTATCTATTTGTAAATCAGAAGAAGTGGAATACTTTTGCTACATTGTTTACTGTTTGTGATTTATATGAAGTTCACGGTGAAGCTTTGTTAACAAAAATTCAGCTGACTATTGATAAACCTATTGGCATTTTGATTAGCATTTTTCTAAAAGACAAACAAAAATATATTACAAGACCTGTTTCTAAGCTGCAAAGAGGAAGCAATGTAAACCCAAATTTTATTGATTGTGCATAGGATCACCTTGTTTGATTCCTTTTTTATTCTGCAGTTTTAATTAACAAAGGGTATAAGTGTGGTGTGCAAAGCCCATGCATGCTGCTGTTTATCACAATGGCCATGTTAGCTACTCAATAAAGCCATTCATACAGTTTTATAAAAGTCTATTTATCTTTAACAGCCTGTTGCAGTCCACTGAAGACTGTACAATACACTGAAGGTGAAAGATAACGCTACGTGGGGACATTATGTTCAGTTCTTTTCATTTGTGTGTGGAAGTGTGTACTTGTAATATATCAGATCATCTGCAATTTATTGTAGGGGTTCCACTTGTCTTTTCTATTAGTTCATTATTTGACTTCTCCTTTTCTTGACTTTTTGCTATTTTCCATCATACTGTTTTGCTGAAAACATAGGCTTGAATCCTAACTAGGTATCTATGAACTGAAAGGCTTCTTCCATTCAAAGATGTACCAAGATCCAGTGGAGGATCCCAAACAATAGAGGGGAACAATGTTCACAGATATTCCCCTTCCCACTGCAGTGCTGAGTGCTGCCTTTCATGTTCCTCTAGAGGGCCCTACCAGTGCAGTTTTTTCAGGGAGGCACAAGGCTGCCTTGTGGGAAGAGACAGAAAGTGTATGTCAGTCATCTCACTTCCACTGGCAGGAACTCTGCTTAAAGTACAATCCCACCCTCAGAAACCTAGTTAGGATATAAACTATATTCTATTGTATTGCAGAAAGGAGATGTGCCCCTGATTTAGCATAAGAAAAGCCAGCATTCTTTGTATTTTATTTTTCAGTTCAATAGAGCTTTGTGTCAGCATAACTTCTTAAGAAATAATCTTTTGGCTTGGGCAAAATCTTAATTGTAGTGTCTGTTTTGAATGCCTCTATTGAATGTTTGCATTGCTTAATAAGCAGAGGCTTATCTGGATGTCTAAGTGATTAATTTACAAGCAGGCATAAAGCAAAAAGTGATAAAATAAAGAACTAGGAAGGGAGGAAAACTATGCATTCAAAAGCATGAGCATGCGGTTAGATGGGATGTGTTGGATAGGTATCACTTTGGACCCTCATAAAATGCTATAATTTCAGGATCTCAGATCAGAGCAGGTGAGTTTATGCAGTGTAGCAAACATGCTTCCGATATGTTAGTTTAACCGCCTGGGCTTTCTCAAAGGCATTTAATGAAAGACAGCCCATAGGATTGCCATGTCATTTATCAGTCACTGCTCCTATGGCTTTAACAGAAACCTGTTCTGTTGAAGATATGGAAGGTTGGGGGACAAAATGCAGGTCCTCCAGACTTGCACACATGTTGGTTCTGTTCAGAGCTTCTGGTGACACATGAACTTTGGGGTGGGATGGGAGGCAGGTGTGATCCCATTCTCCTTGCAATCCGGTATCACATGAATAGAGCTAATGTTTACCTCCCAAGTTGTATAGAGTTCCACCTGCTGATTCAGTAGTTGTTGTTTAAGACAAAGAAGTCTAGGCTGATGTTGTTGTTGTCACTTGGAAAACCAAGCAGCTGATGGTGATAATAGTAAGGATTTTCTGCTAGGGCAGCTGATTGATGCTACTGAAGAGAACCTCGCATAAATGCTGGTGTTATAGTCATAGATTATTCCATCACTTCCTATGTATTTTCAAGGTTCTCCTTGATTGCTTCTGTAGCCATTATCATGCCTGCATGCCACCCGCTTCAAGCCATAAACATACAGCCCAGAGGCTGGCAAAGTGCTGCCTGGATGTCAGACTAGTGTTGCATTGCAGCAGTTGTAGATTGATTTCCATAATTTACAGTATGTAGAAGGCCATGTTTCTTAGTCAGTGTAGAAACTGGAAAAGAGAGAAGTTACTGAATTAGCATATTTCACACATACTTAGCAATTTATATCAGGCAAAGGTTTAGTTTGCAAATATGCACAGGGAAAAATGGCAAGGGCTGCAAATGATTTATCTGCTGTTTACCATATCCTGAAGCTTAGGACCAATAATACATGGAGAAGTAAATGATTATTCTTAATGCGTTCAGACAGCAGACACAAAACCTGGGCTCATCTAAATTTCAGATCAAGAATTAGACTTAAAATGGAGGGGGGGCTTCTTTCTTTCCAGCTGAAGCATAGGGGATAGGAGGACTGATTGTGAAAGGTTTCCACTAACACAATAACTGCAAGCAAATTATAGATTTAATTTTAGATTGTTCAAGAAACTCTGCAGTGGGAAAGTCTATCATGTTGTATCAGGATTGAAAGAAGCAGTTTTGTGTTCAACAAGAATATGGCAAATACTTGGCTGCTGCGGAATGGTCTTAAGTTTATTTTTCAGCCTCTTTAGTTTATTCTGCTTGTTTATATTTATATTTTAATTGCTTTGTTGTATCTTTTCATGTAAACTATCCTGGGAACATGGCTGGTGTATACTCTTCAAATGCCTATAATTAATAACACTTCCTTGCCTCCCCCCTTCAGACCCCGTTGCATTGGCAAAATCTGCTCTGGGGGTGTACCTCAAGCCTCTGGAGCATACTTAGAGGGCGGGTGGAGGCCTGCAAGAAGGGAGGAGAGGTAAGAAAAGTCCTGTTGTGGAAATGGAAGTCTGTTCTGCTTGCATAACAGCAGCATTGGATACTGCCATGTGTGAATATACTAGTGAAATGCCAATCAAATTTGGATGACAGGTGGAATGGAGCCGCTGGATGTTTTGTTCCTTCCTACTCCAAACTCATTCTCTACGGCTAGACCTCCAGACAGGCTTAGTTTGTAGTACAGTAGTACCTCAGGTTAAGTACTTAATTCGTTCCGGAGGTCTGTTCTTAACCTGAAACTGTTCTTAACCTGAAGCACCACTTTAGCTCATGGGGCCTGCCGCGCCGCCGGAGCACAATTTCTGTTCTCATCCTGAAGCAAAGTTCTTAACCCGAGGTACTATTTCTGGGTTAGCGGAGTCTGTAACCTGAAGCGTATGTAACCCGAGGTACCACTGTATTAGCCAAAGTGAAAGTATTACTTGAAATTAAGATAGGCTTTGAGATAAGCAATGTCTTACTATTGTGACCAGCTCACCATGTAGCACCTGTTGGCACAAAGCCACTCAGTCCCCCCCCCCCCAGACACCACTTTGTGTTGAAAGTAGGAAACCGTGTACTGCCAACTGAATGGTGAGATGGCAGGCCATTCATCTTTTCTTTGGTGCTTAGCCCAGAAAGAAGTGTGTGGGAGTTTGCCTCTTCAGGTGTCAGTGGTACATTCAGTAGCAGACTACCTCAGAGCTGCAGCGGAGCTTTGCCTGAAAAGCTGGGGTGGCAGTAGTAGGGAGAAGCCACCTTCCAATTTCTCCAGCCTTCAGATCTTCAAGCTAGCAATAGTAACAGAGCTGATATTGACTTTTAGCATACTGCTGTAATTGCTCAATTAGGACCAGTTGTAGCAGCATCCTAAAAGCAAATCCATGCGGAGTTCAGTTGTGCACACCAGCTGCAGTTGCATTTTGGGATGCTGTCACTGTCAGTCAGTCAGTTTTATTGCACATAGGCAAAGGCTGCCACAATGTACACAGAATCATTCAACAGTTAAAAGGAAATATGCTGGATTAATAAAAAAAACTTAAAATATTTATATTATCAAAACAGAGCTATGGAAGTAGCTGTAGCATCCTGCTCTAGCATCAGCCCTCCATCTGGAGGCTGAGAAGGGGTATATACCTAGTGTCTGAGCCGAAGCCTACCTACATCTGTAATTGATAATGTTTTGGCCAATTTTTAATCCCAGAATGTTGTATTGTCCAGTTTTTACATCTTTCCTTGTCTAGGCTTTCACTCCCTGATGTGGTAGTCACTATGCGTGGGTCCACAAAGTGAGTTAGACCTTTGTGATTTTACACATGTAATCTCCCAGAAAGCTGTTTGGAGAGCCAAGGATGTAAGTTAAAAAACAAAAACAAAAGTGGTTGTCACCTTATTTTTTTGTAGTGAATTTCATACAAAGTATTATGTAATTCTCTTTTACTTTAGATCAGCTCTTTGTAGACTCTTTCTCAGTTTGTCCATGTGCAAAAAAGGATAGATTTTCCTATCTGTTCCTTGTTACTTGAAATAAGTATTTGCAGCTAAATAGGACTGTAATCCACATACGTTTCCAACATTCTTTTCCAAAATGCTCTTTAGTAAACTATTTTGGGGGGTCAAAAGACTGGTTGGGATTCACTGGTGCTTTCTCACAATAATTGAAACCTGGGGTTTTACTGCAGATAGGTTCAGTGAATATAAGGTACTTATTAAAAGACTCGACTTGCTACTAGAGCACAATATCCAGTAAGATATTGATAAACCATAAAAAACTAGACTGAAACATTCTGATAGTTCTATGTTGCTGCTGCTCCTGGCTTTTTTTTCTTTTCAGAATATGAAGCCTTAAATTGGGAACACATTTTTGCCAGTTCAAGGTCAAAAAAGGCACCAGGCGTGTGGCACAAAGTCTACAATTGTGAAATGGCTTTTTCTAGCAAAACCCTGTTGACTCCAGTGAGAGAGCAATCCTGACTGGTGCAGGGAGATGCAGAGCAGTGAGATTCTAAAGGATAAGGGTTGTCCTCAGGAAGAACTTTTCAGTAGGTCTGTGGAGTATTTTATATGAAATAAATAAACATTTCTGATACCTCTGGGTTTGTGTGGGCAGCACCAGAACTGGGATTTCTATATTTTATTTTTCTTTGTCTTTGCCTTGTAGCACTCGCAATTATACCAACATCACCCACTCAACTATCCTTCTTGTGCATCAAAACATACTCCCTAAGGCCAGCTCTGTGATGTCTTCCTAGCAGTGAAACTTTTATTTGGGTGATAATAACATTGCCTTCCTTTCTAGAAAGAATGTACCATTTCAATTAATGGCTGCTCTTTGATCAACCAAGTAAAAGCAAAATATTTCTTAACTTGGCTCTTTCTTTAAATAGATGACATTTCCCTAGACCTCCTGGCAGCTTTAAATAAAATTTTAGTCATTGCTTAAATCACCTGGTGTTACAAGAAATCGACTGAATCATTGACAACAGAGAGGAAAAATAAATGTTATATGCTCACCAGTGTTTGACTTAAGAAATGTTAAATTGTCATAGTGGGCTATATCAAATGTTAGTCCTACTCAGAGTAGACCCATTAAATAAATGGGCATGAGTAACTTGAGAAGGGACGCAGGTGGTGCTGTGGGTTAAACCACAGAGCCTAGGACTTCCGATCAGAAGGTTGGCGGTTCGAATCCCCATGACGGGGTGGGCTCCCGTTGCTTGGTCTCTGCTCCTGCCAACCTGGCAGTTTGAAAGCACGTCAAAGTGCAAGTAGATAAATAGGGACCGGTCCAGCAGAAAGGTAAACGGCGTTTACGTGCGCTGCTCTGGTTCGCCAGAAGCGGCTTAGTCATGCTGGCCACATGACTCGGAAGCTGTATGCCGGGTCCCTCGGCCACTAAAGCGACATGAAAAAATAACTCCCATAGATTTAAAGATGGATCAATCCATATTGTGTTGAATATGATGAGTCACTTAGGGCATATGTAAACTTTTTGGGCCTTTATCTAAAGTAGTTTTCAGAGATTATTTTACTCATGTGTTTGAAAATTGCTAGAAGAGGAAAATAAAGAATTCCAAACCCAACACCACTTTGGGTGCAGTCTTAAACATATTTAATTCTGAGAGAACATGCTTAGGAGTGTTTTCTTTGTAATGTCTTGCCAGACAGAAGCATGACATGTGGGACTTCAAATACTGCATAGGAACAAGGGGCAGCCTGCAGGTGTGCCTCATTTTGCTTTTTTGTTGGCAGCTAATTTTGGTGGTCATTATAATTTTGGTGGTCAGATAATGTGTCTTCTAGAGTCCTGTTCACTCATTATTGATGCATAGGGCTCTGACCTGGCTAGTCTCAATTTGCAAACACCTGCAAAGGAGCTCCTACCTGTGAGCTGCTTCTCATGCATAAGCACAGCAAGTCTGGGCAACTCTGTCCTGAGTGCAAGGAGCCCCTACCTGGAGTTCACCCATAGGTGTTTCTTTGCAGATGTTTGTGCTCAGTGTGTGAATGTTGGGGGCAGGGCTAGCCCAAGATGGGGCCTCAGGAGTGGGACCACCAGCACAGTCCTGCTCCTGCTTCACCACATGAGTATGAGTATATGAATGGTGTAGGACAACATGATGATTGGGTGGGATGTTACCCTTATCTGAGTTCTAGAAGTAAAGTAACCAGAATAGAAATGAAAAGGACTGTCACGTTTGGAGGTTGTTTTCAACTTTTGAATGTGTGTATATGTGTGAGGACTGTTAAGAAATCCTTTCCCCTCATTTTAGCTCTGAGAGGGAAATATTTCAAAGTGCTTGGGAGGCTGTGTGTACTCTTGGTGGCTAGAAAGCATTGGTGATTTTCTTTTTCCTCTCCTTTTTCCTATTACAGAATAAAGATAAGTTAATGACTTTGAAATATGATTTCCCAGGTACTCTGGCATTCAAACTGCAATGATAATCGGATATTGAAAATACCGTACACATTGTGTATGAGTTTGTGTGTGTGTGTGTATCAGAGAGAGAGAGAGAGGTGAATATCTCAGCAATTGATAGCTTTGAAATTATTCAAATGCTTAATGCTTTCATTCTAATGCTAAATTAGAATCCTTTTTCTGAACCAGCAAATTCTACTGCTTTTCCACACAACATTTTTCTTTACTCATTGCTTCTGCAAATTGCAGTCTACAGGCCTACTGTCAAATTCCACAGTTACCAGGCAAACCGTTACTACTGTCTCAACAGAATAGTTCTCATGCCCCTTATGTAATCTATCATCACACTGCATCATGTGTTTTGTACTATTAAAGTAGCATGCACATGTTATTTAGTAACAGTAAGGAACTCATGATGCCATTCAATGATGCAATGAGAATGTGCAAAAGCATCTGAGGCATTGTAAATATGAGAAGTATAGCATTTCTTTGTTAGAAAATCTAAAACACAGTGCAAAGATGGATTAGAGGTAGTAATCAGCAGTACTGACGTTTGGATGCCAATAAGGAATTGCGCCAGGGGATTTCACAAATCCCTTCTTTGTTATTGGTTTTGCAGATTGTAATATTGAAACTCCCTTTACATATGGAGCTATGCAGCACATTCTGATCAAGGATGAGGAATGTCTGCCAGTTTAAATCATTATCTTAACTACATATGATGCGTTTATCATTTCATGGCCAATGGGGAAGAATTGCCTACTGAAATATTTACTACTACAGTAAACAGGATTATGTAGACAAATTATTTTTCCCTTTTCACTGAACAGTCAATGAAATTACTTATTTTTGCTGGCAAATTCAGCTTGCCACCTTCATACTTTATTGCGCTCCCTACTTTCTTGACTGCAGAGTTCTTATGTAAAGATTTCTGTTTCTGAAATACACTTGTGTGCATGTGTACCCCTGTGGTGGATTGACAGGCATGTGCATCATATGTAAATGCCACACATTGTAGTTGGAGTGGAGAACCTCAGGCTCTGGGGCTCTGTCTGGCCCTTGATATTCTCCCTTTCTGAGGCAACACCCCTTGGCAACCCTGCTCCATGCTTTCCTTGAGTGTTTTTGCCAGACTGGAATGTGTTCTTGAACTGTGATAATGCCTCTTGCTTGCCTGGAGGGAACACAGAGATATTTGTGTGAAAAGAAAACTCTTGGTTGTTGTTTTTCATGGCTGAAATGTAACCTACTGTACAGAGTGGCCGTTTGTGGAATGCCCTCCTTGGTGAGGTGTGTTTGTCAGGGCCTGTGATCCCACTTCTCCTGCCCCATGTTCATTTAATGTGGGAAAAGAGTGAGTGCAAATGCAGTGGGTTGTATCTAACTAAGTTCTACTTACAGTAAACCCATTGAAAATAATGTGACTAAGTTGGCCATGTGTGTTAGCTTCAGTGGGTTGTATTCAGTGCTAATCCTACTGAGAGGAGACCCATTGACGTTAATGGTCATAACTTACTTAGGTTCATTAATTTCAGTATGTCTGCTCTGAGTAGTATTTAGTTGAATCATACCCAACGGGACTACTCTCAGTAGGACTAGCATTGGATACAAGCCTGGTCTTTCAGAATCACTCAGGGAGACGATTTCAGCTGGGATCCAAAGTTTTGTGCACACGTTTTGTCTGCTATTCATTTGCACCAGAATTTCTTTTTTAGAAGTTATTTTTTCCCCAGATTGCATGTTCTCCTTTCTTCCTTTCATGAAGCTCAATGCAGGTTATTCTGCATTACATTCATGAGGCCTACATCCATGTACCCTCAAGACTTATATTGTGTTGTCTAAGGTACAGATAATTTTGGAATTAACATAGCATTAGAGAGGTTTTTGTTGGGCTAGAGCCCTGTTCTGTAGAACTGCCTTCCCCAGCCTGATGCCCTCCAGGTATTTTGGCTCACTCTTAAGAGTTGTGGTCCAAAATACCTGGAGAGCAAAGGCTGCTGCAAACTTTGAAGCACACATAGTGATTTGTGCTACCTGTTAATGCTTCAGACTAACCTTTAAGTTGTTGATTTCTATAATGTATATCTTTGCTGCATTAGCAGAGCTGACATTTTGTCACAAATATTGGATATTTTCCAGCTATCATCCTTCCCCAGCCTGGTGCCTCCAGATATTTCTTACAACTCCCACCAGTCCTGGCCAGCATGGTCAATGGCCAGTGATAATGGAAATTGTTGTTCTAAAACATCTGGGGGCACCATGTTGGGAGAGGTTGCCTGAAATAAATATTCTAGCAAAATGAGCTCTTGTACAATTTCTACAAGCATATTTATATTATATTTTACAGTGATACACTTGCTGCCCATGAGATGCGCTTTATCCACAAACTGTGCATATGGCATAATTTTCTTTCAGAATGCCAAGGCTACATTGAATGAAGAAGATCCAAAGGGAGCTAGCAACATTTGATAAATTGGCAGCTTGATGGCTAATGAAATTCAAGTGCTGACAAATAGAAGATGAAGTGTTTTGTATGGGATCATTTAAATGATTCCTGCACGTTGCTATGTTGCAAATCAACAAAATGCTGTTGGTATTGCCATGGAAAACTCAGTGGAAAATCTGTGCTTACAGAATATTCCAAATCCACAAACTTTTGGAAACAGTAATGTAAAAGGGAAAGATAATTCTACAAAAATGATCTATTTAGTAGTATTGAATAATGAATCAGTGCGTGAATTCAGTGATGGACATGATGTGGTTGAACAAAGTGGAGCTTAATCAAGACAAGACAAGACTATTGGCTGGCATTTCTTTTGTTAAGTACACAGCCTATTTTGCATGGGGGCTGCATTTCTCCTTGCAAGTGCAATTCACAGTAGTGCTCCTGGATCTGTCACTACTTGAGTGCCCAGATGGTATCAGTAGCCAGGAGCAATTTTCATCAAGTTCAGCTGGTGTACCAGCTGACTCCTTTCCTGGAGAAAACTGGCCTGTGGTCAGACATGTTTCTGTAGTATCCAGATTAGATTATTGTAATGTACTCTACATGGGGCTGCTTTCAAAAGGGGTCTGGAAACGATTCAAAATGTAGTGATAACTGGTATGCTGCCTGGGGAAGATATAATCCCCATTCTGTTCCATTGTCACTAGTTGCTTGGAAATTTTTTTATTATACTAAGTGGTATAACAAAATTAACTAATTCATTTCTTGACTGGTTTCAAAGTACTGATGGTATGCATTGAAAGCCCTAATCCACAGCTGCAGAACCTGCAATCTTATTTTATGTGTCCCCCCGTAAAGCCACCTGATTCTTACCTCCTATCATAATTCCTTCCTTCTTGTTCATTCCCTCCTTATTTTTATTGGCTTTGTTTGGCTGTGTATCACACTAAAGTAAAAAAGGAATTGCTTCCTCTTGCTTTCCTGAGTAGTAGCTATATTGATTTGTTGTGATAAATATATGTAAGTATCTGTACGGTGGTACCTCGGGTTACAGACACTTCAGATTACAGATGCTTCAGGTTACAGACTCCTCTCGGATTAAGAACTTTGCTTTAGGATGCTGCGGTGGTGGTGCAGCAGCAGTGGGAGGCCCCATTAGCTCAGTGGTACCTCAGGTTAAGAACGGACCTCCAGAACGAATTAAATTTAACACAAGGTACCACTGTACTAGGAGTTCCAGTCTGAGGTAGCCATAGTGAAAGTGAGGCAGGGCAGTCTTTATTCCAAGTTAGTTGACCTAGAAGACATTTGTCTCTGGTTCCCTTCATTTTCAGGCCTGGCTCTGCCCACTGCTGGCATGCAGTTCCTGGAAGTTTACCCCTGTGGGAAATTAGCCCTCAACATGGGGGAGAAATGTCTACCATTGTCCTAAATGGCCTGGGTATATGAACGGCCATACATTCAGATCTAAACCCGAGGCTTGCAGCATGTCACTTCTAGCACGAGATGAATCCCTTTTCAATTGTAGCACATGAATTGTGGCATATGCTTTTAAGTGATGCTTGTCTGTCCTCACTGCTGCTTGACTTTCATTGAGCTTGAAAGTCAGGTTTTGTACATGTCTCCAAAAACAGCACTATAATTCAAAACTGCTTTCGTTGTGGTTGATGAAGATGATGATAGTGAAAGTGGTTATATTAGTCCAGCAAGAAAGAGTTCTCACTATTAGTACCAGTTTTGAGTATTTTCCCCTTGAATATCACTTATTGCTTATAATTGCTATTGTGCATTATACTAGTTACACTTTACAACTCTGTCAGCATATACATAAAGCAACAGAGAAAGACGCCAAAGCTGTTCCTTTTGTACTGGTGGCATTTGGAATGCATGATAAACAGCAGCCTACTGCTGGAGCCACTGAAGAAAAGGCAAGTAGTAATAGTCAGGTCTTAAATCATTTCTGGAAAATCCAGTCACGGTTTAATGCTGTTTGAAAGAAGCAGTACGGATGGCTGTGGAGTAAACTAACAAACAACAACTTTTTCAAAGACAGCATCCTCCATATTCAGTGCAAGGGAGCATGAGACCACAAGGAAGCAGAATAGCTGTAAACAGAATTCTCACTTGAGGCTTTGTGCAAATGTTACATGAATAAAGAACTCTGCTTCTGAGTTAGCTCTCGGCTATTGCTAATAATTTAACCGTTGCTGCTCATAAATAGTAGTTGTAGTTTGTATATAGGTATATTTCACATAATACCCATCTACCAGTGAAACAAGTCAATAGGGCAATGCTTTGTTACACTTAGGAATGGGGGGGGGAGGGAATTCAGTTCAGTTCACAATTTAATGCAAAGCTCTCTAGTTGTGCAATTTCTGAAACAGATGCAAACTGAAACACAGCTATAATTCAAAATGCTTACCTTTCCAGATTTTACAATGCTGTTCTCCAAATAACCAGTGACTCAAAACCGGTGTAAATTAGAGGAACGTATACTTAAAAGTGTATATATTAATGAAAAGAACATACAAAAATGCATTCTATTAGGGGACTGTGTGAATTCAAACAAAATTGCATCAAGGGCTGATGAATTTTCCTGAGAACATTTTATTTTAAATCACAAACAGATGCAGAATTGTGGAGAATTTAAGACTTAAAAAATGAGAAACTAAGAAGAAACTAAAATTGACAGATTTGTCCAACCCTGGTTACAATGGATGTCCAAAATTTGATGAATCTTGGCATTCATGGGGAAGGGAACCGTACCTCAGTGGAAGAGTGCATTATTTGCATGCAGAAGGCTCCAGGTGCAATCTCTGGCATGTCCAGAACAGATAATGAATGATTTCAACAGCATCTGCCCAAGACCTTAGCATCTGCCAGACAGAGTGAATAATACTGGGCTAGTTCACAATTAGTCTGATGTGGTATAAGGCGACTTTCTCTGTGTCTAATGTTAGCAGTCCCAGAAAAAAGTCTACATCGAAATGTTGGGCTGAGTGCAAATGCTCCACCTTAGAAAAGCAGCAGCAACAGCCCTGTTTATAGAGTGCCAGTCACAGGAGACAAGGGTGCTTTGCCCCCCCAAAAAACATGCGAGGGGGCTGGGCCACCTAAAAGTTGATGAACATTGTCATTCAAATAGTGTGCATGCATTGCATCATGTGATTAATTAAGTGGGGTAGGGCTTATCTGAGCCGTCCCCCTCCCCCAGCGATATTTTATTCAGGCTGGCACCCCTGGTGCCAGTCATTTTCAGGGATGAGCAAGTCACCATTTTAAATTCCCTAGAGTGCCTTAGAAAGATGCTATATCATGATACAATGGCATTCTAAAGAGCATTCTTGAGGGAATGGTAGCCCTCACTGAGTGCAAGCAAAACTATTCATCTGTTGAGCCTATATGTAAATGGAGTTTACACCCTTTATCCACAGAATTTTTCTGGGATTCCTAACATTGGAAACACGCAAAACTGTGTGATACCAGGTCAGACTATTTCTCTATCTTGCCAGTATTGTCTGTAAGATGCTTTCATAGGTATACATGCTAGTCTAAATTACTGCCTTCTTTGAGTGTGTACCAACTACCATAATGAACTGAAGAGCTGGCATTTTTAAAAACATGTTAAAACTTCTCGTATGCTTCCCCCCACTACTGGCAGAAATACATTCTGTCAATTCATCTGGGAGCTTAAAACTTTAGTATATAATTAGAAGTACCTGCACTGGAGTATTGCTTAGAAGCTCCCCCTCCCCCTCTTTTGCTGGTGTTAAAACCAATTAAAGAGGAGTTACTCATTTTTTAGTCTCCTCAAACTTTGCAAGAAATGTTTGGATTTACTTTATTTCTTGCACTTGAGTGTTCTTCAAACAGCAGGGTTTAACCATTAAAACTTAAAGTTTTGTATAGCTACAATTTAGATCAGCAGGGAGAAGAGATATGGAGGGGAAGGAATATCAGTAAGAGCCTCAAAGCCTTTTTGAGAATAATGTCTCGCCTGAAGATGGTGCACAAAGTGATTTTGGTTGGAAAATGTTACTGTTGTGAAATGCCCATCATTATGACAAATGTCTGTGGATGGGAGACCTGTATGTTGCCAGTACCCCTGGATAGCTGTTGTGGATCTGTGTATTGCTTAGAAGCTCCCCCTTCTATAGCAGCCCCCTCGTAGTGAGGACTGCCCCCCCCCCAATGAACTACTGTCTCCTGGTCCAGGAATAGACAAAGCTGTTTTACCAGGAACAGCTGCTAAAAGGCACTTCTAGCCACTGGTGCTTTCACAGTATGTAGTGACAAAACTGGATCCAGAAGCGCGCGCGCACACACACACTGGAAACCTGATCCTTCAAGGGAACAGGGTAGGCAATAGACAAATTTATCAGGCTTTAAAACCACTCACCCATAATGAGTCTGTTTTGCCAGGCTTCAGGCTCAGCTTATTTTCCTTCATTCACCCCACCACTGTCTAAGCACCAGTCCAGGGCCAACGCAGATCCTCCTGATTCAGTTGTTATGTAGAAACTGTGCTGACTGTTATCAGTGTACTAATGGCACCTGCCCCCCCAACCCGTAATAACCACTCCAGTGGCTTCATGTAGGTATTAAATATATTGGGAATAAAACAGTGCCCTGTAGTACCCCATAGTGTAACTGGCCAAAAAGCACTCTCACAAAACTACTCTCTACATTTGGTTCTATAGCTGGGACTGGAACCACTGTAGCACAATTCCATAGAGCTGGTACAGGAGGATTCCATCCTCAATGGTATTGAAAACTGCAGACAGATCAAGAAGCAGGAGCTAGGTCTCACTCCCTGTAAAGGGCATATATCAGGGTGGCCAAGGCCAACTCAATCCCATGGCCAGGCCTGAACCCAGATTGTGCTAGATATAAATAATATGTGCTACCCAATAATGTTTGAGCTGTCACCCTTTCCACCACCTTCAGCCCAAAGGATGTATATGTGACTGGTCAGTAGTTATTTCCGGCCATGGGGCCAAGAGCCAGTTTCTTTAGGAGTGGCCACAGCACTGCCGCACACAGTGGAATATTAACCACATTCTGGACCCACCAGTCAAGCATCCTTTGTTAGATTAATGTCCCTATTAATAAGCTAATAGGGACAGGAGACAATAAAACACATGGTTAGATGTATACTTGTCCACATTAGAAACCACTTACTTATATGGCAGAAGGTTATGTTTGTGCACATCAGGACATTCTTGAGTTAGAGCTATATTTACTCCAGTATTGTGTTTAAATTATCAGATAATGACAACTACATATCTCTCAGGCAACAAATGGGATCTGTTCTGACACAGGTTAATATTTTGCTGGGATTGGAAAACTGAGTAAGCAAGAGAGTATATGTAAAATCTAAGGATTAAGGCAGAAATGAGAAACTTGTAGCCTTCAAATGTTGTTGAAGTCCTCACTCCCATCAGTCCAAGGCAGCATAACCAATGGTCAGGGATGGTGGATGCTGTAATCCAACAACACTTGGACATCCTAGGACGAAGGGGGAAAAGGATGACACAACACCAGGGGGTGGCTTTTACCTTTTATTATCAGACCAATCTATTGGAGATGCCTGTGAAGTAAAGAACTCTTCAGAGAAAACCATTGTGGGATCCCATCAAATTTCCTCCCATCTCATTTTTGGTAACTTTTCTGAACAGATACATACATAAAATTCATGTCTAGGAGAACAAGAAGGAAAGAGATGATGGCCCCAAGACCGGGATGCTGAATAGAAAACAGTGTTATTCAGAATGAATAATTTATGCAGTGAAACTCTGCTTTTCCCTCTGAAGAGGTTGGTAGTTATTCAAAAATAGTCACTGCATAGTATTTATGAATAATTCTTGGCTGGCAGCTCATACGGCTGCATTTCATTCTGAATCACTGAGGATGTGAAAATATTGGGCCTGATCCAGACAAAGGTACAGTCATACCTCGGATTACAGATGCTTCAGGTTGCATTATTTTGGGTTACGGACCGCTGAAACCTGGAAGTACAGGAACGGGTTACTTACGGGTTTTGGTGGTCAGGCATGCGCAGAAGCGCCAAATTGCAACCCACTGTGGGTTGCGAACGCTGCGGGTTGCGAACGTGCATCCCGCATGGATCACGTTCGCAACCCAAGCGTCCACTGTATTCCATTTCAATAAGCACTGAATCCAACAAGAGGAAGTTAAGGGAGTATGATGAGACTTCAGGGAGCTTAAGGTGCAGCACATGCCATACTGGCTGAACACAACATTCTAGAATGGGGTACAATCCCATACACACCCAAGAGTAAGTCTTGTTGAAGGCAGTAGAGCTTACTTCTGAGTGGACATGCACATGACTGCTTTGTTTGTCTTAATCATAGTTAAGCACAGTGCTTTTTTAAAGGTGGCACTCAAAGGTATGCAGTACCGGCACCTCTTTTTTTTGTAGTTAAAAAGTGTGGCACTTGCTGTAACAACTTCATTCTAGGGAAAAAAGCACTGGCTAAGCATCATGTCTGAACATATAGCCAAGAAGTAAACTAAAGTCTGATGAAACAATTAGTGCTTGCCTGAAGTATTTGTAAAATTATAAGGAATTTTGTTAATTTCTTGGTGTGGGGTGCAAATGCCCCCGATGACTGGATTAATGGGGGGGGGGCAACATTTTTTGCATTGCCTCTTTTTCTTTTTTGAACAGCAACAATAAAAGCTTCATTGGACTCAGCTGCTCTTTCCATGTTCCTGGGATAGAATGTCCCTGGGAACAACACTTCCCTTAGTTAATGGAAGGTCTCAACTTTTTCATTCAAATAGTCATAACGATCCTAGTGTACATTGTTTTCCATTCATCTGAAGACTTCAAAACTTTATCTATGAGGTGGATATGTGTAGAACTGCCAAACATATTTTTCTCCTTCTGAACATTAAGCAGTTCTCTTGTCTCATTTTTGAAGATAACTGCTGGGACTCAGGCTGAAACTCCTTCTCCACACTTATTCGTAAAGATGAGAATTTAACTCTTTATTATTTCAACCCAGGCTCCCAGTGCTAGATCTCTGCAAATAGACTGGGGCAGATATGAAAAGTTAAGCATGTCCTTTTAAAAATATATATTGTAGATTAACATCACTACTGGGCATATTGTTTCCTGTTCAACAGCACAATATGTCTTTCTGAGCAGTGTAGTGAATATATGACTCAAGTTGTTAAGAGCTTTGACTGAAGAAGCTGGTGGAAACTAGAAAGCCAGCCCGACAATCCTAGTTAAGATGCTTTTTTACTTCCCATTCAAAAACGTTCAGATATTAATATAGTGTGTGTGTTTAAGTAGATTTGCAAATATTTATTTTAATTTATATATGGGAACAGATGTGCTATATAAAATTAACATATCTCTGTGTTTTCAAGTGAATGTGAAACAATGCACACTAGAATCTGCATTAACATGCAAATTGCCACCATTTGTTTCTTTGTTTGTTTGTTTAGACAGCTTATTAACTGATGTCAAAACAGAAATAAAATTTAATAATATGTAACTTTGAGTATAGATGAGTATACACAAAGAAATATATTTTTTGGTAGTTAAAAGCTTAAGAACATCAACCAGTGCAGGAAGTCCATCCATATTGATTGCTCCTACCAAGAGCGATCAAATCAGAGCACCGGATAACTAGAGTGACTCTTGCAAACGTGAACCAACACTGCTGGAGGAAACACGGGCAGCAGTCACAGAGGATTTGATTACTGAAGTTGGAGTATCAAATAAATTACTCATTTCTGTAACTCCTCAGAGGGAACCTAAATAATCCTATTAGAAAACCAGCAGAGCCATTTTATTCCTTTTTCAAAAAATAGAGCTTGATCCCCCATAGAAACTGTGGGCAGACACATTTTAAGAAATTGGAAGATGGTCTGCGTTGCTTCCATGGTGAACCTGCTAATTTCTTTTGTCCCATGACAGTCACTGGTCAGGTTTTTGAAACGTTGCAGAAACTTTTTTAACCAGAGACAGTAGTGCAGAGGAAATAAATGTGTGCCCCTGTGGGTTATTGGACTCCAACTCCCATCGGCCCCCCACCAGCAGGGATACTGGGAGTCAGAGTTCAACAACATCTAGAAGGCACAACACCTTCCCTTCAGTAGTGGTTAAGAAAAACTGAGTGGCTGTTAGGGATGGGAAAGAAATTCAAGTCAGTTCACATTTAAAGCCTAATCTACCAAATTCACACTTTCTGAAACAATACAACCGGAACATAGCCATCCTTTGAAATCCACACTTTATCTGAATATTGCAGTGCAGTTCCCCAGCCAAACCGTGTTTACAAAAATGTATATGTTAAGGGAAACTCTGTAAAAAGTGAACATATTGGGGAAAATAACATACAGAAATAGAAGAATTTCTTACGAAAATGTGTACATTCAAAACTGCAGATAAAAATGTGTTCATTAGAATAAATTCTCACTAAAATGCTGATGAATTTTTGTAAGAACCTTTTAAAAATAAATACACAAATTGCTGCAGAAATGTGAAGAACTGAATATAAGATTGGAAAACCCAAAACCTGAAAGAAACGAAATTGACAGATCCTTCTAATTCTAGTGGGCTATTACAAGCAATACCATGCCACCTTCCAGGTTCTAAAAAACCCATGTCTGTCTCCAGACATATGCTAGGGAAAGGGCCTGTCTTTACAACTGTATACAAGTTACTAGATGGGAGTAATAATGGTAGAAAACAGAATGCAAAATCTACCACACAGCTGACAAATCTGATTCATTTCTTACTCCCTTCCTCTATCTGGAAGGAACTACGCTTTTAAAAATCTGTATGCTACACAGTGCCAGATATATTTTTATGCCAATGCAATGAAAATGACTATGCCTATTATTTCTTATGTGAGGCATCTGAGTGGCTGAAGTTGGAAGCCAACATACTCAAGAATCTTATTGAAATCAATGGATCTGCTTTAGGGCTGCTCTTGAGCAAGCAGGTTCATTGTGGCTTGAGTATGTTACTGCATTAGGTGGCACTTGGTGTTCTAGCAATCTTGTTGCCTCCGTCTGGGATAAGTGCCACCACTTTTTTTAAGGAAGCCCAAAAGGTTGTTTCAGAATGATACTCAGTGGCAGTGTAACCCCCACCCTGCTATGCAATATGAATTTTGTTACACAGCTATCTTCTATATTTGTATTCATAGAATATGAATCCTCCCAGTGCTTTTTTTATAGAAAAAGGTGCCAGTACTCACCATGAAGTTGTTACAGTAAGTGCCACATTGGGGGGGGGGGGGAGAGTGCCAGTATTGCATACACTCGAATCCCCCCCAAAAAAGAAGAAGCACTGAACCCTCCCATGTGAAATTTGGGGATTCAACAGACAACAGCAATACTGTGAAAGCAGGAGAAAGGTTACTCAGAAATAAAAAATCCCATTACCACCCTCATGTTCAAGGATAGAAACCTGTGTCCTCCAGGTGTTGTTGGACTGTGCCTCCTGTCATTGCCTGTGCTGGCTGATGTTTTGGGAGTTGGAATCCAAAAAGTGTGCCAAGTGCTGTGAACTGCCAGATTTAATAAGTAATAAAAATAATAATACAATAGGAAAAAGTTGTGTATATATTCAATAAAGAGCTTATGCAATTATTATTATTATTATTATTATATATATATATATATATATATATATATATATATGCTTTCGTAGATTTTCACGGGTACAGGAATGCAGGTTTTGGTGTCCTCGGGTGTCTTCCCGTGTAAAAGTTGGGGTGTCTAGGCGACGTTTCGACGAGGTCTCACTCGTCATCTTCAGGCTGGTGCTTTCGGCTTCTTGTTACTGGAACAGAGCGGGATCTCAATGTTTGAGTTCCTATAAATACTGTAGAGGGGGTGTGGTGTCTAGCCTCCAATGTTCTGGGCAGAGAGGAAGTTCCCAGGCTAGTGTGCCTTTTCTTCTTTTGTTCCTTAATTACTTGAGAGATACCTTGAGTGATTTCTTGAGTGATATCCTGAGTACCACTTAGGTGGGTCATTAGGTGTGGATTAGTTGCTAAAGTCTTTGTGTCTTGACCTCTTGAACTTTGTGAAGAGTTTTCCTGAGAAGATGGCTGTATTGCACTTAGTTGTGCTTTGGCTTGGCTTCGTGTATAGGGGCGAGCTGTGGTTTTGTGGCTTGTGTCAGCCAGATCTGTGTAGGGATTGCAGGGGGGTGCAGCATCCGGAGGTGCCACCATGGACTGGCTACTGGATGGTGTCAGTAATTCATCTGTGGAGAGGGTCTGGGTTTGGGTCTGGTGTGGTTGATTGGTGTTGGCGTTCTGTGTGCCTCTGGATCTGGTGTCAGTTTTTGTGGGGAGGGCTAATTTCCAGATGTCTGGCAAGCGGGATGTGTCGTCACGCTTGTTCATGTTGTGAGGGTATTTCTCTATCTCGATGGCTTCCATGATTATTCTCTTGTGGTGATGTTCCGTGTTAAAGAGCAATTTGGAATCTGCAAAATTAATTTCGTGTCCTGTTTCTTTCATGTGTTGGAAAAGAGAGGAAGTTTTTTCTTCTTTTTTGACGGCATTCTTGTGTTCTGCGATACGTGCATTTATTCGTCTGTTTGTTTGTCCAATGTACATGGCTGGGCAGACTTTGCAGGGTATTTCATAGATCCCTTGGTTTTCCAACTGGATTTTATCCTTGGGGTTTCTGAGGATATTGGCTATTTTTTGGTTGGTGCAAAAGGCTGTTTTGATATTGTGTTTATGGAGGATTTTGCTAATTTTATCTGTAGTGCCCTTGATATAAGGAAGGAGGGCCATGCCATTGTTTTCTTCTGTGTCTTGGTTTTTGGGGGGTGTTTCCTTTTGGATTAGCTTCGTAATCCTGTTTTGCTGGTATCCATTGGCAATTAACACATTTGAGAGATTCTGTAACTCAGTTGTCAAGTGGTCTTTGTCAGCCAGGCGTTTGGTTCTGGAGATGAGAGTCTTGGCTACGGAGTTTATTTGTGCAGGGTGGTGGTGTGATTGTGCATGTAAGTAGCGGTTGGTGTGTGTTTTTTTCCGGTAGATAGTGTGTCCTAGGGAGCCATCAGGTTTTTTGTAGATTAGGACGTCAAGGAAGGGAAGTTGGTTGTTGGCTTCTATTTCCATAGTGAATTGTATTTTGGGGTGTAAGTTGTTGAGATGTGTGAGGAAGCTATCCAGTTTTTCCTTCCCGTGTGGCCAAATTACAAAGGTGTCGTCAACATATCTGAGCCAAAGTTTGGGTTTGTGTTCTGACTTGTCTAAAGCATTGGTTTCAAAGTGTTCCATGTACAGGTTTGCGATGACCGGTGAGAGGGGTGATCCCATAGGTGCTCCTTCTATCTGTTTGTATCTTTGTCCATTGTGGATGAAGTACGTGTTGGTTAGGCAGTGGTTGGTCAGGTCCAAGATGTATTCGGGGGGATTGTATTGTGAGACCTCACATAAGACAGACACACACACCAACAAACTCCACAAACTAGAGAAACGCCAGAAGCCCGGCCACCCTCCACAGCAACCCATGAAACAAACAGTACATAACATATCAGACAGGATCCTCACCACAACTGAAACCAAAGTACTCTCCAAAGGTTTCAACTTTGCAGTCGCCCCGAGACGCATCCCCACGGAAAACATCATATGCGGAGTCGAAGCTAGCCTAACCAAATTCAACCCAGATGAAGCCAATAAAATCAGACTTGAAGTCACCAACATCCTCTGCTCCAGCAAACCACCCAGAAGCAATTTACACAAAGAAGAACAGAAAGCACTCACCAACCTGAGGAAAGACAACAACATAATCATTCTCCCAGCAGACAAAGGTAATGCCACAGTGGTGATGAACACATCGGACTACCAAGCAAAACTATCAAAGCTACTCCAAGATCCTGCCTACAAACCTATAAAAACAGATCCCACCACCTATCTGGAAAAAACCACCAAATCCAAAATAAAAGCCTCTCCTATCAGTGAAGAAATCCAGCTAAGAATCATCCCCAGAGAAAAATCATCCAGATGCCCCAAACTCTACGGCCTCCCCAAGATACACAAAGAAGGAACACCACTCAGACCAATAGTCAGCTCCATAGGCTCACCTCTACAAAATCTCGCTAAATTTCTCGCCAAGCAACTCCAGCCCTATGCAGAATCCATCTCTTCACACGTACCAAACTCCTTCCAGTTCATAGAAACAATAAAGAAGCAAAACCTACATCCTAATGACCTACTTGTGAGCTTCGATGTTGTATCTCTCTTCACACAAGTGCCCATTAATGAAGCCTTGACAGCTATTCAAAACAAATACAATCCCCCCGAATACATCTTGGACCTGACCAACCACTGCCTAACCAACACGTACTTCATCCACAATGGACAAAGATACAAACAGATAGAAGGAGCACCTATGGGATCACCCCTCTCACCGGTCATCGCAAACCTGTACATGGAACACTTTGAAACCAATGCTTTAGACAAGTCAGAACACAAACCCAAACTTTGGCTCAGATATGTTGACGACACCTTTGTAATTTGGCCACACGGGAAGGAAAAACTGGATAGCTTCCTCACACATCTCAACAACTTACACCCCAAAATACAATTCACTATGGAAATAGAAGCCAACAACCAACTTCCCTTCCTTGACGTCCTAATCTACAAAAAACCTGATGGCTCCCTAGGACACACTATCTACCGGAAAAAAACACACACCAACCGCTACTTACATGCACAATCACACCACCACCCTGCACAAATAAACTCCGTAGCCAAGACTCTCATCTCCAGAACCAAACGCCTGGCTGACAAAGACCACTTGACAACTGAGTTACAGAATCTCTCAAATGTGTTAATTGCCAATGGATACCAGCAAAACAGGATTACGAAGCTAATCCAAAAGGAAACACCCCCCAAAAACCAAGACACAGAAGAAAACAATGGCATGGCCCTCCTTCCTTATATCAAGGGCACTACAGATAAAATTAGCAAAATCCTCCATAAACACAACATCAAAACAGCCTTTTGCACCAACCAAAAAATAGCCAATATCCTCAGAAACCCCAAGGATAAAATCCAGTTGGAAAACCAAGGGATCTATGAAATACCCTGCAAAGTCTGCCCAGCCACGTACATTGGACAAACAAACAGACGAATAAATGCACGTATCGCAGAACACAAGAATGCCGTCAAAAAAGAAGAAAAAACTTCCTCTCTTTTCCAACACATGAAAGAAACAGGACACGAAATTAATTTTGCAGATTCCAAATTGCTCTTTAACACGGAACATCACCACAAGAGAATAATCATGGAAGCCATCGAGATAGAGAAACACCCTCACAACATGAACAAGCGTGACGACACATCCCGCTTGCCAGACATCTGGAAATTAGCCCTCCCCACAAAAACTGACACCAGATCCAGAGGCACACAGAACGCCAACACCAATCAACCACACCAGACCCAAACCCAGACCCTCTCCACAGATGAATTACTGACACCATCCAGTAGCCAGTCCATGGTGGCACCTCCGGATGCTGCACCCCCCTGCAATCCCTACACAGATCTGGCTGACACAAGCCACAAAACCACAGCTCGCCCCTATACACGAAGCCAAGCCAAAGCACAACTAAGTGCAATACAGCCATCTTCTCAGGAAAACTCTTCACAAAGTTCAAGAGGTCAAGACACAAAGACTTTAGCAACTAATCCACACCTAATGACCCACCTAAGTGGTACTCAGGATATCACTCAAGAAATCACTCAAGGTATCTCTCAAGTAATTAAGGAACAAAAGAAGAAAAGGCACACTAGCCTGGGAACTTCCTCTCTGCCCAGAACATTGGAGGCTAGACACCACACCCCCTCTACAGTATTTATAGGAACTCAAACATTGAGATCCCACTCTGTTCCAGTAACAAGAAGCCGAAAGCACCAGCCTGAAGATGACGAGTGAGACCTCGTCGAAACGTCGCCTAGACACCCCAACTTTTACACGGGAAGACACCCGAGGACACCAAAACCTGCATATATATATATATATATATATATATATATATATATATATTACTGACGCATGTGATTTCAGAATTCCACATGGCCATCTCTTACATGTGTAAAGAGACCTGATGTCCTCCAACTATTTTTCATTCTAATACCCATCAGCCCTAGTCAGCATTGCTAGAGTTCGGGAATGATGGGAAATAGAGAAAGCCACATTACATGAGAGCTTAGTTGTGTGAAATAGTGTCTCTATATCGTCTTAGAAATATTTTTCTCTTCACAATACTCTTTATTATTCACCACCAAAAGTTTCTTTCAGTGTACAAGGTCCTTTGTAATTCATACCTCATTTATCACTGCAGTAACACTGTGAAGTAGTTACTAGTTTTCTGCACGTGGACATAGTTTGAGTAAAGCAGCCTTCTCCAACTCATACCTTCCAGACGTTTTGGACAGCTTCCATAATCCCTGACTGGAGGGAACCAGGTTGGTGAAGGCTGGTTAAAGTGAGCATGCCCCTAAAAGCGGGGTGGGGGCAGAATGTCAACACCAGTTGTGGCTCTATAGTGTGTCCTATATGTTTACAGAAGTACAGTGGTACCTCTAGTTACGAACTTAATTCGTTCCGGAGGTCCATTCTTAACCTGAAACTGTCCTTAACTAGAGGCGTGCTTTTGCTAATGGGGCCTCTTCCTGCCTCTGCGCTGCTGGCATACGATTTCCGTTCTCATCCTGCGGCAAAATTCTCAACTTGAGGTAACTCTTCCAGGTTAGTGGAGTTTGTAACCTGAAGCGTTTGTAACCGGAGGCATTTTTAACTCGAGGTACCACTGTACATATTCCCTTCAGAAATTACTAGTCTCTTCCATATGATATTCAGGGAGCATCTTTTTAAAAATTAAAGTTAAGAAAAGACTGTCTGCCTGGTAAAATATGAAACGGACCTAAGGACCAAAGTACATCTGACAAATCGTTGCATTAAAAAAAACAAAAACCTGAAGCATTCCTAGAGGACACTAAAAGTTTAAGTAAAGCAGTGAGATGGAAGATCACCTGCTTAACCCATTTCCCTCCACCTGCTTATGCACCTCTAGCTACTTTTATATCTAAGCATGCTGGGGTGGGGGGCAGGGCGAGAAAGCAATAACCAGATTTCCCCTATATCAGGAGAAATGCAGTCTGGCTGCAGTTTTGAGCAGAAAAACAGCTAGTGAAAACCAAACTTTCTTCCTCTCAAACTGCTAGCCCCTTCTAAGAAGTCAGGAGAAAGAGAAACAGGAGTGTGTTGCATCTAGTTTGAACACTAGGTTTAGTGACTGAACATTTGAATCTGGGTCTCACATCTTAAGTACAAGATGCTATCACTGTATGCAATGGTGGCTACAGTGGTACCTCAGGTTATGAACTTAATTCGTTCTGGAGGTCCGTTCTTAACCCGAAACTGTTCTTAACCTGAGGTGCACGTTTGCTAATGGGGCCTTCCGCTGCCGCTGCGCGATTTCCATTCTCATCCTGGGGCAAAGCTCACAACTCGGAGCAACTACTTCCGGGTTAGCGGAGTTTGTAACCCAAAGCATTTGTAACCTGAAGAGTTTGTAACCTGAGGTACCACTGTATATGAAACTTTGGCTCTTCCTGGCCTTGAAATTTCATGGATACGCATAATCTAAATCAGTCTTTTACTGTAGAGCTGCTAGCCCATTCTCAGGTCTCTTATACAGAAGACAATGGCTAACCACAAAAAGTAAATATAGTGTTTCCTTTTGAATAGATTAGGATAGAGGACCTGTAGTCCCACTTACAGATTGGACATGCTGAGCAATTCTTGGAGGAAGCCTTGATGATTAGAAAACAAAGATCATAATGTGGGGAAAGAGCGAAATTAAGATCCTTTATCATTTCCTTCAGTATCTACCCCCCCCCCTTATTGTACAAACCAACAAAAGCAATCAGAAGAAGCATCATTTGGCTGGAGTTGATCAAACGATCCCAAGTGCAAGATAAGTGACCCACAGATGCTGCTGCTGAGGTTAGCAACATGGTGTTAAGTTGTAAATGAGGGGGATAAACTGTAGAGACAATTGCCCTCAAGAGAGAGAAGGATGGGGGGGGGTGGAGAAACTAAATCATACATTACTGTTAAAATGTAGAAAAGAGCAGGACTGCGAGAGTGTGGGGTGGGGAAAGGCGGAGGAACAGGAAACACAGGAAAAGGGAAAGAGTGAGAATCACACTCACGCACAAGGAGAGACGGAGAGAACGAAAGAGAGAAAATGAGCCATGCACTTACCCAGCAGCAGGAAGAAAAGCTTCAAACAGCTGAATTTCCCCCTGCTTTCAATCCCTGCCTGCTGTTTTGCTAGCACGCCGGAGGCTACTATCTGTGTGTTATCTTAAAGGATGTGGAGCAAAGGCGAGTCTGAAGGGCTCCAGACTTTAGGAATTGTGGTGGTGATTTGCTCCTCTCTGAAACTTTTGCACTACCTTGGACTAATTGACTTGTCAGATGGTAAGAGACCCTGCAAAGTTCTACCAGCTTGTATACTTTTATGTATTTTTTTAAAAAAAGAACTATAGTAGCAATCTGAAAGAAATCATAATTTAAAGCACCTTTCTCCTTTATAACTACGTACTGCTTTTTCTCTCCTGCTTGATTCAGCAGTGTGGAAATTTTGCTTTGTTTTGCTGCTAGCTTCCGGAATTCCACTTGAGGGGTATTTTTACATTTTGTTCTTGAATTACAAAGCTAGTCTCCTCCTGTAAATACTGTTTTGCCATAAATGTAGTTCCTGTTTGGTGGAATATGCCTCTCTTGGGATAACTGGAAATAGTCTCATTCTTAAAACTGTTGGGTTTACTCAATGCTTGCTGGACGGAAGTAGTTGCTGCATAACTGCTTGAACCTAACCACATTTACTCGTAAGTAAGCCCCAGTCAGTGCAGTAGTGCCCTATTAAAGTGCACAAGTGAAATCCTTATTGGTGTATTTAGATACAAACTTAATTTAGAAGCTTTAAAAAGCAAGTGATAAATGGAAAAATAGAAACTATACTCCATAAACTAAGATTTCTTTCATTTTGTTTGAAAAAGATTAGAGTTTGGTTTGATATTATCTGGCAATAGGAAAACAGTTCTATTCTACATATTTAAAGGAAGTTTAGCAGCCAAGACATTGTATTTCAGGACGTTGTCATAAAATTCATTAAAAAGCTGATAATTTCTTGAATCAATTGCTTGACATGTAAAATGTAAAAATAAGGTGAATAAGCTATCCCTCCCAGAGTTTACAAAGTCCTTTTGACATACTGATGAATAAATATGGTCATTTTACCTTAGCCAGAACCTGTTTGAAATGAAGTCTGCACTAAAGGCAGTGCTTTCACCACTATGAGGTTTACTAATAATGTATAAAGCAAGAATCAAATAGGAAATGAATGTTTGAGATATATACAAACATATTGGCTGAGGCTGCAATCCTACACATGCTTACTTGGGAGTAACCCCAGTAAACTGATTGGGACTCTGCACTGTTTCAAGTTTTGTCCCTTTTGTTGCTCTAGAACACTGACAGCAGCACTTAAATTAAATCTATTCTGATATTGGGCTCCTTGCAGGTAAAAAGTTGCCATTGGTGACGAGAAATTAAAATGTCAGCCAATGTTCTATAGATTTTTTTACAATTATTACATAGCTATATTGCTGATTACATATCATCTGAGTCTTCCCATTTTAAGCATGACTATAGGTCAATTTACCCTGATATGAAATGAAATCCAATCCAATGAGATGTCTTCCCAAAAAAGCACCCCAGCACCATCAAGTAACCATCAAGGTAGATGGTATCAAGAAAGGGACTCACCTCAGTGTACTATGGAGGAAAGGGAAGCAGTATGAAATTCTGTAGCAGCTTGCATTTGCAGTGCCATCCATGTGAGTGCAAGAATTCTTTTCTGCTTGCTCTTCGCTGTAATTCCGACTGTGAACTTCTGCTGTTTTCAAGAAGATAAATCACTTGTTTTGTATGAGCAACACGGTCCTAGAGAAATCGAATTGCTATAATCAATTTGTAGTGGAAGCTCTAGCATCGTACAACATCAGACCTTTATAAAGTGTACTCAAGACTATAATAGTGTTTTAAAACCATTTACTGGGCTGCTGTCATTATAAAATCCTGGATGAGATGAACATTTGGCACAAGTTTTTGTTTTGTTTTAGCTAACCTATCACACAGTGGCAGCATTCAACTTCATTCAAGTACTGCAATGTTATCTGTATTAAATCTTTGCAGTAAGCAGTGCATGCTAATCCAGCTTCTCTCTGTGCTAATGGACTGCATCTCTTCTGCAGCTTTGGTTGTTAATTGCTAGTGCCTTTTGGGCTGTAAAACTATCCTCCTAGGACATGGCAGCTTGTTGTGTAAAATGCTGCTAAATAGCTTTAAAGTTCTGAATTTATTTCCCCTTGGGCCCATCAAAACCCCCAACTGAAGGAACTCAGATCCATGTCAATTACTCAAAACCGCACTTACCATCTCCTGAAATAACCTTGCTTGCTATGATGTCACATGAGAAAGGAAATTAATCCTCTAGGCTTTGAGAGTCTTCTAGGTATGACCACCAGCTCTTTCTTTGACCTCCTTGGGGGTGTGTGATTCTGATGGGGAACAGGTGGCAAACTGTACAAAAAATAAAGTTGGTTGTGTGTGGTTACTGTGGGCTTAATCATAAAGAGGAATGCCACTCTCATATGTTTCCCTTGTGGATATGACTAATTCTGAAGGGCCAAGTTAAATGCAACACCATACATAAAATCAGCAGTGGCATAAAATATTCTGCAACTGTAAACAGCAGTAAATCTAGTGTCAATGAGCAATCCAATGAACGACCCAACTGGCACCTTGGTGGAGGGGCTTTACTGATTTACTGCTCCAGGATAGGACCCACACCTCTGTTATTTTCACTGATAAAGTTGTAAGTTAAACTTGATGGAAGCTTTCCTTCCAGTACAAATAGCAGATGCAGGCTTCCCAATTTGGATTGGAACCATAAAGCATTCAAGCCCCTCTCTCTCCCACCCACAACCTCAGTCTGGATTGGGGAGGTGGGCTGTAGTTGCTATTTACACTTTAAAAACCACTCATGCAATTCCTGTTTGTGTGACTATTGCACAACTTAGTGCTGTTGGATAGTTGTTGGCATCTGTCTGTCTCAGGAGACAATGGAGGAGGGCACCTTTGGGGTTAAAGTCAAACTTTTGGAAGGTTACAGCACCTACTGTGGCTGTAGAGACCAACATGGGAGATATGGCAGATGGAGTCCAGTTGTGCTACTGCTGATGCACTTTGATGTTTCTACTCTCTGCGCTTCTCCCAGCAGTCCTCTTCTGGTCACTGCTATGGAAGCACGACCTGACTGTCTCCAGGCTCTGTAGTCATCTGCAAGAGATTCCCATATGGCGGGGTTGATGTTGCCAGCCTTCGTGTCACATTTGAAGAAATCATTGTAACGCAAAGTTGTTCTGTCAATGGGTCTGGTGCCTGAAGCCAGCTCCCTGTAGAGTAAGTGTGGCCCTACAAAATCCAACCAATCCAATAACATGCATATTGTTCCTTGTAATGTAGCAGTAAGATGAGACTAACAGAAAAATAGAAAGTACACATCAAGTGTGCTAGATTCACCAGATGGTTTGTACAACATTTAAAAACTAAGACTTATAATGATAAAAGCAACCTTGTATTAGAAAGGTTATCATTGTAAAGCAATTTTAGATATACGTTATGTGGATAAAGGGAGTTGTATTTCAACAACATCTGGAAGACAGTAGGTTCTCCGCCCCTGCTGTAGAAAAACCAACCTGAGAAAGGATAAGCATGGCTTCTACACTCTCTTGCCAACCTTTTAAGAAATTCCTTAGGCAAATTGGCTTAGTTTTTTTAATTGTTTTTATTAAAGATTTTCTTGGGTTACAAAAGTACATACAGAATTTCTGCTTTCAATTATTGGATCCTTTCTACAGATCAGTTACGTTTGATGTGAGACACTAATGTTATAGACAGCATAAGTTTGGGGGAGAAAAGAGGTGGTGAGAGAGAGCAAGGAAAATAGAAGGGGGATAGTAAACTTTGAATTTGTGTTTTAAATTTTTGTTTTGTTTTAAATGAATCTGCTGGTTTTTTTTGTTTTTTGCTGTATTTTGCTGCTTATAATGCACATCACCTTGAGGCAATCGTGGAGAAGGTGATTAATAATAATAATAATAATATCATGCAAATTGCAATGGTTGTTAATAATGACAAGCAGGATCTGCAATGAAGTGCTGCTGTGTCCCTTCAACCGCTAGGGTGTTTCTATCTTCAGAAAACCTGAAACAGGAGCTTTATAGTGCTGTTCAGGCCTCTTGCAAGGTGATTTTCTGGAATGGAAAGGACACCCCAACCCTAATTTTCCCCACCCCCACCAAGATACTTACTAGAAGCAATTTAAATCCCCCTCCTCCACCGCCCTCCATTTTTCTTTTGTTTTCCTTTTTTTGGTTTTGTTTTAGTTGGTACAGGTAGATTCCAAACATCCAGTGTCTCCAATTGCTCTCAGTCATAGACTTGATTGACAGAAACACACAGTCCACCTGACTTCTAGATTCTTTGCTCCCCTGGCTCACTGGAATTTCAACTGCCATCAACATTCTGTAAACTCACTGTTTCCTGTGAGGTAGCTTTTCAGTTTTCATGTAGGTTTTCTGAACAGCCGTAGCTCAGTGGTAGAGAATCTGCCTTGCTTGCAGAAGGCTCCAGCTTCAATGCCTGGCATCTCAAGGTAGGGATACAAGAGACCCATTGTCTAAAACCCTGGACAACCACAGCCAATCAGTGTAGGCAATACTAAGCTAGATGGACCAATGGTTTGACTTGGTATAAAGCAGGCTCCTATGCTCCCACGTGTCTTTTAATTTTCCAACTTACATATTTTGCATATCTAGGGCATCTTCTGAGTATACAGAAACAACTAGCTTATTTTTGGTGTGGTACCATTTCACTCCAGAATGCTAGACACTAAACCACCAGAGTTTGCTCTTACAGAGAATGATAACTAAATGAACTTTCATCTTTCAAAGGCAGAATATAAGAGATTTGCAAGATGCTGAAGATAAACAAGGAATGATCTTCACCTTTATACTCTGCCTGTGTGGTCACAGACCCTGTGCAATAAGATCCATAACACTCACATTCACAATCACACAGTACTCACAATCACAACATACATATTACTGAGGAGAAGAATACCGCACTTTGCTTAGAAGCTGAAATATCTCAGCAATACAAGTTCTAGCTTGAGTTGAGTAAAGATGGCTGGATCCCTGAACAAAACGAGTGTGCTTATTCTGCTATAAGGCATCACACGGAGAGCTTCCCTTCCCCAATCTTAATTAATGATTGATCTAATGAACTTTTTTCTGAACATGTTCCCTTTTGATGTGATATTTCAAAGGACTTTCTGGGTGTGGTAAGTGCATGTGGGAGTGTGTTCAGAAGAAATGTTGATTATGCAAAATGAAAAGGTAAGGAGAAGTCACCTTGTGGAGGCTTCAAAATCAATATGAGAATTGTGCCTCTGTCCTGCTGACACAAGAAATTCAGTTTTACTGAATTGTAGATTGGGCTGCTATTGATTTAAAATAGCAAACTGACAGTCAGAGACATTCAGACCAAAAAATGCATAATTAGACAATCCATTTTATTTTATTGTTCCTCTGAACAGCTCTGCCTGATGAAGGCCCTCCCTGTTGAGATTGAAAAGCCTGCAATTCTAAAGAAATATAAATGATCTCTAATCAAATATAACACTTTATAGCATTCTATATACCATCCTATTGAGCTAAAATGGAATAGCTGTGACCATTAATGTAATGGTGAAGGCTTATAGAATCAAGAATAATTTACTTTTTCATTCTATCCCAGTCTATCATTCTACTCAGTCCCCATTGAAGAAGTCTACGAACTTCCCGGATTTGAAGATCTAAGATACATGAACAGAGACTCCCTCTTCTGAATATCTGCCTTTTGAAACCATTTGTAGTAGAAGATAACCCAGGAACTCAAACACTTTTAAAGTCTGTTTGACCAAAGGTGATAATAGCATGGTAGAAGTATTCGGTGAACACCAAAGGAAGCCAAATTTGATTGGCTAAATAGCATAAAGACATAATTGCTTCACTGTAGGATCTCTTATTGGATGGGGTTGTTTATGTGACTATTCCCAAGAAAAGAAGACCTAATAATTGTAAGGAAAAAATAGTACCAAACCAAGATCAGATCAAGGAACATGAAAAGAAAGGATTGAAAAAAGGTGAGCATTCAAGTCTCTTATAATCTATTGCATCTCTTCTTCCATAATCTTACCCTTTTTCATAAGCAGGATATAATTTTTCTCTTCTTGGTTCATATGAAGCCATAAAATATTTTTGTCAGCAGACAAGATAAAATAGACCGCACTTTAAAGCCATGAGATTTCTGCAGAAAATGAGGATTAAATTCCAAAATGGTGTTTTATCCACCTGAGTATGTATTTGCACTTCTGTAGCATCATGGTTTTTCCATCAAAGACACCATCTTCTTACATTTCTGTACACATCTACAATCCCCTCCCCATTTCAGTCAAAATGAATGAAGGAGGTTAATGATCCTCTTAGTGTGCAATTCTTTAGCTCCCGAGAGGGCATTCCAGGAGTCACAGGACAGATTGGATATCTCTTTCAAATATCAGACAAAGCTCAGAAGTTGAAGAGGGAGATTCAATGTCAGATTTTCCTACCCTGCCACCATCAAGGGCTCTGACGCCCTCGTCCAACATCAGTAAGGCCAAAAAAGATGTCAGGTGCAGTTCATGAACCAGAAAGCAGCTTGGAACTGAAGGATCCAGAGCCATCCTGGTACCTTGACAAATCCCCAAGCTGGGGAGGAGGAATTTACACTTCTCAACATGCTTCTCAGCATGTCCAAATTGCTTCCTTTCATTGAAAACTTTTTTTTTTACAACCCCCCTCCCTAAACTACAAAAGCAGACGGAGCAACACAGTACCCATTACTCAAGCTCAGCAGGACTTTGGCTCTGGCAGTTGATGAATTGCCTTTGGTTCTTCTCCCCACTTTAGGATTTCAGCCTTAGTGAGAGCAAAGATCCTCTTACTGGGTCTCTCTCTTATTTAACTGGCATCTAGGAAATGAGTGAATCATTCAGAGCTCTGTACCTGGAGAAAGGAGCATGAGCCCCTTTCATCTATCGAGGATATGTCTGGGCTCTGCTAGATCTGCTTTATGAGCTTGGCTCTTGTTCTGCTTTCTTACTGAGCCCCCATCAATCACTGGGATAGCTTTACGGTGCTGATGCATTTCATTTCTCCTAAATATAGAGTGACCTGGTTCGAATATGATGTGCATTCTTGGATAGTTGTCAGCATTGATTAAATAATGCCACAACAACAAAGGTCTCCTATTCTTATATGGGTGTCTTCAAGTTTTACTTTTTGAAAAGCAAGAGATTCAAACATTCATTTTTATCTCCAAGTCTGTTGCTTTGGTAAAGGACGTGTTCTCCAGAAAAAGAAATAATATAGAGATCACCAGAGAATTTTTAGGTCTGGATTTTCCATGTTCAGAAAGAAAGAAACAGCTTCTGAGGCTTAGGTAATAGGAATAGGTGTAGAGGAGAATTTCATTCAGTTGGCTTTTTAAAGCGAATCAGCCTAATCCACAGTTCACGGAACACCATTGGACTGCTTTTTTCTCTGATTTTGTGTTGTTTTGTTTGTGTGATATAGTCTTGGCTAATGTGTACAAAAGTGTACAGAAATGTGTATTCCATGAAAGGCATATTTTAGGAAAAATGCATAGAAAAGTCTCCTAAAGGTGTATTTTTGAAGGGGAAATGGCTGTTTTAGGGGACAGTGTACATATTAGAGATTTTTGAATAATAAAAAAAAAACAGGAAATGGAACTGACATGATTAAATGCATGCAGAAATGACATGGAATGGAAATAGGCTGACCCATCCATGTCTACATGGGAGTCTGCATTTCACTGACTCAAACCATTGGTGCATCTAGTTCAGTGTTGTCTCCATATACTGGAAGCAGCTCTCTGTCCTTTCAGACAAAGGGTTCTTTTCCAGCTCTGTCTGAAGATGCCAAGGATTGGACCTGGAATCTCTTGCATACAAGTCATATGCTCTACCACTGAGTTGTAGTCCTCCCCTGGTTAATTTGAGTTCAAGCTCATTTGACTGGCTAGTCCCACTGTACAAGTGGAAATCCTTGCACTGATGGGACACATTAGTTTGAAACTACACACTGTCTATGATCCAAAGATCCCTGTGTGCAAACAGAGAGTCCATTGGTGGGTGCACCAGAGCTTTTCAGGTTCCAGTTCCTTCTGCAACTCTGTTGAACCTTCCCTGCCAACTTGCTCCTGGACGTTTGGAGTGACTCTCCAGAGAAGAGTGTGATAGGTGTGTTTCCAGGGGGAAATCACTGACACAGGCACACACACCACTAAGCTTTTGCACCGGAACCTTTAGATTCAAGTTACTATGTTCAAATGAATATATACTACGTATAGTATAGAACTATATGTAGAGAAAATTTAATATGTATTGGGGTCAAGTCACCACAAGTTGTCCACACACAGCTGGGTTTATGAATGGATTATGGATGGGGCTTTAACTTAATTGTAAATCTTAACACAGCTCATTTAGACATTAAGGATAGAAGCAAACAATGATTTTATTGTGTTTACATAAGGAATGAATCTCACAAATGTACTGACAGTTTACAAAAGATGTTATAGTTTGTCCAGGTTAAATTTTCAGATATATATATATATATTTGGATTTCATTTTCAATGAAAACATTTTTAATTAAACTAGATATTTCTCCAATATTAATGAAACTTAAACTTTAGTTATAATGCAAGTAAGTTGTAACTTAGTTTAAACTCTGGGCTATTGAACAGTAGATCACTGAACTTTCCTCCCTTCCAGGAGTCAAGTTTGCTGATTCATTTGTGGAGATGGTTATTGATCAGCAGCCAGAATACCCTGCTTTTCTTCATTGCCAAGACACTTTTTTGCCCAGAAACAGGGCTGGCTCAAGACATTTTGCTGCCTGAGGCACAACAGCAAATGCCATCTCCACTTCCCTCCCCACCCCGCAAAAAAGGCAAGGTGCATGTTGTCCAAGGTTGACTGATTAATTTTGACCTCTGAGGCAGAAAATCCTATAAGCATCTATATACAACAACAACAAATTAAATAACTAACATTTTGCTGCCATTTCTGCCTGAGGCAGCTGCCTCACTCTGCCTCATGGTAGGGCCAGCCTTTCAATATGTTTGTTTTCAATCATCCTCTCATTTTCTAATTATCCAGAGGTTTTTCTTACTGATGATATCTTACTGATTAACAGAGAATAGTCTAAAGGCCCATGGCACATTTCTACTGATTTAACCAAGCACATTTGGCCATGTAAACTGATTATATGAGCAACTGCCTGTAAAAGCTGCTCTGAGCTCCTTGTGGGAAAAGCAGGAAATAAGTCTAGTAAATAAATGTGAACAGACAGTGTTCAGTAAGTGCCTGTGAAAAATTGGCAGGCCTCTGCACACACTTGGGCATTTGCTACTTCCCATTCAGTAGTTTTGCATTTTGCATGCTCTTCTTGATTTTCCTAGCCTATTCACTTCCCCTGGTGCTCAAACCATCAATTCAGATTAGCTGCTGGCAGCTCCTGATGGCATAGGCAGGCTTTCCTTTCTGCATTAGCTATAATAAGGTGAGCTACAGGATGATGGTGTGGATTAGTTGCAGAATCCCAAGCCTGGGATGTGATTTGGTCATTTCTAGTATTTATTTTTCAGTTAATTTAAAGCAGCCTTTTGGAGGGCACTTATTGCACACTGGTATTATTCACATATTGCATATTGGTATTTTCTCGGTCTGTTTATGTCCACTTCTGAAATGCTGTCCTCTGGTGTTCAGTTTATTGAAAGTCTTAACAGCTGGCCTTGGAGTCATTAACGTCTAGTTATGAACATGCTGCACAGAAAATGGTAGCTTTGTGTTATGCTTTTATGTGGTTCCAAAGCACACTGCTGTTAAAGTGGCTATTAAGAAATGCTATGTTAACGGCAAACAAAATGCAAAAGCTATACCCCTGCAGTTTCTACCAGTTGCTTACCTTGCTGTGTTGTCTGTTTCAATATATAGTTGAGACAGTCGTGGTCAATTAAGTAACTAGCATTTTCTTAAGGGAGAGGAAAAATATTATTGCATCACTTCTATCATCCACTTCTATTTTATATAGTCCTGGCATATTAGAGAACATAGAGGTGATATGGTCCCTGTCTACTTTCAGTCTTGGTTTTGGTGTGGTAGCATGATAATGATGATGATTTATTAAATTTCTTACCCATGAGATCCCAGAGTGATCTGCACCAGGGAAGGAGAACCTCCAGTTATATGCCTATAATTCAGCCCAGTACGGATCCCAAATAGTTGTATAAGGCCATTTCCCCTAAACCACAGCCACCTGCGCACACCTGACACATGTGACATCACGTGTGGGTCAACTAAAGACCCAGCTACAAAGGAACATCTGGGAGCTTAAAGTGAGGTCCCAATTGTTCCTTTATAAGTGGGTCTTGCTGACAGTGCCAATCCGCTAATTGATGCAGACAGCGAGTCCCACCAAGCTGGGGTTCCCCTAATGTAGCAATGGGCTTCTCTGTCACCATGGCATTAGACATGTGCTGCTCAACAGGGTAATGTAAGCCAGTTTGCATGTTCCAAGTCTGCTATGCGAGGGCTTGGACGACACAATAGAGCAGCTTTGCTGACAGCCAGGTCCAACACCAAGGCTACTTCCTTGTGCCCAGTTCACTGAAGCATGCCTGGGCCTAGGCCATGGATGGGGAACCTGTGGTGTACCCTAACTCTCAACCATCTGGGACAGAAGGCAGTGGTTAGGGATGTGACCCAGCAAGCTAAATAAAGCCCCCACAAGTGTTGCAATCTCCCTAGGGGTTTTAATAAACCTCTTCCCTGGAATTGCTTTCAAACTCCTGACTGGTCCCAACATGCACCTGAGCTGGAGGGAGAGCTAAATGAATAAAAAATCGTGTAGGCCAACTCATTCTGGGAAATCATTTGTCCCCTTAATGCTTCTAAAAACTTTTCATCTCGTTCCAGTGTTTCTGGCCTAAGATTCTTTTTCCCACCCATCTTTTTCTTTTCTCCTTTTTTGTGATATGTCAAACAATTTTTGACACAATATTTCATTACAAGTTCTTTAATCCACTTCCCGCAAGCCAATTAGTTGAAGTAGTCTAATTGGTTTCTCATTAAATAAAAAAAGAGCTTCTTCTGCTAATAATTTATTCAGACTTGTAAATCCAAAGCTGCTTTTATGCTCTTTCCTGTCCTCCAAGGATATCATGATCCCATAGCTCTCTTAACAATGAATGCCTGTCATCATAAGGGGCTATCCAGCTATGTGGGCTAGAGCTCTCATTGATTAGCTTTGGGCCTCCTGGAATGGAATATGAGTCTCTATAGATTGCACGTGCACACACACACACACCACTCTGGCTCTTTACCTATTTCTTCTGTCAAGGATATATAAATCTGAACTTCTACTAGGAAAAACTTCACTTCCTGTAATAATCTCCTGGCTTCATTTTGAATAGGAATGGGACTGAGCAGTTGGAATTCACTTGGCCTATGATGGAAACGATCTCCCCTCAAGAATCTCAGTCAGAGCTGATGCCTGACAGCTACCAACATGTGAAGACTGCTTTCATTAAGGGATGAGAACCCCCCCCCCCCGAATTCTTGGATTGCAACTCCTATTATCTCTGTCTGTTGGCCTGTTAACTGAGGCTGATAGAAGTTGGAGTCCTACAATGTCTGAAGGGCCGCAGGTTCCTCTTACCTAAGTGCTCAGTGTCACTCTCTTGCTTTAGAGCAGGGATGGAGATCCTGCTGACCTATGGTCAGCTTCAGGCCAAGCTGATGGGAGCTCATCAACATTTGGTGGGCCATGGGCTCCCATCCCTGGCAGATTATTTCCCCTGGGAGCTGCTCCTGGGTCTGCAGACAATAAGGGTGAGGGAATGCTGTATGGATAATCCTGATTCAATATGAATGCAGTTGATTCCTATACTAGTTTTGAGTGTGGCTTTGTTTGGAGACACTCTTATAAGCCGCTTTGAGGGTTTACTGGGGCTGCAAAATGGAATCTTCAAAGTAAATAAACACATTCTCCTTTGTATTATATCTTCCATTGCTGTTCTGATTTTCCCACTGTTGCTACAGTCCTCAAGTCATTTGCTTCAAAGACCTCCCACTGAGGTCAGTGAGAGGTTAGTTTGGAATGAACAGTTAGAGGATTGTGACTCCACTACACCAGATTCTTCCCCTTGGCCAAAACTGTGCAAACTAGTATACGGAGACAGTAATCTGATATCTCATGCTGTTTTAACTTCTCGGTCTGGCTTTATTTCACATTTCAATAGCCGCAGGCTTTAATAGCCTATTGATTTCCACGGCACATATATGAAGGCCATGTTCTTGATCTCTTAATCTCTGAGGGATAAGCACTTTCTTACCATTACACTCAAAGTATTAGTAGTTAGAATTACTTCATTGCTGCATGGTATAACTATAATAATTTCCTGTCTGTATTAAACTTTAAAAATATACACATTGCTTTGCAGATCAAGTGCCCCTGCCTGGAGGCTGGTTTTGCATTCACTTTATAATCCCCAGCTGTGGATATATTCTCCTGCCAAGGATTTTGTGTGCTTGTGTGTATGTCTGTGTGCGTTGCAGATATGGCTATAAGGTAAAAGGTAAAGGTACCCCTGCCCGTACGGGCCAGTCTTGACAGACTCTGGGGTTGTGCGCCCATCTCACTTAAGAGGCCAGGGGCCAGCGCTGTCCGGAGACACTTCCGGGTCACGTGGCCAGCGTGACATCGCTGCTCTGGCGAGCCAGAGCCGCACACGGAAACGCCGTTTACCTTCCCGCTGGTAAGCGGTCCCTATTTATCTACTTGCACCCGGGGGTGCTTTCGAACTGCTAGGTTGGCAGGCAGATATGGCTATAGAGATTGATAATTGGCAACACTAGAAACCTACTTTGAAACTGATGTACCTACGTGAGGGACAAACCACACAACCAGAGCTTGTCACCTCTCACACCTGGCCGATGCACAACCAATAGCTGACACTGTGAGTGCATTTACACAGGTGGTTCCCCCTCCCCCCCCGGAAGCAAATAACACAGAAATGAGCATTAAACTTGTACCATATTCTGCTGTATTTCTGGAAATGGCCTTCACATTGTATGAAAGTTCAGATATAATGCAAAAATCAGAAGTTAGAGAAATGTCAGGAAAACAGAATAAACTGTCATGTGAATGCAGTCCGTATTACCCTCCAGGGCAGGAACTGGCAAAGCTAGAGGATTTCCTGCAAATCACCACTGTAGGCAACAGATACTGCTTCTAGGCTCTACCCTCAAATCAAAGTGAGCCTGGGCAGGCTGGGTCGTCCTCTTATATACCTGCTGAGATTGACAAGGCATCTGACCCTCACCTGAATCTCATAGCTCTGCTGTAGCTGCCTCTGATTAGTTATCATTTAACTCTTAGGGAAAATAATTAGCATCACATGTCATGTGCATGGAAGTTGCCAAACCAATTAACCAGCTAGAAGGATTACTGTTAATAACACCAGTTTTCCTATAACTTGATATTGCTGGATAGTTTTGATGAACTGCAAAAGCATTTTTAGTTTGCTTTCTGTTGCCACCCTAGAACCTTTCATTATTAGTGCCACTTTGTCCTCAGTGCATGTGGGCTAAAAGATAAATGAAAAAGATAAATGAAACGTGGATAACTATGGAATTTTTCTACCACAAGGTGATGTGATAGCCACCAATTTGCATGGCTTTAAAAGAGAATTGGATAAATTTGTGGAGGATAAGACTTATCAATGGCAACAAGTAGCAATGGCTACCTCTACCTCCGCTGTTGGATGTGATATGCCTTTGAATACCAGTTGCTGGAATTCGCAAGTGAGGAGCTTGCTGTTGTCCTCCTGGGATTCCCATAGGCATCTGTTTGGCCACTGTGAGAACAGAATGCTGGACTGGATGGTCCTGTGATCCAGCAGGGCTTTTCTTCAGTTCTTATGAAAGCCTTCATATGGAAAGACAGCAGCCAAGGAGGAACTCTGATACCACTTCATAGCGATCACCAACCCTACTGCCGAAATAAAAAGTCAGTGTTGCTCATGCTCACTCATTGATGAGGTCAAGCACTGCTGCTGATTTAAAATCCCACGTCCTCTAAATTTTCATGTACATCACAGTAACACAAGAGCTGATATGTACCAAGTCAGACCATCTAGCTCAGCAGCTCTCCAAGGTTTCAGACCCAAGTTCCTATACAGGACCTTCTGCATGCAAAGCAGGTGCTCCACCACTGAACTACAATCCTCCACAGGAGAAGTGTATCAGGGGGCTGATTGTGCCACAGGCAAAATTGTAAATGACATTCAAGGCCAGGTTTCATCAAGTGGCATCTAGTGAAGGTGTTGTAGTTAGGAATCCTTTCCTCAGCTGGTAATATTTTGGTGGTGCTTATACATAGCTGTCAACGTTTCCTTTTTTAAAAAGGGAAATTCCCTTATTCTGAATAGGATTCCTCTCAAGAAAAGGGAAAAGTTGACAGCTATGTGCTTATACTTTTGAGCACTGGTTTCAGGCTGGTGTGTGTGTGTGTGTGTGTGTGTGTGTGTGTGTGTGTGTAATTGCCCCAGGGACTGAGAAAGAGGGGGAATAGGGAGGTCAGCCAATCATTCTGTTGCTCTGTTGGATGATGTGAGAGCACACAAGTGTATCCTTTATTCTTCAACTGATATCAAAATAGCTTGTGGAACCTAAAAGCCAGTCTCTTGTTTATATGTATTGGAACTATTACTGTTACCACCTGCAGGCAAAGAAATTTCACAAACCCCTGGCCACAGCATGCCAATTACTGCTCCCTGCACATCACTCTATTCAGGACCTCTTGAACAATGGGGAATGAATCCCAATCTTGCTATCAATATTGCAGTGGGGTTTTCTAAATGCTGCAGCCCAGCTAGTCTCAAGAGCAGGAAAATATTAGCTGAACAAGACCCACTGGGTTGAGAGTCTGGAGAAGAGGTCAGGTCACTTGCTTTTCTGCCTTTGCCTCGACATTCCCATAAACCTTAAAGCTGTCTTCTCTGTCTGGCAGTGTGAATGTGACAGATAGTGAGATGAAAGTCTCGTATCATAGACAAGCAATTCCTCTCTAAGCTAAATCACACTGACAGTTGTTCCCCTATGTTGACAGCGTGATCTTGCACATATCTACTCAGAAATAAGCCCTGCTGTGTTTAATGGAACTTAACCCAATAGTATTGCAGTATCCAATCATTTCCACATACAGCAACCTCTTGCTGTCTAATAGGACATCAATGAACTTCCACAGTACTTTGATGTGATCTTCCCAGTTCTCTTGATCAACCATGTAACAGGTACCCATGAAGCTATAGCATCCTAGCAAGACAGGTATGGTCTGCAATGATCATGTTTGGAGTAGTGATTCATCATGCCTTGCATACTCAAGGCTGCTTCGTACATAGGCAATCCTCAACTGAATGGCAACATCAAACAAAAATAGAATATGCAGAAGTATGTATTGTGGACTATTTTTGTACTCATTGACGGACTATTACTTTAGTGTAGAACAGCGTGAAGGCAATTTAGAGTTGATTTTGTTAATGTATTAATGATTACCAAATCCTGATCTAATGAGCTCTTATGTACAGCCATACCTCATGTTACGTTTGCTTCATGTTATGTTTTTTCAGGTTGTGTCCCACAGTGACCCGTAAGTACCGGAAAGGGTTATTTCCGGGTTTTGCTACTCACGCATGCACAGTAGCGCTAAATCACGCTTTGCGCATGCACACAAGTGCCAAATCACGTCGTGCACCTGTGTAGATACGGTGCTTCAGGTTGTGGGCTTTTCACGTTGTGAACAGGCCTCCAGAACAGATCCTGTTCACAACCAGAGGTACCACTGTATTTCTTAAGAGCAGTTTGAGTGGAAGATGTAGAATGGGTGGAGCTTTCTCTACCCCTGTGGCAACGTCGTAAGAGAATCAGTAACTGAGGGTCTAGCTACATTTTATGCTTAATGCTTCATATGCAGATACACCTCATGTTTTTCTTAAATTAATTACAGCTGTGCAACATGTGGGAAGGGAAAGGCTATCTCCCCATGCTATGACCCCCACACAAAAAAGAACTCCTCCATCAATAGTAACCTTGTAGCTGCATAGGGGCAGTGGTTGTGGAGGGTAGGATAAACCTTTCCCCCCCCCCCGGCAATCCTGAAAGCAATCTCTTCACAGGTGTAATTAATATAAGATGCATGCTATGCATTGTGTGTGACATGTAATTTGACCCTCACAAATCCCTTCATTTGTCATGCATATGTTGACCTTACAGGAACCCTTTTTAGGCCTTGAGTGGTGGGTTCATTTGCACCCTAGTTGGTCCCTTAGCACCAGAGGAAATGTAGTATGAAAAATAGGCACAGCACATCCTGCAGTCACTTTGTAGTTTAAGAATATCAAAGCCTTGATAACCTTTCTAAGTGAATTCCAGCTGTATGTAGTTTTTAAGGAATAAACATCCTTTAACTGAATAAAACTCTGTGCAGATGTTATTTAAATGCATCATGAATGCCTTAATGTTTGTGAAGAAGCTCCTGTGCGGTGGGGGGAACCCAGCAATTTGGCACCGATGTCTCTACAGGGATATTTATTGGGCTGAAACATTGAGTTCTCTTTAGCAATAAATTCCTTGGGGTGAGGAAGACACTGCAATCATTCTTGTGATTGAAGGATTTTCCTTCCAAACTCAAGGCCACGACCAATAGTTCTGCATATCCTCAAGCCCTTCCTCCCACCACCCTCAGCAAAAAATACCATGGGACATGAAACTCCACAATTATTTCTTGACTGAAGCCAAAGTTGGTCTTATGTGAATAGTTTGCACAGATTCTAAGTACCCATGAAAAAAAATCTCCAACTGGAATTTTTTTAAAAAAACAAATATTAGTATCATGAGACCTCTAATCATACTTGTACAAAACTCTATGAATTCCACTTTAAACAGTATTGTTATGAGTTATGGGGGGAGGAAGTATTTGAGATCTTTCTCACTTCTGGATCAAGCAAGGGTTAAGATATAAGCCAAGCTAGCTTCCTCTGTTAAGGATTAGTGATGAGCCTGGGTGATGAGCCATTAAGAGAACAAAGGAAAGGAAAATGTGTTCTGTGCAAGATGACAGATGGGTGAGGACCCTCCGTCAACTCAAGGGTAGTGAGAACAACAAAGCCTGAGTTGAGAGTTTGTAATGATGTGACCTAGAACTAAGGAAGCAGCAAGCTGGACAGAGGGGCAGAGAGCAACGTTAGATGTCTTTTTGAATCCAAGACTGCTGCTATGAGAGAAACAACGCCTTTTTGGGGTGTTAATGCTGTAAAACCCCTCCATCATAGGCTCAGGTTGTATATATGTATAAATAAGCCATATGTCCTAAAGACACCACAGACTCCGCTGTGCCTTATTCCGAAAGGAAACATTAACTCTGAGTAAGTGCCTGGAGCCCCTGGAATCAGAGATTGAGGTGGCATGCTACAGTATAGAGGTTTTCATAGGTGTTGGGCAGGAATATGAAGGCATTTACTTTGAGTGTATTTAACAAAGAGCTGAAGTACTGACTGAGGTGGTGAAACCATCAACCACTTTTCGAATGCTTTGGCAAGTTAGTGTCAAAGAGTGAGAGTGCAGTTTACTGCTTTCTCAGGGATTACTTTGATATGTACGGTTAGGCCAGGAGGTTGTAAGACAATTAAGTAGTCTGTATTTTTTACTAGCTTAATCAATAAACCTCAAGTTTTATGAAATGCTAGCTTATTCTGTACAACTGTAGTCCTCCCCCAAGCCTTTATCCATTTAGAGTTATATTACTCTGGCGAAGGAGTATATATAACTTAATTCAGGAGAAAAGTGTGGACTTTTATGCAGTTACAATTAACAATCCAACTGGCAGTGTCTTTTTGTCTTAGGAACAGTCATGTCAGGAGTAGCCACTCTGAGCACTGATCAGCTTTGCTAACTGATTTAATGACTACCCATGGCACCATCCTTTTCAGTCTTTGCCAACGGGAGGAACAGCACATTTTAAACTTATGGTTTGTAAATAGAACAAGGGGACGTGTCTGGAGCTTGATGAACCAGGATGAAAAGTGCCCAAAAGCACAGCTGGTTTGGAGCAAACACTTAACAAGTCATTGATCAAACCATAATACTAGAGGAGACTTTATAATGCACTTTATTGTACAGTACTGCATAGATTTTGCCAAAAACTATAAACAGAGGCTACTGTGTTTCAAATTCAAGAGTGCTACAAAGTCAGTTATAAGGTACGATTGAATGATTTGTTTAAACTTTCTGATCATGCCCTCTTTGCATTAAAACCACTATTTCAAGCAAGTATACTATAGAACTGTAAGTAAACTAAGCTGCTTGGGCTATTGATTACAGGGGAATCCCCACTTTCATGGGGATTCTGTACCAGGACACGTGCAAGTGGGGATTCCCCTGTTCCAACCCTACCCAGTTCTGCCCCCGCCCCATTTTAGCACCAAAAATGGAGCACGTGTTGATTGCACACAAGTGGGGAGACACCTGTACATCTGTTTCAGCCCTGGTTTGCATCAGAAGTCTTGAGGGTTGGAGTAGAATGAGAGAGAAGCAAGAATTATGCACCCCAAGGGTAAAACCAAATGCACACATGATTAAAATGATTAAAAAATAAATACCCTGAAATAGTTTTGTAGCTCATGTAATTTTCTGGCATTAAGGCAAAACAGCGCATTTCCCCTCTCTGGCTTTTACCTTTTTGTTCCCTTGGGATACTGAATATTCTGTGCAGCTCTACTTGACTGATACATTTAATCAAAATTTATACAGATGAAAAATGAAAGGCATGAACAAAATAAATTCTAAATGCAAACGAAGACTAACAGGCTCTTCTCAGATACATTGGAAGACTTAGTTATGTGCAGCCTGCAGTCTGTAAGATATTTGAGACCAAACAGCTTAAATTCTGGCCTGATGAATTTTGCGTTACGCGGTAATTGCAAAATGCTAAACTGGTTTTTCTCTTCTTCTTTATGAATTTCAGTGCAATAAACATTTTTGCTAAGACTAACTTATATGAAACATGGAGATATAATACTATGGGGGTTGTGGGATGTACTCTAGATGCACCATAATGACACAACAAACATCTTGCTAACAGCTAGGGATGCATGAAATGTGTTCCTTTATTTCTCTGGAGCTTTCTACTTTTCTGCCATACAGTCTTGGATATCTGTAGGAATTCCGTGGAATGTATTGGATAAACTTGCTTTTAGGAATTGTGCACATTAATTGGATAAGCATTCAAATTAGATGTTGCCTTTTGCATTCAATAAGATAGATGTGAATTCCCATTTTTTTAACAGCCAGATACCTTGCACAAAGGTTTGTGTATTCAGTCCCCTTCCTCCTTCCCTCTACAAAGGAAACTAAACTAAATTGGATTGAACAGAACGTGGTTTGGGGGGAGAATAGGCCATATCAGTGGAACTATGATTTCTGGCTTGGGAATCAAAGCTGCCAAATTACTATAGTATCTTTAACACACTACTTAAACAAAGCATGGTCACTCTTTTTCTCAATTCACGTTGAATATGGGGGGAAATCCATTAAAATACAGTATTTCATCAGAAACAACAGGATAGATACAGGATACATATGGATTGTGACTAATGTCTACACACTGCTTCCCAAACCAGCAACGGGTGTGCAGGTTTAATTTAAATGGAAGTAATGTTCAGGAGGCCTCTCGGAAGTGGTTGTAAAAGGCAAATTTATACAAGCTGCTTTTATTTTTCCAGTGTAATGCATAATTGGAACAATCAGTGGATACTTTTGCATTCATGAATGCGCCTGCGCGTGTGTGCGCACACACACAACGATTCAGCATGCAGTAGCCAGAGTTGCAATTGTTATACCCCCCACCCCCATTAGATAGTCTGCAATAGTGTCAAAGAGCTGCTTGGGTCAGGGGAGCAGTGAGCACAGCCCAAATTAGCATCATTATCAGGGTGGGAGTGGGGTATATGTGTGGAGCAGGAGAGAATACTGAGGCACAGCACCTATTTGTGCATGCAGTTCCTCATCAAGCTAGGGATGTATTCTGAGAGGCCTCCAAAGGATTGAAACAACCACTGCAAAAATGTGTGATTACAATCTTCTGTCTTTGTGTAGATATAGCATTGAATGTTGGAACAGAGGGTTGGCACTGCCAAGATTACAGGGTGCTTAAGGGGTTGGAGGACTGGAGGGAACGGAAAGCACCAAGTATCAGTGTGCCATATTGTGAAACTACGACCCTAGAGAAACTATTAGGAATTAAGCTTTCTGAACTCAGCTGACCTTTGAGCCTTCTAAAAGTTGTTGGTTTGGGTGGTATGTTTATGATTTGTGTGATTTATCCCCAAATTAAACTTACCTGTGCAACCTTCTTCTGAGTCAGGAATTTGCTGTTACTGCCTTGTTATGACTAGGTAGTCATGGAGGCTGGAGAAATGGACCTCTGTAATTCATAAAGTTTATTTTAAAAGCTGACAAAATTATCTCAATTTAATGGCCTATATTTCACAATAATTCCATCTTGTTGAGGCATTGTTTACTTTTTTCAGCTTTTGCAAGCACTATTCCTGCTATTGTAAGTGGGCTGTATCCAGTGTTAGTCATCCTCAAAACAGCCCCATTGAAATTACTAGAGATGACTAAGTTAGGTTCCATTGATTGCAGTGGCTTTAGTTGGTTACAACCTAGTATGTTTAAGGCTGCCATTTCCTTTTCTAATGATGCACAGTCTTGAACTACATAAATTTAAGAGGCATGCCAGTGGTTCTATTTTAAGTTGAAATATTCCATTAATTATTTCCAACACCATCCTCCAATATCTAACTGTACTTTTAAATTTTCATTTCCCTTTGACCTCACTGCTTACATTCCCAGGGAGTATACATGCCACCTTCCAACTGAGTATACAACTTCATGCATCTGATGAAATATACTCCAGCCCGTAAAATCCTGTACCATAATAAATGTGTCAGTTTTCAAATTGCCACAAGAGACATAGTGCAGCAACTTGGACTAAACATAGCTTTCAGCTCCTTTTTTCCTCCTTCCTCTCCTACCAGTGAGTAATTTCCATTACTTTCAGTGCTGTTAATAGGTAAATCGTGCAATCCCATAGTTGTGTTTTATACTCTCATTATAAATGCTCAGGCCAAGCTGTTTGTGTTCTAGGTACTGCAGAGATGTGTGTGACCAAAGGTCTACTTTTAGCTTAGCCCTACTCCTGTGCAGTTTAGTACCAAATAAATGCATCCATTAATTGCTTCAATTCCATCAACAGTCTTGCCCTCTGGCTGCAGAAACTGCATGGCAAACAGATAAATCCAGTTTTGTTGAGGATATTTGACTAGGGGGGCTCAGAACAATTATATGGTCAATTTAAATCAAACATGATTGTCTCAAACATCATTACCTTGCAAGGGCTTTAAAACTAAACATTTGAGCCCTGAACTGACAGCAAGGGTCCCTGTTAGCTTAAAGGCTTGTTTAATCTGACTAAACTTTCTTCCTTTGAGACCAATGTAGAAGAAACAAAGAGAAATGCTACAAATGTCAATGGGCACAATCCAGCCAAAGTCAAGCACTTTTACATTGATTTTTGCTGGGGAGATTCAAGCATAAGCTTAACTCCCCCACTGAACTCAATCAGACTTAAAAGTGGTTAACTTTGGCTGAATTTCCACCCAAACATTATTTTTCAGAGCCTGCATGGTCACTTTGGTTCTACCATCCCACTTTCCCTCTGTGCCTGCTTACCTGTGAGGAAATTCCAAAGTTGTGCTATTAAAGAAATTCCACCTCCGTTCTACATTAACATCCTGGACCAATACTCTCTATTAGTTCAATTAACCACAAGCCCATATATTGTTGTTAGGGATCCTTTATTTGCTATTCCTCTTTTCCCCAGGGAAACCTGATATTTAGTGCTGTATTGGAACGAACGGTAAATGGGTTTTCTTCAGGGAAAAGCAGTGGGGCAAGGGCAAAACCTCTTGGACCCATGTGTTTTAGGCAGGGGGCAAGTGGAAGTGTGGATGAGTCCTTAGTCTCTCACTAGAGCCATTGGGTCTCTCTCTTTTGACTTTCTGCTGCTGACATCTCTGGCACCTGCTTTACTGCCTTTCATCAGTTATTTTGCCTGACCAATAGAAATATGGGTTCCTGAACAAAATCCCTTTCACGGATGACAAAGAAGTATCATTTCCTGGATCTGATCAGTAGCTACTACTGCCCCTATCCTGTTCATCCCTCACACCTTGGAGTAGGTGTGTCCCCCTCTCCCCCAAGACTAGGAGTTATTTTAGTTACAGAGATGAAGTAACGGCCAGCTCACGCCCTTTCCTCTCCAGGAAGCAAGCCAACTTGCTTTCCTCACTTTCTTTGTGCTGTGTATGCATATGTAGAAACCTTTGATACAGGTCTGGAATGTAGCTAACTGTAGAAAGGTAAGATTCGCATTGGTTGCCCTGCCCACTTTTACTTCTGGCCCCACTCACTTTTGCCTTTGGCTCTGTCTGCCACCGGCATACAGCCCTTAGAAGTTGCCCTCAGGGAATGTGGCCTTTGAATGGGAAAAGTTTATGCACCTCTGGGATACAGGGACCATATTGATATTTATGGAGTTCTGTTTCCAGGTCCTTGGGCACAGCCAATCACAAGAGTTGCACCTACCTAAGGAAATTAGCTTAACAGCTCTTGTTAATCTGTCACAGTGCTAACTACTACTTGAGTTCTTCAGTTTCTCTGAGAGACAGCAAGGTTTTCTCAGTTTGTGTGTCAGACTTGGTTGAGGGGAAACATAGTCTCCCCACTCTGACAAGATGGAGGGCTAGAGAAGTTGGATATTTTAGAGAGGCATTGCTGTGACAGGATTGGTGTACAGTCAGTTGGTCATATCAGTGAGCAGATAACATTCCCTCTGAGAAGTTCCTGGGTAATGCCTGCAATCACTTGTTCTTGATGCAAATGTTGGGTCCCTTCCCATCTGCTTTTTATGCTACAGATAAACCCTTTTTGTCATCCAGTCTCTCTCCCACATGCTTTAGTTCCTGAGTCCTTCTGTTAATTCTTCCTGTATTTTATTGGAATGAACTTATTTCCTTCCTTGCAGCTGCAGCTCCTCACCCCACCTGCCACATATTTTCCTGAGTGCTACCAAACTGCTCTTAAGCTTACTTTGTCTTTCACCAGCAAAGGCTATCTTTTCTTTATGATCATATTCCAAGGATAATAATGATTATGATGCTACTCATGTAGGCTAAAAGTGTTCAAAGGATTTCACATACATTATCTTGCTACTCTTTCCTACTGAGCTGGCTACTGATACCATATCTGAATTGGGAGGAGGGTGCTTAAGGCTGAAAACCCCCAGTGGGTTGTTTAGGCTGCTGTAATACATTTGTGGCTGAAATGAGTCAGGGTCTTCCCAGCTCACAGCTCCCACTTTTAGCCATTATTCTGTGCTACACCATCTTTCGGTAACAAGTAACCAGGAAACTGGCATATCAAGTCATCAAACTCAGTAACTTTTCTACATCACATTTAGTTTCTGTATTCTCCAATCTTTTTTATACTGCTGACAAAATAATCTTCATTTCTTAAATGCACCTCCAAAGCACAGATCTCATCTCCCCTAAATCGAGCTAGCTGACATTTTTGCACAGACACAAATAAGAGTAAATAGAGATTTACAAAAGGTATATATGCTTGAGACCAGTTTCCATGTTGCACCTTCTTTTTTCATTCTGTTCTTCCAAAGATGTCTTATTATTAGGCAGTATTCACCCAACAAACCTCATCAGCGCACAAGTTTCCACTTGTGCAACAGGGCTTTCCCCTCTCTCCTCCCCGTTTGCCACCCCCACTGGAGAATTGTTCCATCTGTCAAGCTGAAATGCTTGCATAGGCTGAACATTTATAATAGTGCGACACTTACTTCCACCCATGCTTTATGTTCATATGTTAAATTAAGTAAACTTAGCTAATTCAATTTTTGATTATGAATTCTTTAATGATAAGGAAACACACAGTGCCAGTTGGGTTGGAAAGACCAGAGTAGATGCAGTAGTATTTTATTCTATTTATTAAATTTATATCCTGCCCTGCCTCCCAAAGGAATCCAGGGCAACAAATAACAAGTGCTAAAACAATGGAAAACATCATAACCAGTTCCAGTATAGATGTAGATACCCCCTAGGGCCTAGGATCAGACCATATCTAAGTAGGTCCCATGCTGCTGCATTCACTCTCATGTTTCTCCTTTTTTCTCTATGTATGGAGGAGACCCTCCTGACTGAAAAGCCCAACTTCCAATTCTTAGTTTTCTTCTCTTTTATCATTGTTGCATTGTCTTGAATGTTCTGCAGTTAATTTACATCAGTGTGGAGAAAATGCGGAGCTGGTGCTGGAGAACAAAACCCCCTCATTTGAGTGAGTTAGAGCTTAATCCACATGTGCTGAATTGAAATGCACCACTGGGAGCTTCATCCATAGCAGGCAAGTTGTCGTTACATCCATCTTTGTTCTGTCTGTCGCACAGTGAGATAAAATACAGACGCCTGATCCTGGGTCAGAAATTGACTTCATCTTTGAAATGCAAGCAGAAAGGTGTTCATCATTCCGTCCCTGTCCCCAGAATTGCTTCATTCACAAGAACTCTGATATCACAAAGATTGCCTGCCCTTCGGTTAGGCAATCACTTCTGATGCCTCAGTTCAATCCATTATATTTACCATTTGCCATTTGCTTCCTTCATTTTTCTGCCCAGATGCTTAAAACATGCTGACACAACGAAATCCAAGGCATTAATAAATCAAGAAACTCTACATGTCTAAGGTGCTTTTCAATGAGGTCAAACCCTTATTAACTACAAGAGTTCTGCAGGGAATAAGGCATTCGTTTGCAATGCATTATCTGGGCTCTTCATAGGTAGTTCACTCTAACCTTTCCAAGAAAGTGAAAAACAATTAAAGCTGAATTACTTCATTCATAATTCAGAGTGCTTGGGTGAGGGCTTCATATATTAAGGACATTGTGGAGAGTCTCTCAGATCTACTTATAAAAATGGATCACAGTTTGAGACCTGTGACCAGCCCTTGGTTGCATACTCAGTTTCTGCTCCTACAGCTCTAGCACAGCCTGACGTAAGAAAAGGCGCCCTGAGGTCTCTACTAAAACAGAAACTGTGTTGCGCCTGATGGCTAGTTCCCAACTCCATTCATACTGGACTACAACACTGTAATCTGGATCCCCCAAAATTATTCCAGGACGAGATGGGACCTAATCCTAATCTAAACCACAGATGGGAAAGTTGTGGCCCTTCAGATGATGTTGGACAGTTCCCATCTGTCAGGACCATTGGCCATGATGGCTGGGACAGACGGGAGTACTAACTATGGAGTGTAACATCCCCTGGCAGGTTATATGTTCCCCACCATCAAATCAAGCAAACAAATAGAGGTGTTGGTGGGTTACTATTTCCAGCATCCAGATTCCACATAGTTCGATTACGTGGGAGGAAACTGAATTTCCACATGGACAGTAGCCTTAGAATTTATTGAATTACTTTTGCAATCAATAGCTGTTAAATATAAATACTAAGAATAAAATCTCCATGTTTAGGGACAGTATCCCAGAGACAACATTACATCTTGGCTGTGGGCTTCCAAAGGATATCTGTCTGACTATAGCTGGAGTCATGCTAGACTAGCATTCCCCAAGCTGTTGTTTTAAACTACAGCTCCTATCATCCCTAACCAGCAAGAAACATGGTCAGAGATTATGGGAATTGGAGCCAGACAGCTTTGGGAGGGCACCAGGTTACCAAAGGCTGAGCTAGATGGATCTCTGGTCTGATCTAGGGAATATCTATATTCCTAAATATACAGAATGTATATATCTCAGTACAGAATGAGTATAACCCTCAACCCAAGTCTATACATTTAGGTGGTAGCAAATTTTTGATATTATAACGTTTAGTTAGTAATTGTTTTGAATCAATTACTTGCTATTACTTGTACACGGCCTAGCTTCAGTGTTAAAGTGCAATACCTAACAAAAATAATCTCTTCAAAAACCTGTCAGAACTACATAATGGATCTTAAGGGCCCAGCAGCTTTATTTTCTTCCGTAGTCAGTACATTTTCATTAGCTGGTTCTCTGTCTCTGAAGATCTTTCTGCTCAGGGGCAGAGTTTAGTATCTCTATTAGCTGTTCCTCATCTCTTCCTTCCAGTGCTTCTTCAAATGGTGAAATGAGCAAGCCGCTAAGCAGAAATTACTTCAATAAATGTATGTTATCATTCATGTATATATCAATACAAACGTGAAGATTAATTAGGGTTTTGGATTAGGTGACCCTCAGGGTCCTTTCCATCTCTACAATTTTATGATTCTATACTCAGATCATATCAGCCAATCTGGTAGGATAATACTAGGAATATATCCAAAACATTAATAATAATAATAATAATAATAATAATAATAATAATAATAATTTATTTCAGTTTCTTCAGCACCTGTAGTTGGTGCATAAACTTGGATTAAAGGTAAAGGTAAAGGTACCCCTGCCCGTACGGGCCAGTCTTGCCAGACTCTGGGGTTGGTACGCCCATCTCACTCAAGAGGCCGGGGGCCAGCGCTGTCCGGAGACACTTCCGGGTCACGTGGCCAGCGTGACATCACTGCTCTGGCCAGAGCCAGAGCCAGAGCCGCACACGGAAACGCCGTTTACCTTCCCGCTAGTAAGCGGTCCCTATTTATCTACTTGCACCCAGGGGTGCTTTTGAACTGCTAGGTTGGCAGGCGCTGGGACCGAACGAACCGCCGACCTTTCGATCGGCAAGCCCTAGGCGCTGAGGTTTTACCCACAGCGCCACCTGCATCCCTAAACTTGGATTACTGTGATGTTAAAAGGTCTGCCTTGGATTTCTGAGAATTTTCTCCCACTCTATACAAGCTTCTTTAATATGTGAATCTAAGCAAGGAAGCATGAACACAAGGAAAATGCACAGGTGTGCAGTAATGGTGCACACTTTGCACACAAATTCTGATTGCATACTGTGTGGCAGCTCTAAATTGTCCCTTTAAAAAGCCTTTGGCCTTTATTACATTATATTAGTTATTAGGTGTGCAGTGCCTTTTGTTAGTGGCTCATGAATTGCTGAAGTGTGCTTCAGCGACTGTGTGATCCCACAGCAGATTTGAAAAATGAGCTCAGCAATTTCCAAACATCTCAGCGGAACTCTGTATAACCCTTGTACCCCTATAATCATTACCTTGGGATAGCACTCCTGTGGAAAGCAATTCCAGTGTTAGCAAATGAGTCATCTGTAGGGCGCTCAGTGGCTGTTAAAGAACAGCCCACTTCTGAATTCAGGCTCTCTTATGGTAGATTCAGAAGACAGACTTCTCACATTGCTAGACCTGATTTCCATAAGCAGTGATTATCCTTCAGAGATTATGTACCATCAGCAATACACCCATGGACAATGAAAAATACAAGTCCCCCTCCAAGCATTTTAATATTTCACTCTGTACTTTGAGATAATTTTGAGTTATGATAGTGTCTTCTTGTTTCACCAATGCCGCTGAACTCACATCTTTCACAAGGGTTACGCTCCACAGATGGCACATAAAGCTGAACTAATGTTCCAAGGGGTATCCCTTGGAAGCGCCATGTGAGTTATCTGCGTGTAGAGAATATCTAGGATAGTTTAAGAGGCCTAATATCAGCTTTTACACAAACAGTGTGACAAATGGGTAGGTGTAAATAGCACATTGTTTCAATAAGAAATGCAAGTGTCTGTGCTTTGGTAAGATGAATTAACAGCATCATTAATACTTAAGGAATCTCTAGCCAGCAGTGCCCAAAGGGACCAGTAGGTTGTCCTTGACCATAGGTGCCCACTTCCTGGGGCCTTGGGTGCCCGAGCACCCACAAAATTCCACATGAATGGGCTGGGCACCCACACATTTGGTACCAGGGCCATGCATGCACAGTTGTGGGGCCAAGCAGGCATTCCAGTTCTTGACAATAATAGCCAACCTCTGAGTCCCCCTGAATCTGAAGGTTGGAGGGTGGCTACAACTGAGAGATCCTTTTCCATAGTACTTCTTCCCCCACAATTCTGTTTAAACCTAATTGTGTAAGATAAGGTAAAGGTAAAGGATTCCTGGACAGTTAAGTTCAGTCAAGGGCAACTATGGGGTATGGTGCTCATCTCCCTTTTCAGGCTGAGGGAGCTGGCATTTGTCCACAGACAGCTTTCCGGGTCAGGTGGCCAGCATGACTAAATCATTTCTGGTGCACCAGAACACCATGATGGAAGCCAGAGCACACGAAAATGCCATTTACCTTCCCACTACAGCAGTACCTATTTAGGTACTTGCACTGGTGTGCTTTCAAACAGCTAGGTTGGTAGAAGGTGGGGCAGAGCAATGGGAGCTCACCCCATTGTACAGATTCAAACTGCTGACCTTCCAATCAGCAAGCCCAAGAGGCTCAGTGATTTTGACCACGGCACCATGCACTCCCTCTAATTATGTATGCTGCCTAGAAACCCATGTTATAAGGTGATTGGAAAATGCAAATAATAAATAAGATATTTTTTGTTAGAAAAGTTTCTGAGATTGTGCATGTGAAATGTTTTGAAGACTTAAAAGGCACACTATGAATGCTGGGCTATGTAAGAAATTGTGGGCACAAAATGTTGGGTGGTGGGACTCCTATAATTGAGGTGTGAGTGGCTCACCAAGTAAAATAGAGTGGAGAGTGGCAGTAATTGCTTCTCAGCCAATTTGGTGTTCCTCTTGGTGTGTCTGTAAAGTCCTGACTGGCTACCACTGCACCCCTCCCTCTTCTGGTATGCAGCAGCAATGCTACTGCTGAGAGACTACTGAGAGCCTGTCTTAGATTCAGAGGAATGTCAAGAGCGATCACCCACCGGGCATGTTGGAATAATTTGAAGCCCAACAAACTATGAATAAATAAATCTCCATTATGTGCCCCCCCTACACCTTCATCCTCCTCCTCCGCAGCCTGGGCCAAAGGTGTGCCAAAGAGTGGTGACCTTTGGGGTCAAGGTACTGTAAGTTTTCCTTCTGTTTTGTGATCCCACATGACTCACGCCATAAGGCGGGACACAAAAACCGCCACCCTTTTGGTTCTGTGCTCTGGCATGGCCAGAGCATGAAGCCAAAATGGGGCGTTGGGGATTGGGATCAGACGTCAGGGCAGCTTCTGTCAATCTGAGATGTCCCACTTAAAATGGGACAGTTGTGCAGGATGACTTTTCTTGGCCTACCAAGGCTGCTATTGTGAGAGGAAGAAACCATGACGCTATCAATTTTTATTGCACTCTGCATTTGTTTGTCCTATCGTGATGAAATTTCACATTTTTTGTGATCAAATATACTTTATTCTTTACTAATGAAGTGCAGAGATCAATGAGTCCTGCTGAGTAAATATGAGAAAGAGCAGCAGGGTCACTTGCTATTGTCTTATTTTGATGATAATTTATTATTCACTTAATTAGCTAAATGGTTTTCTTGAGCCAATAGGGAGTAATTTGAAAAATATTCATACTCGAATATTTCAATAGGTCATTTGTAGCAATCAAATAATGAAATAAAGTTCCCTTTATTGGAAATGAAGTGTATTAAAAGTAAATCCACAGATCAAAGACCAAACCAAAATGTATCGGCAAAGTGAAGAGAATGGATGTAGCACTCAGAAGATGAATATGATAATTCCTCGATGGTTTGTCTGTGTTTGCATGTTTGTTTGTTAGAAGTATTTTTAAACCGCCCTTCTACCATGGGTCTGTGATAGTATACAAACCAAATAAGAATGTAATAATAATAGTAATGATAATATTATTTTGAAATTATACTCTACTTGATATACTGAGAGCTTAGAAATTGTGGGGATTCTGTGACTGGAAGAAACTGGTTTGCTTGTGGGTTTTTCCTGTGGAGTCATTAATAAATTTATTTTGGAAAGAGAAGAGTATTCTAATCATATTGTGCAGCTACTGTTCAGGGAGTAGCACAGGGAGTAAATGCTTGCTAATGCATTTTGTATTCTTGGCAGTTCTCACAGGATTGCACTATGGGGTTAACGCCAGATAAGCTGTGCAAACAAATTGCTCTGCTTTACCAAACTGGTCAGAGGTGGTAGGGGGTTATTCTTCAGGCAGTGCAAAATTAGAGAAGTTATATTCAGTGAGAGAGGCAAGCATGAGACATTATAACAATCCCTTGCTTTTATACAGGTGGATAATTCTCATATTTCTGGGGTTAAGTGGAAAAAGCAATTTCAATAGAACAGGAAATCCCTCATGCACGACTTATATCTCTTCATTTATATTTGCTTTAGTCACTGTGTGTACTGCATTGCAATCCTGACTTTTAAAAAGGATCATATCACCCACCCAGGCCATAAAAGAAATGTATTAGCTAACAGGGCCGCTGAATTACTGGATTTATTCAGCCTCTTTGTTGAGCTGTCTGAGTAATAAGAGAGTGTTGTTAACCTCTGAGAGTTCAATCTATAGGTACACTTTTAAGAGCCAAAGTTACCGGTAGTTTAGCATTGTATACTGAATGATGGTTTCTGATCTCATTCACAGCAACATAAACAGTGTACATCTGTTCAATAGAATATAAAAGATAAAGAATTGATAGGGTAGTTTCTCCTAGATTCCAAGCTTTTGACTTGCAATATGGGAACCAAACTAGATATGTATGAGGCACATGTCCAATCCCCTGATGTTTTGATATTTTGTTGTAAGCTACTTTGACAATATGTTTGAAAGGTAGTATAAAATATTATTAAATTGAAAAGCAGTCACAGGAGGCTGCCAATTATAGCACAGGACTGCTTAATCATTTCCCCTCCTATGTGCATAGTTCCTTTTTTTATAAATAATTTTTATTAATTTTCCAACATACATTTATAATATCCAATCTACATTTATCACATATTTTCTCTTTTGGACTTCCTTCAGCCTCTCTAACAATCATCCATTATTCAATTTTTTAATTACACATTTCCTAATTTTTATATTGCATTTTATATACCTTCACCCTCTTATTTTTCTTCAACACAATATTCCTCAAACATTCACAGAGCTTCTTGAAATCCCACTAGCGTTGTTTGCTCATCGCATATACATTTCAAATAATCTGAAAATTTTCCCCAATCTTCGATGAACTTTTGGTCACGTAGATATCTGATCTTCCCCGTTAGTTTATCTAATTCTGCATAGTCCATCAGTTTCATTCTCCATTCTTCTAACGTCGGTAGTTGTTCCTGTTTCCATTTTTGGGCCAGTAGTATTCTCGCTGCAGTTACTGCGTATTGGAAAAGTTTACAGTCCTTTCTATTTATCTTATTTCCTACTATTCCTAAAAGAAAGGCCTCTGGTTTCTTAACAAATGTATATTTCAACATCTTTTTCAACTCATTATATATCAATTCCCAGAAACCCTCACCTTCTTACAATCCCACCACATATGGTAAAATGTTCCCTCTTTTTCTTTACATTTCCAACACTTATTACATGTTTTATACATTTTTGCCAATTTTACGGGTGTAATATACCATCTATAAACCATTTTCATAACATTTTCCTTTAATGCAATGCATGCCGTAGATTTTATATTTTAATTCCATAATTTTATCCAGTCATTGAACTGTATATTATGACCCAAATCTCTGGCCCGGTGTATCATAACCAATTTAACTTCCTCATCTTTTGTGTACCATTCCAGCAACATTTTATACATTTCAGATAAAATTTTGTACTCATTATTTATTATTTCCTTTTGAAATTTTGATTATTTTTCATCAAAACCTCTTTCATCAAAACCTCTATGTGCATAGTTCCTGGGTGAAGGGGAAGTACTTGAAGAGGGGACTTCCTGTAGAGCTGAAGGGGAAGAGGGAGGAGAGTGGTTCTGGAGGCCAATAATACATGCAAAACATGTTCAACTGCAGAAACATTTGTTAACTAAATAGGCTTTTTGTTTCATTTTTGCTTTAGTGATTGGTACACCCAATTTACCACTTTGTCATTTTCTTTCAGTATGTGAAATGTAAAGAGTTACTTCCTTAGATTCAGAGGCATAGCCAAGTGAACATATTGTTCATATTATCACTGGCAGCTCCTAAAAATGAGGATTTATTAGTGCCACAAATTATACTGTTGTGACTCCAACAGTATTCAAGCATATTTAAATGGAGGGGGAAATCAGAGTAATTGAGATTTTAATTCATTCAAGATAGACCAAAAAGATATAGAACAGAAGGATCTTTTATGCACAGCCACCTTTCTCCTGCAAGAGAGCAGAGGCCACAGATGCTCATTTTGTGGGATTGGATGGCAGAAACTCTCTGGCAGAATGAAAATGTGCATCTTACAAAAAGTGGTCATGAAGAATAGAAGAGAAAAATATCTCTTATAAAATACAAGGCAGTGTGTCAGAATACTAAATTACCAGCAAACCAATTTCTCTATTTGCTTCCTTCAAAGGAAGGTTCATGTAAAATAACCAGAGCAACTACGGTAGATACCTGACAATTAGGGCAAATGCAAATGAGGTCAAGACACTCCTAGTCCACATATAGACACACACAAACATACATGTGAGCTGAATGTTAAAGAAACCTTGTCTAATGCAATTTGGAATGCCTATGTACTATCAGTGCATGGGTGATTAATGGGCTCATCCACACATCCGTTTGCCTCCCTGCTTTCCTCCAGGAAAACCCATAGTTTATTGCTGAATCAGACCATTGTTATTTGTTCTGTTTCAGTGGTAAAGAGTGAGTTTCCCAGGGGAAAGCTATGGGGCAAACACAAAAGCACTCAGACCTGTGCTTTCTAGGCAGAGGATGAGCAGAAGTGTGGGCAAGCCCAAGGTCAAGGCTGGGAAGTAGGAGAAGCAGTGAGATGAATTTCTGCTCGTTGCCACTGTTTGAGCTCAATGAACCAATAGGTCTTCCATTGTAGGAACTGTGGACTTCCACTAGTTGCTAACTTTGCCAAGTATTTATAGATATATAGATATAGATAGTGCGTGTGAAATTGAATTGAAGAATCCTGAGTACTTACTGTTAACTTATTATGTAAATCTTGTTTATTAATATTTTGTTTTTTTATTATGTAAATCTTCACAAGGTGAAAATATTACCATTTCTGATTTAGGGAATCATATTTGAACAGGCCTGTCAGATGAAGCCATCAAGGACCAATTGGACCAGTACTCCAAAAGCAAAAGCCTCTTCTTCCAGCACCCCTTTCTGAGAAAGGAAGAGGCCTGTCATCCCATCCAGATTAACCTTTGTCCCTCATTTTCATACTGCCATATATATTGTTTTGCTTCTTGGATTTGGAACTTCTTGAGGGCTGAAGAAGAGATTTATTATTACACTTCTTCCATTGGGGATTCTTTCCCCTTCACTGAATGAATCGTCAATGAGGGATCACAATTTAGGTTTTATGCATTAGTATATGTGGGTTTCATAATTTGTAAGGCATTTTTAACCTTCTGAAAACCTCTTGGTGTCAGTTTTGATGAAGAGTGGTGTAAAATTGCCAATTTTCAGTCTTGCTGAAACCTGAGGTAGGGCTTCATTGTCTGATCTTAAGCTTTGGGGAAATCCATATGCATGGAGTCTTTCCCTGAAATAATCCATGTTGAGTTTTATAGGTTCAAGCCACCTTGGGTTAAGGAAAACTGGTAACCTATGCAACTTTATACCACAGGTGTAAAATGACTAGGCTAATTCTCACACATTGGGCAGATGCATTCTTCACCAGTCTAAGTTTCTGAATTATATTCAAGCAGAACACATTACAGTAGGCCAATCCACACATTGTAGCTTCCACAGAGATAATTGAGACCATGATAAAGTATCTAGTTTCCAGCAGGGATTCCTTAGCAGATCTTAGTTCTAATGTTTTACATGAACTCTAGCAATAAGACCTAACTCAAATTAATCTCTGAGCTGAACATTGAACCATGCTAGGGGGTTCTGAATTCCCTCTAACAATCAGTACCTATTCTTACGAATGACTTGAAAACAAAGAAACAAACATTTTTAAAAGCATATCCCTAACCATTTCCAATATATTGTACCTCTCACTGTGAATTGTTTTTCAAAATATTTCCTGACTGTTTCTAGCCTACAGGGAACTAGAGAAAAATCCCTACTTGGTATTGGTACCGAAATGAGATGAGGGAGGCAGAGATTTGTGAAGAAGTTTATAATAGTCACAAACTATTTCTGTAAAAACCCACACTAATAGGATTTCTGTATTTCCCCTTTGGAACCTTCATTGTGGTGTTTTTTATTCATACTCCTAGCTAACTTTTCCTATTAAAGGAAAAGTAACCTTACTGACAACATCAGAATTCTGTGTATCTGTTTTGTTTCCAAAAACTCCAAATGTCATGTGGGCTTTTTACCTTAAACTTACTGTAGTATTTCTCTCTCTCTTTGTTTTAGTCTTTGTCCTTATAATCTGCAAAAACAGCAGCTGCAAAAACAACAAACCAGGAAATGCACATGTTAAGTAGAATGTCACTCACTGTGTGCGTTATCAGCAGGAATTCAGAATGTAATCTGTTTTATACAGTGTGTTAATACAGCAGATCACATTTTTATTTACCCATTTGTCAAAAAGCATAAGAAATGAGCTGCAGCATTAATGTAGTTATAGCTCAATTAAACTAGAATTAATCCGATTTTCTCTTTGTTACATGTGTGTGTTTGTGAGTGTATGCTGGAGGAAACAGAAATAATACTGCAGTACTATCACCCAATTCATGCTTCTCACATTCTTAAAATGGAATTCACACGAGCAATATATGTAGGATTTTGCAAACTGCAGTTAACGGCGCTGGTGCAAAGTGACCTTGCAAATAGCACGGCAGACAGTTAAGAATACAAGTTTTCTTCACACATGCCCTAACTTTTGACTACACTTGGAGTTTCTTCCACCCTGGGTTAAGACAGAATTTGTTCTTTGAGGTTGATTAAATTGTGTATGCCCCTACTGAGAGTGTTAATAGAATTTTTGTCCAATTCCAAGGGGGCTGTAAATTGCAACACATTCATGCGACACCACAGGTTGCACTCGGACAAATGATGTATATAAGCAATCCACGGGAGACTTATTTAGTGGCTTTCAAGGGATGGGGAAAAACTGGTTGTTGTGGTCTGGAGAATGTGATGAAAGTGGAAACTGAGAAGGTGCTTCATATGTTAAGGGTCTCACCTAACATACAGTGAAAGGGAGCAAAGCAATGGCAATGAAGTTGGATCTCCACAGAAGTGGACCTCTGTTCCATGAATGCAAGAATGAAAAGGGGTTGGCTCTTAGTATATTGTGAAAGTTGCTGCTAATTCATTGTATTTTTCCCATGGGAGTTGACTGCAATCTAATTTACAGGATTTTTAACTGAGACATGGAATGTTGGGTGTGAATTAACTCCAAAGGGGTGGGGGGAATGGTCTTATCTTTTCTACTTAATTACTAATAATTCTATTCCCCCCCCAAAAAAAAATGCATTGCACTGAGCTATTGCTATAAAAATGTAATTATTCTGATGACTTTGGTTAGTAAAGCTGAAATCTACCTGGGGTTGCTTCCTTTGCATAAATCACTATTCCTTCCTATAGCTGCTTAAAAGTGCTGACCAGAAAACAGAAGATTAAAGCTTTCTATTCTTGAAAAGGGGAACCTTTCCAGTTTCTTTAACAGATGTTTCAAATTGCACAACACGTATCTTAAGTCTCCGAAAGATTTTTATTAGCACAGTGTCTGGGATCACCGTTCCTCAAAACTCTTCTGCTCTGTCCTCTTTCTTTGTGAGCTTTCCTGCTGATTGCATGGTTGCATGACTAAAAGCATGCTGCCTTCCTGTTTATGTACTGTCATTCATCATCATATGGTTTCATATGAGGGAGAGGGACGCCTTGCATTTGATACTACCATCTGGGGAAGACGGCAGGGCCATGCAATGAGAAATGTCACACATCCAATGAACAAGAATCAAACATATCATATAGAAAATAGGGTCCTCTTCACATCAAGAATAGATCCCATCCAGCTTTACATTGAAACGAAAAGAAAAAAGTGTATGTAGTCTTTTTTTGTTAAATTGTTTTCTTACTTTTTCCTAGACTTCGCCCGGTGGTATTACCTGTCTCAGAGAGGTAAAATTTAAATCAATTTGACTAACTTTCAAAAGAAGAAGTTTCCCCCATTATGAATTTAACAATGATATAAATCGTTATTGCTGCTTTCCTACCTCTAAGGTTTTGTTTAAACCTGGGAAAAGTAGGCCAGTACTTTGAGGTGACAGCTGCTGACCTCTGGCATTCTACCATGCTCAGCATTTAATACAGAGTGAACTCTTTTGATGTGTTAGTTGCCACAGGATATATTGTGTGATTCTACCTGTGGTAAACTGTTTCAAAATGCTGGAACAAAGACAAGCAGCTAGAGATACGGGGTAAATCAATTCAGGTCTCCCACCATTTTCCTCTACTCCATTATTAAAGCTTAGTCACAGTTTGTGAGATTTCTTAGCATATCATTAGGAAGCACAACTTAAGAGAACATTTGCAACCACTAAACAAGCCATATAGTAAATATTCAAAATGTGACCGTATTTCTCAAATGTGCCCTTGGTATCTGTACACGACCATCCAAAAGAGATTATTGCCCTCTTCAGATGTTCCAGCAGCTGTCTACAATACTAATGTATTGAAGCTCAGCCCTTCATCCCATAACCCTCTGTGAATTGAAAGGCAGTGGCGTAGCGTGGGTTGTCAGCACCCGGGGCAAGGCAAGTAATTTGCGCCCCCTAACCCCGTGGATTTGCGCCCCCTAACCCTAACCCCCAGATGTTGCGCCCGGTGCGGCCGGGGCCCCCTGCACCCCCCACGCTACACCACTGTTGAAAGGTGACCTTATGAAGAGGGGACCCTGCTTCAACTTGTGTAGGTTTCCTCTGTGATGAGGAACTCTGGAAAATCAAGATTTTACAATCCAAGACAAACAGATCCTGTTGAGATCATTATGTCTGGGGCTGGTTCTCACTACCAATTCATCCATACTGTCATGGATGAGGTACGTGACTTTGTAAAAAAAATATAAATCTGAAGCAAGCCAGGGAGAGCCATTTCTGTGGTTGCAGTTGATTAAATACTAGAATAAATTAGAGACTTTGTCACAAAGAGAGCACAATGCTTTGGAGAAATACAGATAGCACTGGTGGTTTAATTGAGACTCCTACCACAGCCACTCACTGTTGAAGTGCAAGATGTATTTTAAACTAGAGAACTTCAAAGAAACCACTGGTTATTTTGGCCTTAGATTCTTTGGCTTTAAAAAAACTCTGAATATAAGTTGCAGGCAAGTGGGAAGGAACCTTTAGCTAATATGAAAGCCGCTTTCTAATGAATTTTACCTGTTATATTAGACCTTTCTCCTCTAATGATAAATCTGCCGTCCATGCAGTTCATGGCAGTTTTACAACTAATGGTGGTCATTTCAAGAACATTCTTTTACATAATTGCTTTTACATGATGAAAAGAAATTTATCATACAGGCAATGTAAAATTCATTTATGCTCACAATTGGTAAGCACCCTGCATTCCTGTACAATCTAGGGATGAGCTGAAAAATTTATAGGTAATGCAATTGAGCAAGGAATCTAAATGCGCCCCATGAAAAAAAAATATTTGTTTTTGATAGACCATAATTTCCCCTGAATAGTTTGAGGAAAATGGTTTCTAATGAATGTGGTAAATCTAGAGAGGGCTTAGTTCACCAAGTCTTAATTAAGTGGGCACAAATGAGGTTCCCAATAATGGCATGTAAGTAATGCTTGCGTTGAAGGAGAAACAGAGTATACTGATCCTACTGGCAGGAGCCAGCATTATCTGAGATGGTGTTGCATAACCATGAAGACTATTTATCATTGCTGTGAGTCCTGGAAGACCTGCTCCCCTGTCCTCTTGGCATGGGAGGGAGGGGCCCGCCAGAGACCATCTTGGTTGTCAGTCCTGGAAGACCTACATCCTGCCTTGAAGGCCTTTTCCACCTGGGCTGGGAGGGTAGGGGCCTGACTGACCCAGCTACAAAAAGCTGAGGGTGCTGATCAGACTCTTGAGCTAGGGTAGGAGTTGTTTATTTTATTTTATTTTATTTTATTTATTTTATATTTTTTAAATTTATATACTGCCCTTCATCCAAAGATCTCAGGGTGGTTGTTGCTCTTGTTTTTATCTTTCTTTTAGATCTTGTTATTTATGTCGAAATTGTTCAGTTTGTTTGTGTCCTTTTAAATGTTTTATTTATTTTTATGACTACTTTTGTTATGATGTAGCTATGTAATTTTTCCACGTTGTAAACTGCCTTGAACCTGGTTTGAACTGTGGAAAGGCAGCATACAAATAATATATTGAATGTATGCATTATTAAAAGTTGAGGGGCAGTCCATTAAGAATTTGTAGCTGATCTACCATAATCTACCCAATTGCCTGAAAACATGGGCCAATGAGGGCTTATTTTTAAAACAGATCTCACCATGCCCTCCTTTAGGAAACATTAGCTACAGACGTTATTAAATCAACCATTCATGTCTCCTACTAATATAATTTTGTTTTCAGCAAAGTCAGTTAAGATTTGAAAAAATATATTTTAAAAAACCCACATTAGGTACATATACTTACCCAGTGGTCCACTTAAATTCAGTAAATTGAGCCTATCATCTGGGTCGGAATACTGATCTTTTTAACTGCCAATCCTGATTCTTTATATATATTACTGCTCCTTCTGTTTTTCTCTCTCTCCACATGCAGCATATACTATCCCAAGGAATCTGTTTTTAAGTAAGCTTTCATAACCTTTCTATATATGTGTTTCTTGGAAACAAACAACATCAGTTTTGTCTTTTTTTATTTCGAAAAGACTTTTTTTCCATTTTATAACATCATCAATCCCCCAAACATTAATAGGAAAAATATTTATTTTATCTACAATGAGAAAAAAGTCCAGTAAATAGTAACAAAAACAAAGTTTACTGGCAACCCAACTTGGAAGCCTTATTGCATTCTAACTGAGTTTCCTATATTTTATAAATTATCATGAGATTCTTTTCTTGGGATTTGTTTCTTCTATCATTTCTATTACCGCAGTCGCCTCTTCCACAATCCAGACAACCACCCATTATTTGTCCATTTGAACATTAAGACTAAAAGGGTACCATATTGGATGTCTCTTTCTCTCAAATATATGGTCAATCATTTTAAATCTCTTCTCTTTTACAATATGTACAAACTCACATTTGTCAAAACCTCAATATTAAGTTTTTCAATTTTTAATTCTTTTCTTGGCCTCGGTTTCTTAAAAATAGCATATTTAACTCAGAAGCTTATTTAATTCATATTTTACAAAAGTGTCGCAATCAAGTTTATTCCATTATGCATAACATGAAATAATTTTGTATGCCTACTCAATGATCGTTTCACACATTTAGTCTAATTCTAAGATATCTTTAAATAATAGCCAACCAGATTGTCACCTTCAATTTATTCTGGAAGACCTCTCAGCTTTAATTGTCTCAATTCTGAAACTAATTGTTCAACCTTTATTGGAACTTATTGACCTCTTGTTTGTATAAACTGTGTTCAGTAGTATTTTCTCCTTTCTATAACACAATTACTTCCTTTATTTTCATACCCATTTGCTCTTGCATCCACACTTGGCTATGCATATCTTGAATTTTTTTATCATAAAAACCATTCCTGACAATTCATTAATCTGTCCCATAAATTTTTGATCTCTCTCTTGAAGCAATTGCTTTAAGTTATCCTTTTCTTGCTCTAGTTTTCCTATATTATTCTAGTTTTTTCCTATATTATTCTAGTTTTAAGTAAGTCCTTTCCTGCTCTTTCTTCATATTTGTATAATTCATTGGAAAATTCTCTTTTCTTCTGCTGTTACCTACATGATTTTGTCTTTTCCTCTATCTGACTTTTTTGTTTTCCTTCCCCATCATAAAAAAATCACAGATTTCCCCTTTGATTTCCTTCTCTCCATCCCATTCTTTCCACTTCTTTAGCTCATTCTATATCATCCTATCTTAAGGAAATTCTTAATCTAATCAACAAGTATTTTAATTCATTTTAAAAGTCCATTCAAATATTTTCATTACTATAATCAGCAATAATTTCTTTAAAGAAAAGATAAAACAATATTTCTTAGTTCTTTTATCTCTTAAATAATCAATATTGTTTTGATCTGATATCCCAAGAACAGCAAATTTATATAGAAGGATTCCAACCAATATTATTATTTCTATCATTAGTTTACAATTATACCAGTTCATTAGTTTATACAAAAAGAAGGAAAGGAAGAAAATTGGGTGGGGGTGGTGAAGAGAAAGAAAAGGAAAATGTTTTATAGAAGCCACGGCTGTGCAACTAAATAGTGTTAGGTAACAAGATTCTGTTACCTAAGATTCTATTACTGAGGATGATCCACAGGCTCCAAACTGTTCCATTCAAGTTCATAAGATTGATAGATTAACACAGAGAGACACAAAAAAGGCAACTATTTCAAGGAATATGAAACAGGCTAGTAAATTACCAGCTAATGTATAAGAAAACATGAGGGCTTTTATGCTAACTGATTCAGGGAGATACTATATCAATACTTAAGTATCCAAGAGATTATACTTTTTATTCTACTTCCCACACAACTTATTCAAGTGGAGATATGATTCCAATCACTTGTAATTACAAAGATATGTAATACAACAGTCGGACAAGTACCCATGCAGATTATAAATGTTGGTGATAAATATAGGTAAGGAAAATATTATTTACCTATCTGCTGTAATAATTAGATGTGCCTGGAAGAACTCATCAATCAGAAGATATTTCTACAGGTACTGATTGGGATAATAGTAAAACATTCATTAGAGGCCGTTGTGTGTGTGTGTGTGTGTGTGTGTGTGTGTGTGTGTGTGTGTGAAGTACAGGAACAGAATAGGAAAGATTTACTGAAGCAGATTGATACTGTAATTTGGAAACAGAACTGCGAAGAAAATGAACTGTAGACTGTATGGACTCTGCTTTTATATTATATGGAAATACAAATATTATCTGTTGGTTTGGGGATTAATGGGGTTAATTTGTTAATCTCTGCACCAGAAAACAAAATGGATGATGGTAGATTTCATTGAGGATAGAAAGCTTCTATCTTCTTGGGGGTGGGGTGTGTTGGTATATTTTGCAGGTCATGTATCCAGTAGCTATTTCTGAGTGTAGCTGGTGTTCAGAGATCAGATCATGGCATGATCTCAGGGCAAACAAGAGTTTGTACAGTAGGGAGAGAGGTGGCAAGAAAGCCATACTGGGATTGTGCAGAGAACAGTCATAGGTAAGCAGGGAAGGTTTTACCCCAGAAGTTATAAAGTATTTCCATTATACATTTGCTTTAATCAGAAACTACTTACATGCTAGCAACCTCTCCTTGTTATTCTTATATGCTAAGAATCTTTATTTTGTCTTTCAGTAAATGTTTTTTTTTTTCTTGATTCCTTTAAACTGTGTTGACTTCATTTATAATTCACCCATGTCTTCAGCCAAAGCCCATGCTACTTTGAGGTGCTTTTGGGAAGCTACAATGAACGTTTTAGGGTGATTGGGTATCTTTTAAAATCCTGTCAGTTTGGACAAGGCCATGATGCAGATAGGTTCAAGAACCTTGCCCACATCTTCAGGCTACAATAAGTGAAAAGCAACCAAGCAACTGCAATACAAGGTCTCATACCACAGCCCTGAAGACAACCTGGGATCTAAGTCAATGGAAATGAGAGCGATTTTATTCACAAAGTGTTCTGCAAACATGTTACAATGGACCATTGAGTATTCTGCTCTAAATGACCACTGCAGCAAGAAGGAATGCTTTGCCACTATAGCTGCCATGCATCAGTCTCTAAAATAAACACAGACTGATGCTTATTTGGATTTGTCCAAAACTTTCCACTACTTATCTTATAACTATTGTACTTTTGCTGGTTTATTGCCTGGAGCTACCTTTTATACCATGGAGCAGTGTCATCTATTTTCAGTTGGAGAGGACATCTCAGAGTTATATCACTCAGTCAAGCTACCACCCTGTTCCAAATATAAACTTAGACTTCAACAACATGAACAAAAATCCCAACAGCAGTCTGAAAACCAAGTGGATTCATCAGCCACTGGGGACAAACATTTCAAATACTCCTACTGTGGACTGGAAGCTGCTGAAATTACATTTATATCCTCATTTACAAGATTTTTACAGGAATTATTACCAACGATGCCATTGTTGGTGAACCAAGTCATCATCAATTCATGACAAGGCAGTTGCATTAATCTCCTCTGCTCCCAGGAAAATTATATCAAAATTCAAATAAATTTGCAGTTGAGAGTGTGCAGCACATGGCAGTTCAGCAATGTGCTGGGAGTTGGGCAGTCCCGAAAACCTGAGCATCATTGGCAAGAGTGGCCTCAGTATGGATTTTGAAGTTATCTGAGACCAGTGTTTTGGATAACCTCAATACTGGATCAGAGACCACCTAGAGGCCAGTGAGATTCTACCGGGAAACAAGGAGGGCACTATGAAAGCAAAATCCGCTAACCTAGAGTCCAGCAAACAATATGATTTGGTGGATGGGAAACCTGTGTAGCCAAGAGACTTCATTCACTCTGTTGCCCATCAGTTTTTCTAATAATGCTGTGCCAGGAAACTGGTCAGACATAACTGGGACAAGGTCACATCCAATCAACCTCATCCGGCTAGTTCTTCCTAATTGAAAGAGAGTATCATGCAACATTACAACATTGAACCAGGTTACCACAAACCATTATAGAGTGATTGTGTGCGTTTTAATCCAAGATTAAATATTGAATTGATAAAAACAAAAAATAAGCATTAAGCAACACTTTTAAGAGATGATAGTTGATGAAACACACCCCACGTTACTTTGACTAGAGAGGACCTGGGTCAGGAGATAATCCTTAATTGCTTTCACCCTGTTCTCCTTCCTGGACCAGTAGCTAACTAATCCGCTTAATCAACATAGGTCTCTCTCTGTCTTCCCACTACCTCAGATGCAACTACTGCCAAATCTACTAAGGTTATAAAGAGGACCTCCTTCAAAGACAAGCCAACTTTCCACAATTCCTATTATGAAATAACACATAACTTTCAACCATTACTAGCCCCTTCTCTCCAAAGCCAAGATCACCTTGCATTGCATCCCTAAGCAAAACTGCAGTGCTCACTAGAGGAACAGCTGAGGATGAGCGTAGGGTAGGAATGAGAAACTGCCTTTTCAGCCATCATCACAGCAGATGAAGCTGGCAATATCAAAACTACAGGTTGGCTGAACACAGGAGAACTAGATGACTTCTGCTCTCCTCTCTTGTCTGTATTCCAATATGTCTGTGCCGGACCACATCAGTGAAATGAATTTCTTTTATTAGGAACTAGTTTTGAAGACTGATCTGGAAATGGTAAGTACTTCTTTACAGCAGCAAAGATTTGTAGTTCAAGTAGTTAGAAAAAGGCAGATAGTTTCCCCTTTCATTGGTATTTCTAACTAAGGCACATTGTTGTTATGTCAAAATCACCATATTCCATTTAAAGAATTATAATGATGCAGATACAGTGGTAACTCTGGTTATGAACACTTCTGGTTATGCATGCTTTGGGTTACGAGCGCCACTAACCTAGAAGTAGCTGCTCCTGATTACGGACTTTGCCCTGGGATCGAGGGGAAATTGTGCACCAGTGGCCCCATTAGCGAAAGCACCTTGGGATAAGAACGGTTGCAGCTTAAGAACGGACCACTGGAATGAATTAAGTTCGTAACTAGAGGTACCACTGTACTGATACCTGAATGGAGAAATGCATTTGGTTTGTTGCAGTCCTGAATAACAATTTTCAACAGTCTGTTTACCTGTTTCCCTCCCCCCCCCCCCACTACCCTGTAATATGAAGGCTATTGATTGTGGCTTGGATCTGGAGAACTGCTGGAAGAAGGGGGTTGCCAGTAGGTGGCTTTCCCACACACCCTTCTCCAGCAACTTTTCACCTCCCCCACAAGACTCTTCCAAGGTTTGCAGAATCCATCAAAATGAGGTGGACACAGGGGGCTGAGGGAATTTTTTGGCAATTACACACCTCATTCATCAGGATCCCCCAACACTCAGGAGAGGTTTTTTCCCCAGAGGGTTTGGAGGGTTACCCAGGGGAGGAGAGAGTATGGGAAAGTCACCTTCCCCCCCTCCCCTTATGCTGGTGCTTCTTTGGATCCAAGCCAGAATGTTTTCTTACTCTATTGTGTAATTTAAAAGGAAAGAGGCACCGACTGAATGGCTATGGTGTCTATGATAACTGTTTCAAGAGAAGGCCTTGATGCCCACAGAATATGCTTTATTGCAAATTAGAATAGCTGGAAGTAACCAGATAAAATTATGTAGAGTCAATTAAGACTTGATTGGGTGCAGGAGGGATTAAAGGGTAGGGAAGCTAGTGTTAATGAAAGCCACTAAAGGGAACAAGAAAGACTTTAATGGCTGTCTCAGGAGTGGACAAGCAAGTATTAAATGAGAGACACTTGAGAGTGTGAAATATCTGAACTACATACTTGTAAAAGATCTAAGTGCAATTAGAAGGAGACAAAAGCTTTGATGGTTTTGCTGATGAGATACAGAAGGTGTGAACATGTTATAAGTGTGAATAAATCAGCAAATACAGCCTATGTTCAGGGTGGATATCTCCTAATGTATTTTCAGTAATAGCCCCTGCCATAATGAAATCCCTGGCTAAACATAAAAGTAGGGGTGCATTATTGTCACCAAAAATAAGATAACCATATAATGTCTCACATGTCTCTGTGCAAGCAGGGGGGCAAGTAGGGAGTGGTAGGGTTGGCCCCCACCAAGGGTGCAGGCCCTGGCTCAGCAAACCCTATCTAGAGAAAGCAGCACTGACTCTACAGGCAAGTCACTGAGAATGCAGTCTATAATGAATGACAATGACTCAAATACCCAATGCATTGTGCTCAGGCCTAAAGCTGCAATGCCTGTGCTGATGAAGGACTATGAACTTATGGGTCATGCCACATCTATACAGCCACACCTAGAATGAGCTGGAAGAACATAATGGTTAGGTAGCAACAACTGCTGCTGTGTATTACGCCACCTACATGGCGTTATATATCCTGTAGCCTAAGTCACCAGCATTGCCTCTTGTGCACTACTTGTGTGACTTATAGGGCTGCGTATAATGTGTTCTGAATATGGTAGCAGACTGAACATTGCACCCTCTTTTTCACTGCTCTTGGACTTCTGGCTCCATGCTTCATCTAGGAAATCAGAACTGACCTATGCTCAGTTCCCTTCTGCAGAATTTCAGCCAAATTCTAATTCCAATGAAATCAACAGGGAGAACAAAGCCATCAAACCTTTTTGTTTGTTTTATTTCATTGTTTTTGCTACTTTCTCTACTGGAAAAGTAAGCTTGTTAACATTTGGTAGCCGGCAAACAGTCAGGTAACTTGTGGGTGGACTCCAGCTAAGGGATTATCCGCAGTTATGGGTGGAACAACTTCCGCACCAGCAACAGATCTTCCCCGTCATCTCATCTGCCAATGCACTATTTACAATACCCCCAAATCTGCTCCGAAGGGTTTGGGTAACACCCCAGAACATAGAACGGATGGGGGGGGGGGGAGTGACAAGGGGAGGAGAGGGAGGGAAAGTTTTGCTGTGACTTAGTTGGATACAACTCATTGTGTCTTGTCGTAATTACGTTACTGTAACACACCCACCCCAACTGCAGGAGCAGTGTCTCCCAAACACATTTATGCATTCTGACCATTGCTAGTGCTGGTAAAACAATCATGAGCACAGCTCCAATATATGGAGCAGAACAAACAGCCACTGCACTCACTGTGTTTTGTTACAGACTCAAAGGGGAACATTCTGCTACATTCTACTTGGGCGACGGAGGGCAGGAACCAAGGCATAAGCACTAGCACAGCACTCTAGTAGCCCTACTCTATCTTCCTTTCCTCCCTCTCACAACCAGCTATTGTGTATATAGGTTCAGGGAAAATGTGTTCCCACTGGTGACTATTGTTCATTATTCTTTATGAGGTCCATTTGCCTCAATCTCTGCAGGTTAATTATCCACATGGGGTAAATCCAACCTCATGACTGGTAGCAGTAACCAGGATGTTTGTTGCTGTTCCTCTTTGGGGTCATAACCTACTTTTCCAGGCAGGTTCCTGCGCCCTTGACAACTGAACAGACATACTGCTAGACAAGAGGTGATGATGTTCCTAACTTTGAGTGGGAGCCACAAGGGACATTTCACCTGTCGGACATTTTTGCTAACTGTTGAGCCACTCCCTAAGGCTGGATTGACTACCTGTAAACCCCACATCTGTGTCTCTCCCCTTCTGGAATTTCCTGCATCCAGACACAGTTAAATAAAGACAATGGGTTTTTGATATGTGTTGTTTCTTTGTCACTAAAGAATCATAGGGAGGGAATCTCTTCTGCCCCCAGCCAACATGATATGATTTTGTTTCAGGACAGAACAAAGGGAAATGGGCAGGGAATTTGATAGGGGCTTTTGGGGACTTGGGACAAATGGTCATTTTTCAGTAATGATTTGTCAGTTTTAAAGAATGGCTTGTTTTTGCCTGTTGCATTTGTTTCCCTCCATTTTCACCAAGAATAGAAAGGAATCCTCTAAATTTGTTTGGCTCACTTTCTTCTAATGGCACAGCAGGCTATGTCAAAACCCCCAGGGGCGCACATGCAAATTTTCCCTGTCTTATTCCTTTCCTCCCTTTTCTTCATAGGCAATATTTCTAGTGGGACACTATTAAATATGAAAATGTTAGAAGGAGAGCAAATGGGATGATTAAAAACAACTGTTCTAGCTCTGAGGAATACCTACAAACCAATTTACCTTGGCAGCAAGAAGAACCGCTGTAGTTGGCAAGACAAGCAGGGTGAAGTAATTCTGTGTGTGCGAGCCTGGGAGAGAGGGAGATCTGGGGTTTTACAATAAAAATAGGCTTGGAGAATTAAACGTTCATGGTCAAAGCAAGGGTCAAGAACCTGTGCCCTGCTCAGATGTTGCTGGATTACATCATCCATGATTATTATCAACCCAAGTCAGGTTATTAACTGGCTGGAGTTGATGGAAACAAACTCACTGAGCCGGCAGAGGGTGCAAGGTCAGAATCACCATTCAAAATTACACGCATACACATTTAGTAATATACACAAGTACAATGACCACTGGTCATTATAATAAATAAAAAGTTGGCAAATAGTGCTTGGAAGGCAGACTTTTCGGTATAGCAGTGTTCTTGTGTTTCATGTACCCTTCACATCAGTGAAAATATATTTTGCACAGCGTACACTACCTCACTCCATTACTTCCTTGCTGCTTCTGTAAGCTGAAAAATATGTATGTACTTTAGACAGGAACTCGGGTGAATCTCCACTGATCTTCCGATGACATCATGTTGGCTGTGTCTTCAACCCTTTAAATTCTTTTGTTGCACAACAAAAGAAAAAGAGTAATTTCCATTCCTGCTCGGTGTAGGCATTGTTCACCCTGATCCTAAACATATTACTTAGAAGCAAGTTGCATCAGTTTCAGTGGTATATACTGCCATGAAGGTATGCTTGGGATCACAGCTTTTGTCTACTATGTTTAAGCATGTCTGGTTTCATGTTACACCTATTGCACTCTGTGATATCACGATTGTTCTAAAATATTACTGCATGCTGTGGAATATTTTCAACTCTGTGTATTGAGGGAAACTATTTTGTCAACAAATTGGAAGCATCTTAAGGTATTATAAAATATCTTTAATGTGTTGGATTGTAACTACCGGATACTTAAGGTTTTTAACTTTTGAGTATAATAATATGTTGTAAAAATACAGGTGAACTTAAAGAGAAATATGAGGTATGGCTTCTGTCAGTTTTGATTTCATTTCTGATGAAACTGGATGAATACAACACTATATTTTATCATTAGTGTTTAATATTATTTTCAAGATTAATTAGTATTACATTTAACTCCTTCCATCACTTATTGAAATCCAAGAGTAGTGCCTGAAATAAAGCTTTCTGTCTTTGTTTTAGATAAAGTTGAAGATGAATTGGAAATGACCACAGTATGTTACCGGCCAGAAGGACTAGAACAACTTGAGGCACAAACCAATTTCACAAAGAAGGAACTTCAAGTGCTTTACAGAGGATTCAAAAACGTAAGAATGCGAAAGCACTGATACTGAAATGATCAGCACTTGAGAATATATACCGGTATATTTTTTGTCTTGGTTACATGAATACTGCATACACATAAATGTGCTTTAGAGCAGGAGGAATAATTTTCTAATGTTTTTCATGACATTATTATTACAGTGGTACCTTGGGTTAAGAACTTAATTCGTTCTGGAGGTCTGTTCTTAACCTGAAACTGTTCTTAACCTGAAATACCACTTTGGCTAATGGGGCCTCCTGCTGCTACTGCGCCGCCGCTGCACGATTTCTGTTCTCATTCTGAAACAAAGTTCTTAATCTGAGGTACTATTTCTGGGCTAGCAGAGTTTGTAACCTGAAGTGTATGTAACCTGAACCGTATGTAACCCGAGGTACCACTGTATTATTATTATTATTATTATTATTATTATTATTATTATTATTATTATTATGTTTAGGGAAGCTTTTAATGTTTAATAGACTATTGTATTTTAATATTCTGTTGGAAGCCACCCAGAGTGGCTGGGGAAACCCAGCCAGATGGGCGGGGTATAAATAATAAATTATTATTAATATTATTATTATAATACCACCCTTTATCCAAGAATCACAGCACATATTCTATACAGATTGCTTAGGTCTATGCCCAACCTTTAAAAGTGCTAAGAGTTTTGCTATACGGGTTGTGGGTTTGCAGCAGCCAGCCAGAAAACCACCTCTTCCAAGCTGCTATTTGTATTGGGTGCAGGAGTAATAGCAGTTTGGGGGCAGAGGCAATTTTCACTGGGACCAGAGAGGAAAGGATTAAACCTCTATCCCGCAATACTGCAGCCTCTTGGACCCCTGCTTTCTAGGCAGGGGACAAACAAGTGAAGTGTGAATGAGCCCTAAGACATTCTCAGAGGAAATATATTAAAACAATGGACTTAAGGTAATTAAGCCCATTATTTTCACTGGATCTATTCTGAGTATGACTTGTCCTGGCTCGCCCTTCCAGGGAAGGCACACACCTAATAGTTAACTCTTTAACAACAAAATAAGCACTTACAGCAGCTCTCACAGTGCTCCGGATACACACGTGCTTCTAGCTTCTAGGCAGTTGTCCACAGGTCTGGGCCCTACAGAGCAATTGCAGCAACAGTGGGACCATGAACTTATACAGCAAATGACTGATTTACATAAAATCTTGCATGCATGGCACCAAATTTGGAAGTTTTGTTTTTTTAAAAAAAAATGTCACTAAAAGGGCAGAACAGGTACAGAACAGAACACTTTCTTCGGGCCCACACAAATATGCACAGAAGCCTGGACTGCAACCCCTGTGCAAACAGAGGATTGCTTGTATACCCTCCCCTGACGGATTGCATGCATGCAATCTAGGACTTCTCCTGCATGGAAGTCGTTGCTGCTCTTCCCTCATCAAGTTCCTCCTGGTTCTAGGAGACAGTGGGGCAGGGGATGGCAGGGATTCACCAGTCCCCCTCACCTGATCAGCCTCTTCCTCCACCTGCAGCCCCCCTATTCATCCCTGAAAGCTCTACCCCTTCTTCTTCTCCCTGCCCTGGCTCCTGCTTCATGGGTGGCACTGGACCCCATAAATCCCTGTCCCCCTCTCCAGTCCCCTTGCCTCCAACACACACTCATCAGAGCCCTGCCAGTCTCGGACATTGCTATCTAATCACATATCTGCCTTAGCACAGAACTATTGAGAACTGAACTGTCGGAAATGAATTAATATAACCAGAGACTGAAAACAAAAGACCAGCTCTTTCATATACCACTTTTATTTGATGAGAAGTAGATTGAGTTGGGGTCATCATGTGACTGATTCACACATCCAGATCCTGATTTTTCTTACAGTAAGGATTTGTTTTGCCATGCTTCATTTTCCAAAGCTTTGCAGTGGCAAGGTAATCCAGATCTTAATACATGGTAAACCAATAACATACCCACTCCCACCAAAGTAGTAATTCAAATAATATAAACCTCAAATGTGTTACCAAAATGATTTGATTGCTGGAGCAAAAATGGGCACTGATAAAATTGGTATTTTTTGAGAATACATTTCTCTCTAGTTTTTATGTCGCATACAGTGCCTCTTCTCTTTGTGTCTTGCTGCAAAATTAACAATCTGATTGAAAGGGTCATGTACTGCAGGAATTATTACTGGGCCTGTTATCTTTAATAGGTCAACAGCATTCATATATGAAAAGATCAGAGTACATTAATAGATATCTCTTTGAGAGATGGAAGTCCCTTTAAAATGCTCTATCGTGTGCCTTTCCACTATTGAATTGCTGAATTGAATTCAAGGCCATGGGACTTAAATGATACATGCACTGCGCAATGCCTCTAACTTTGGATAAACTAAATCAGTCATCTGACATGGGGCTGGAGGGACACAAAGTATAGAAGCAAAGGAAAACCTAAAACCCTATACTTCCATTAATTAAAAAGAAAGATCAGAAAAACTTCACAGTATCTGCCATTTATTCAATACTCAATACCCTCCTAGCCATAAAGCTTAGTGACTGACCTCTTGTCTCACAAACTACTGTTGTGAATAAAAAACGAGAAGGTGATGAGGCATCATGCATGCCCCCTTGAGCTCCTTGGAAATAAGGTGGGATATATATATGGCAAAGTAAAATAAGCAAATCAAGACATGTGTAGGTGGTGCTTCAAGCAGCTCACGGTCATAGTTTTGGCTGGAAAGGAAAGGGAGAGAAAATTGTAATAAGATGTGAAGGGGTAGATATATACCTAGTTTGACTTTTTATCATGTAGCAGAACGCTGCTAAAAAAAAATTGGTGTGCACTTTAATGGAGATCTGCAGATAAGCCAAGAAAGCCATGCAGTGTAATTCTGCTTTGTTTTGTTTTAAAATTCATGGTCTGTGTGGGACCAGCCAAGGGCCACATAGTAAAAAACAGTTCATTCAAGGAAAACACCGATTGCTGAGGCCAGCGAACAGGCTCCACTCCAAAAATCGAAATTGGTGAAAGAGAGAATAAGCACATTAAGAGGAGAGTATGCAAGTCTTTCATTTTTTTATTCTCTTGCAATACAATTTCTTGATAAAGGGTTACACACAGGGTTATCAGCATCTGGGACAGGGTGTCAAACAAATAATGACTAAGACAAAACAAACCCTTGGTCTGGGTTTTCAAAAAATGCCAATACATAGTTTAAAAAAAACTAAGACTTGTGAACAAGTAACAAACTATAGCTTTTGGTCATGGTTGGTAGCAAATAAAGCATAATTATGTTCTAGGCAGGGCTCACACATAGTGCTAAACTAAAGTTAATAAGCCTTAGTTTGTTGTTGTTTAGTCGTTTAGTCATGTCCGACTCTTCGTGACCCCATGGACCAGAGCACGCCAGGCACTTCTGTCTTCCACTGCCTCCCGCAGTTTAGTCAAACTCATGCTGGTAGCCTCGAGAACACCATCCAACCATCTCGTCCTCTGTCGTCCCCTTCTCCTTGTGCCCTCCATCTTTCCCAACATCAGGGTCTTTTCCAGGGAGTCTTCTCTTCTCATGAGGTGGCCAAAGTATTGGAGCCTCAGCTTCACGATCTGTCATTCCAGTGAGCACTCAGGGCTGATTTCCTTCAGAATGGAGAGGTTTGATCTTCTTGCAGTCCATGGGACTCTCAAGAGTCTCCTCCAGCACCTTAATTCAAAAGCATCAATTCTTCGGCGATCAGCCTTCTTTATGGTCCAGCTCTCACTTCCATACATAACTACTGGGAAAACCATAGCTTTTACTATACGGACCTTTGTTGGCAAGTGACCCTTCATGGATCACTGCCTTGCCGTGGCGAAGGGGCTTGAATAACTCAGAGAAGCTATGAACTATGCCGAGCAGGGCACCCAAGGTGAACAGGTCATAGTGGAGAGTTTGGACCAAACGTGATCCACCTGGAGGAGGAACCGGCAAGCCACTCCAGTATCCCTGCCAAGAAAACTCCATGGACAAAGACAACCTTAGTTTAATAAACCATAATTTTACATCGTGTGCGAACCAGGCCACTTCTTCCTCCACACTTCTCATGCGATCCCTTGTACAAAGTGCATGAACAACAAAGAATGGCAATTTCCAAGTAAATACTACTGCGTTTGAATCAGGCATAGGTAAGAGTGAATTGGTAAGAGGAACTGGCTTCAAGTTGTTGAGTCCATTGAAATAAATGGGAGGTATCCAGTGGCCATTAGTTATTTCACAATAAAAGGCAAAATAAAGAGGGGCATGTTTTCATTATAAGCTTTGATATCCCAATTCCGTGAATGCTTAAACTATGGAATGATGGAAGAGTACTGGAACACCCTAATTATTTTTTGTGTTTACATTTTTTAAAAAAGTTATATTAATGCATTGTGTGTTAACCAGACAGAAGATTCATCAAAGTCTTCATAAGCAAGTCTTAAATAGCTATGCAGCCTCCAGTAGAAATCAAACTAAGGGGCATACCTGCTTCGTTTCACAAGAAATAAGCCTGGCAAGTCAGCCATATTAAGTTATTCTCCCCTACTAATGAGGTCTCTTGAGCATTATTGGGTCTTATGAGACAAAATTGTGATCATTTTAGGTACAAATAAATTGGAATTAGCAGATGCATCTGAAAGCAGTCCAGTCACAGAAAGCTGAAACTAGATGATCAATGACCAGATTGCCTTTTTATACTGTTCCAGAAGGTTTTGTTCAAAATATTGCCAGAGATCATAGTGAACTATAAAAAATGATTTTAAAAATGATGTAGGGAAAACATCAAACATTTTAGTTGTGTATGCATGACAGTGATACTATCATATCAGGAATGTTCTGGACCATGGGATAAATTCAATGTAGTGCTATGGCAATTTTTAGCTTGCCATATGGAACAATACCACCTCTCCTCTTTCTGGGGAATCTCCTGACACCACCACCCCGAGTCAATTTCGGGTGCTGCTGCTGCTGCTGGGAGCAGATAGAAGAAAGCCCTGTTGCACTAGCAGAAGTTATTTCATGGGCTTCTGCTAGTGTCGCTAGTTAGTTGAAACCTGTCCTACATTTCCAACATCCCTGGTCATTGTCCAGGTGGCCTGGGGCCGATGAGAGTTCAAGTCCAAAACGTGTGGAGGGTGCCACATTGGCTACCCCTGCTGTAGGGCCTCTAGTGGCAAATATTCCTATAAAGTCTGTTGAACCAGCAAAATTTGGGAGGAGCCAGATCTCATTAATTTAATTAATCAATTAACCAGATCTAATTAATATTCTCATAACAAGTGAGAATATTAATTAGAACTTGGTAGAACAACTTCAAGCTGCAGACTGTGACAAGTTAACAGATCAGCATCTATCTTTGTTCCATAATGGCTGGCGCACACACGTGCGCACGCGCACACACACACACACGGTTTCTGGGCTATCAATACAAAGGAAAGATGAGTGGGTCACTTAGGCTACAGTCGTATGCTCACTTATCTAGGGCTGAGTCCGATTGAATTACTTCTGATTTTGCTATCAATACTGACATTCTTTTTTCCTGTATCGGAGGGGCAAACACATGGCTCACAGTTCCATAATTAACTGAAAGCTTTTTTGGGGGGCGTAGCCAGTGTCGAAGCCTCTATCCTTGTGGATGGGGGAGGTCTAAGTGACCCGATTCTGACCAGGCCTGCAATTGAGGCAAATGATTGTCTCCCTATCCATCATGCTAGATCAGGATCGACCCCTGTGTTGTCTGTCTGTCAAACCTCTCCCTCCAACTCTGCATATATGGGTAGATCTATATGACTAATATTGGGGTTTAATTTCACCCCAGATTCTGAATGGCTAAGTTCTTTTATTTTTATATGTTGGTTCATATATGATGAACCAATGATGTCACAAAATAAATATTAATAATAAATAATAATAAATTTTATTTATATCCCGCCCTCCCCAGCTGAAGCCAGGCTCAGGGCAGCTAACAACAATCAAATAATCCAACATATTCTCTCCTGTTTCTGTTCTGAAAAGTATTTGTTGATTTATTCTGGTTAAGTGTGTCCTTAAGTCTCCCAGGAAAAACCAATGGGACTTAATGGTGCTTAGCTTTAGTGGGATTGGGCTCATTGTCTGCTTGTTCAAAAGCCTCTCTTTCACTCCTCAGCGCTTCAATTTTTACTATTGTTATTGTCAGCACTTGTGGTGCCTCCAAGTGAGGGATTAACTTTAATTCTCATTCATTCTTTTCATTCCCTTCTATTTAAGCATCTTTTGCCCTAAAGATATTTAAATATCTGAAAGATAAAATGCTGCTTTTGAATGCTGCTCCCTAGATATTCAGGCTTCAAAATGTTCCCTATATATTCAGGCTTATAATAATAATAAAAGTTTTCTTTGACTGCATTAGAGCTCATCCACCTGGATGTAGTAGCAATGGAATAAGGATAGTATAAAAGAAATGCAAAGAGAAATGATAAACGAAAATACTCAGGTTTCATTGGTGGTACTGTTGGTTAGGGCAGGACTTTGGAGCAGAAGCCCAGGCCCACTCAGCGGAATAAGCAGAAGTGTAAGCAAGGCTGGCTTACTTCAGTTTAAAGTGCAGTACTATGCATTACCATCTAATGAGGTGGATCCTTGTAAGACCATTAAATCCACATCTAACAATAACATTGAATCAGTGGTTAATTCTGGCACGTATATGTGGTACTTTATCCTGAGTCAGTGAGACTGATTGCATTGTGGCACTGAAAGCCCAGCCATACAGCATTCTCCCTAGCATTCCATCTAGAGAACTCAATAAACTGGGCTGTAGTTAATATTGGCACGCCAATAAGAGAAGAAAAAACAAGTCACTTTGCTAAATCAGACCAAGTCCCACCTAGTTCAGCATTTTGGTTCTAGCAGCAAGTAAAAGAGCATAAAGGTGACAGTAACCACCTGTTGACTGCACCCAGAATCCTGTTAACAGAGGCATGGAGGTAATTTGGGAGACATCAAAATGTGCATTCCAGGAGTAGCCAATGTAATGCCCTCCAGATGTTGTTGAACTGCAACTTCCATCATCCTTGACCATTTGCCATGCTGAAAGGAGTTGACGGGAGCTAACATAAGAATGTAAAAAAACTAATCTAGTCGAGAGTTCTGTTCTCAGAGTTGTCTGACAATATCTGGAGAGAACTGCATTGGCTACCCCTGGTATATTCAGACAGCCCAACTTGCCTTGATTCTTGTAGTTTTCATTTGATGGAAATCAAATTGAAGTTTGTTGCCTGAGGTGGGGGGGGGGGTCAAACTCACAGCAGTCTCTACAATCTTGTGTTTCATGGACAAATTAATTTTTTTCATCTTCTCCAGATGAAAATCTCCAGATATTTTCATCTGCTCCAGATATGTGCAGTAGAGTGAATTATGTAATGAACCCCCTTCCACTTAATTTTTTAGTGTCTGGTAACTACAAGAGTAATTGCTTATTGATAGAAGGCAGGGGACAGGACTGATTGAAAGTACCACAAGAGATTGCTTGGGTGCTAGCATATATCCTGTACAGAACGTGCACAGAGGTACAGTATAAGGATATGAATGCTGTGTCTGGGAACAGGCAGAATTGCAAATGAAATCTTAACTGTTTTTTACTCATTTTTTTCTCCAATAGGAATGTCCTAGTGGAGCAGTTAATGAAGAGACTTTCAAACAGATCTATGCACAGTTTTTCCCACATGGGGGTGAGTGGAGAGCATTCCATCTATGAAGTGTAGCTCAAATTTCAGAAATGATGAGTCACACAAAAATGATGCACATCAGCTTAAGAAAACTGATCTCCCTATAGAGGGTTTGGAATGCAGGGCTGACAGGCACCTCCAGTACATTAAAGTATTGAACCAAAACTGACTCCGCATGTGATTTTAAAATTCTCATGATATGGTTGTTGTATAATTTTGAATATCATTTTGGATAATGTCAGAATACTTGCATGTATGACTGCAGTTTGCATATGCTTATAAAAATAATTTAATTAGAATTAGAAGTGTCTATCTCAGTGATTTTTGGAGAGGATAGTTGTAAAGGGTTTGTGAATAGTTTTGTGAGCCTTGATTGGCTATGGTCAGCCATATGCATTGGAAACATTGTTCGAGTCTCTCTCAAATTGGCTTCATATTCTGTTTAGTGACTGAAACATAAACAAAGAGCCAATTCTGGCTAGATATCTGATCTCTAACTGGCTGGCATTGTATCACCCTGCTTGTGGTTAACGCTTAGCTGGAATGAAATATTCAACGCAGCAATAGAGAAATTAAAATAATAATTTATTTGTCGGACAAATAAATGAGAGGCACAGTGGTATATGGTTACCAAGCTCTGGCCTGGGCTCCTGCCATTATGGCCAGCACTTATATTCCCTCAGCCCATACCCCTTGCTCCTCCTTTGGCTGCCTCTGTCCAATCAGCCTGGTTGAAATTCCCATTGGCTGTTTGCTAGAACCAATCATAAAAGATACACCCATTTCCTATTACCTTTTATGGGAGACAGAGAGAGCTATATTTTCCTGTATTTATAAATGGCAAACAAGTAGCCATTAACCTCGACAAGGCACCTTAATTACCAGATCACCTTTGGCCCTTCTTGCCCTATTCCCTGCAAAACAGATGGCTAATGGTTCTAATTTTATCTTTTGTTCACCTTTTCACACACCATCTATGAAAGAGCTCCTTCTTTGCAGGTCTTTAAGCAGAGGCTGACAACCATATGTCAGGAGTGCTCTGATGGCGTTTCCTGTCTGGCAGGGGTTTGGATTCTATGGCCCTTGTGGTCTCTTCCAACTATTACTTTCTAAATCCTTTGCATAATTACATTTAAGCCAATATATTTAATACATTAACATATATAGCTTTTTTATAAGCAAAGACGTTTTCACAGTAAGAAAAAACTTAAAAACATTTTCTTCAGAGAGAAGCCCCGCTTTCCCTAGCCAGCTGCTGTTTCCATTAGCCCTTGCCGTTTGCCCTGTGGCTCAAGTTTAATGTGAGGCTTAATTGCAGCTTAATTGTATTCTGCAATTTGTATGGTCAGTGTGACCTTTTGTTTCCAGCCTTTTTATGACCGCAATAAACCAGAGGGCCTCTCTGGCCAAGAGGATGAACATCTGCCAAAATCTTAGCCAGCCTAGTTCCTGCCTGGCATGAAACATTTGTGAATTTGAGCTCATTTTTAAGATACAACCTTGATCAAAATATAAGCCTTGATTAAAATATAGGATTTGATCAAATGCCTCAGCATTACTAGGGAAATAATGAAATAGTGTGTGGGGGAAAGATAGCAGAAGGAGCAGCAAAGGGAGAAGAGGCTGTGAACAGTAGTGAGCAGGTATGAGAAAGGTAGGATTTAAGAGGTTGGGTGTGTCCCCTCTCAATTCACTACTTTCAAGTTGAAAAATTAACCAGGAGAACATTCAGCTCAGCTGTACATATGCTTATTTAAATTTCTTTAACAATGTATCCTCTTACTGTGTTTTATTTCAGATGCTAGTACGTATGCCCATTATCTCTTTAATGCATTTGATACAGCACAGAATGGATCTGTGAAATTTGAGGTAATGGAATAATAGTTTGTTCTGATTATTACTGTCTATCATCTTACTGGACATCATAGTTTCCAAACCTTTTCTTTTCCATGTCTCTGAAGAAAAGTGTTGTAGGCCTGGCAGCTTGTACTTAATGTAACCAACAGAAATTGATCCAGTACATGTTGTCTTCTCATTCTTGATACAGCTCTTCCCCATGCAAGCCCCATGGAAGTGAAAAGGTTGGCACCAAAGATATGGGGTAATATGGTTGAAAGATTCCTGGAAGCAAAATTTAGGTTGCTAGGTAGCATGTTGAAAGCCAGAACCTAGAAGGTAGCTTTCTCTATCACAAATTTGTAGTTTCAATGTGTCGATGAGACAGTGTCAGGGAGCAGGTTTTGGATTTGTTAGGCAATGGGGGAAATCTGGGATAAGCTGGGCCTATGCAAAAAGGACAGACTCCACTTGAACCAGAATGAAACCAGACTGTTGGTGCTTAAAATATAAAGGTAGCAGGACAACTTTTAAACATATTGTTGGGGGAAAGCGGACAGGAGCTGAGAAGAGTCTACTTTGGAACAAAACTATTCCCTCGAATGAAGATGAAGAAAAATGATTAAAATGTATGTGGGGGAGGTATGGAACTAGGCACTGGGACTTGGCTGGTAGGCAGAATCATCAAGTCACATCGCTGTATCCTTAGGATTAATGAAGGGATGGTTAATGGTGTAAATAAATGTTATTGTAGAGAAGGGAATGTTATAATAAGGCAACATATTATAAGACACACACTTCTATACAGAGACTTGGAGAAAACTTTCTGCCCCAATTAAAATATATTTGTATTCTTCTGTCAAAAGGATTTTGTGATGGCACTATCCATTCTGTTGAGAGGAACAGTTCACGAAAAGCTACGATGGACATTTAATCTGTATGACATAAATAAAGATGGCTATATAAACAAGGAGGTGAGTCAGTGGCACCTATTCAGCTTTTTAAAGGAAATGAAAATGGAGGGTTGGAAAATGCTGTTCAGCTGCTCATCTTAAAACATACGTATTTTTCATGCTATAAGACACACCAGACCACAAGATGCACCTAGTTTTTGGAGGAGGAAAACAAGAAAAAAAATATTCTGAATCTCAAAAGCCAGAACAGCAAGAGGGATCGCTGCACAGTGAAAGCAGCAATTCCTCTTGCTGTTCTGGCTTCTGGGATAGCTGCGCAGCCTGCATTTGCCCCATAAGACGCACACACATTTCCCCTTACTTTTTAGGAGAGAAAAAGTGAGCCTTATAGAGCAAAAAATACAGTAATTCAACCTTGGCACGACAGACTGAAAACACCCCAGCCCAGGTCAGCATGTGCTGCCTATTCAACTATTGCTGGCTCTGAGCCAAAGCCAACTCACACTCATACATCTTATTTAAAGGAAAAAATAATTATGAGTTGGCTTTTGATACATGTTAAATAATAGGTATTTGCTATGATTTTATTATTTTTTTAAAAATCTACCTGGACCCTCACCCTAGACCCCAGGAGTTACAACAAATTCAATTATAATATATAACTCTCTAGGTAAAACTAAAGCACTTTAATTTTGGTTGAATCTCAAAGAGAACACATCTATATGACATTAGCAAACTAACAGGAGGAATAAGAAAACAGGAAGTAATGCAATTGTTGGACATACCGTGCCAGAGACAAGACTTTGAGAGAACAAAATGTCTGACTTAGATCTCGCCAACCAGTTTCCTTGGAAGAAGATGAAAGCAGGGAACAAGTTCACAACACATTTGTGGCCACAGTAATAATGAGTCTCACAGATAAATTAACAGCACATGGAACACCATATGCCAACTTGGCCATTTTAGTCCTTAACGACTTCGCCGATTTCATGGCAACAACCTCCCTCAATATGTTCAACAAATTACATGAACTAATTATCTCTTTTGAGCCACAAGCTGTGCCAGGAAGTGTTTGTGTTTCTTTGAAATAGAACAGTCTAAGGTTCATAAGGCTTGCTACATACATCAAAGAAGCCAGATACCTTAGTTGAATTTGATCATGGTGATGAATGAGACATCAGCAATCTGCAAGAGCAGCCTAGAAAATTGTGTTTCCTTTACAAAATCAGTCAAAGCCAGACCCCTCTACTCAAATGCTAGTGTAGATTCTTGCTTAATGTATGTAATATACTGCATTCAAATCGAACTATTCAAGAGATTATCTACCCATCTCTATTTAAACAATAGAAACAAACAATTACAATCAGATTCAGGTAGGTAGTCATGTTGGTCTGACGCAGTCAAAATAATAAAAAAAACAAATGGTCCAGTAGCACCCTATAGACCAACTCTACTGGACCATTTTTATTTTTATTTCAATTACAATCAGATTCAAGGAGGTGCACAGTCATGGCCACCATAGTAGCTAATGGTAAAATGCGTGAAGATAATTTGGTAAATTAAGCCAGCTTGTCTTTAGTATTACATTAGAAAAGACTGGTGGAAAAGCACACTTTACGGTCATTAAAAAGTAATGTGTGTATACAAGAAACTGCATAGATTGATAGATAGATAGATAGATAGATAGATAGATAGATAGATGATAGATAGATAGATAGATAGATAGATAGATAGATAGATAGATAAGCAGTCAGGGAGAGGGGTGTTCATTAGCCTAATTTCACTTTATACAGAGGTCCACAATTGGAAACTACTTTTTTAAAGCTATTGAAACTCTCAGATATATTCACCAGGTCTACCTTGATGTAGAAGCAGATGGCATTTGCAGAGCAAATTTGCTCCCAGGTTAATAATAATAAAAATCCATAGAATGCATAGTTACCAAGCATAATTTTTTCCTTGAGGGTGATTAAGGAGTAAATGTGGAAAACTCTGTGTATTTTAGATTTCAGAATATGTTATATTCATAGGTATTTAGATCTAAAGCACAGCAACACTATTCCTTTGTGTGTGGGCTTTCAAAAAAAACACACAGAATAAGGGTGATGCCCACAAACTAGCTGCATTCTCTTTGTTGAAGGTTAATACTAGAAATGTTAGTGAGTCAACTCATTGCCAGAGCCCTGTTTGATGTCTCCCTTGTGCTTTGATTGTCACAATTCCAGGAAATGATGGATATAGTAAAGGCAATTTATGATATGATGGGCAAATACACCTACCCAGTGCTGAAAGATGATGCTCCAAGGCAGCACGTAGAAGTTTTTTTCCAGGTAAATTTCCATTTGTTAGTGCACATATATCTCCCTTATGTTTGAACTCATACCTAATATATTTTCAGTCATTTTGTGTCTGGGCAGTGGAATCTGTTTAAATCTGCAAAACCACATAAATGTATATGAATCCTATCAGTGCTATATTATACTGCACTTTGTAAATGCAGTAGTGCTATGAACTCAAAGAGTTTGTATTTTTCTGTATTGCAGAAAATGGATAAAAATAAGGATGGTGTCGTTACCCTGGATGAGTTTATTGAGTCATGTCAGGAGGTAAGACTTCCTTTCATAGTAAATCTAACCAAGAGATTGTCTCATGCCAGAAAGCACAGATTTCAATTCACCCAAAAGCTGAGAGCTTCAGGACATCGGGTTTCGATTGGGCCATTATGGCTGAACTTCCTTATGAAGTTCAGGATTCTTTGCTGCACTTCACCACTGGTAGAAAGAACAGGGAAGACACAGTGCACATATTGCATACAATGGGGCTGCACATACAGTTGCAGTTTGGAGGTAAAGGGATTGTGTACATGTGCACAGAGAACGCCATATATCTGTATTATCCGGATATGTCCAAGTCATGTTCTGAACTGTCTGTGCAACTGAGCAATCTTGTGCATACTTAGAAAAAGGTCTAGTGGGATTTATCCCCTTGTGGGTGTATTTATTATTTCACACTAAGAGTAGCAAGACTCTCTTACTCATTCTGTAGACCTTCATTTATTGCACACGTTCTCCATGTGTTATGATGATATACAGGTAGAGATTGAGATAGCTATAGCTATATATTTACTAACCTAGAAGTGAGAAACAATTCCCCAAATTTCCATCTCTCTGCTCATCTGAAATCACAATTTCCAGATGATTCCTGAAAGCAGTAGCTGCTGCATTTTAGTTTCTATATGAAGAAAAGACGGCAACCATGGCAAAACTAAAAGTTGGTGGAAAGTTCCAATGCAAGACAAGGCATGATACCTTATACTCTCAAAAATGGAAATGGTGTGAGTGGAATTGCCTCAGCATTCCTGAGGCCTCCTCCACAATTAGCCTGTCCCATGCCTAGAAAGCCCTAAGTGTAACCTGAAACCTGCACAACACTCATGAGAACACTAATCTAACTGAGTCTGTAACTGTTTTCTTTCAACATTCTATCTCAACCATTTATGGCTTTTGACACCAGGCTTTACCCACCCTGCACTTCACTGAATTCTTTGCTCAGTGAAGAATTATGCAGAACCTGAAGGCTTGTTCACACACACTGTGACGTTTTGATTAGTGCTAGTAAAGAGGTTGCTATGGATTTTGAACAGTTCTGTACGGAAGCTACTCATGCAAAGTACAGCAAATCAATCGGAACCCCAGTGTTTGACCCCAAAATGGTTTTAAAATAGGTATACGTTGGAACTAGTGGCAGCTGCCTAGATATCTTCTGTATTGAAGATTGTATTTGTGCAAACTGGGGGGTGAACTACAATCATAGAATCATAGAGTTGGAAGAGACCACAAGGGCCATCAAGTCCAACCCCCTGCCAAGCAGGAAACACCATCAGAGCACTCCTGACATATGGTTGTCAAGCCTCTGCTTAAAGACCTCCAAAGAAGGAGACTCCACCACACTCCTTGGCAGTAAATTCCACTGTCGAATAGCTCTTACTGTCAGGAAGTTCTTCCTAATGTTTAGGTGGAATCTTCTTTCTTGTAGTTTGGATCCATTGCTCTGTGTCCGCTTCTCTGGAGCAGCAGAAAACAACCTTTCTCCCTCCTCTATGTGACATCCTTTTATATATTTGAACATGGCCTTGATCATATCACCCCTTAACCTCCTCTTCTCCAGGCTAAACATGCCCAGCTCCCTTAGCCGTTCCTCATAAGGCATCGTTTCCAGGCCTTTGACCATTTTGGTTGCCCTCCTCTGGACACGTTCCAGTTTGTCAGTGTCCTTCTTGAAATGTGGTGCCCAGAACTGGACACAGTACTCCAGGTGAGGTCTGACCAGAGCAGAATACAGTGGCACTATTACTTCCCTTGATCTAGATGCTATACTCCTATTGATGCAGCCCAGAATTGCATTGGCTTTTTTAGCTGCCGCGTCACACTGTTGGCTCATGTCAAGTTTGTGGTCAACCAAGACTCATAGATCCTTTTCACATGTACTGCTCTCAAGCCAGGTGTCACCCATCTTGTATTTGTGCCTCTCATTTTTTTTGCCCAAGTGCAATACTTTACATTTCTCCCTGTTAAAATTCATCTTGTTTGTTTTGGCCCAGTTCTCTAATCTGTCAAGGTCGTTTTGAAGTGTGATCCTGTCCTCTGGGGTGTTAGCCACCCCTCCCAGTAGAAAAAGTAGCTTATGTGGTTCTTATGTCTCTGAAATTTTGAAAATATAAGTATTTTTGTAAGCTCAAGATAAACGTGAAATAAACACAAGGCTTTAAGAAAGAGGATTAAAATTAGACATCTGGAATACCATCCAGCTCCACTGAAACTAATTGACTTTAGTGGAATATTGATTGCTCCCCTGCTCCCCTGTTCTTTAATTCAACATTACACATAGATGTAATGGGAAGCGCCACAGGGAAGGTAAACTATAGGAGGGCCATATCTCAGTGGTACAGCATCTGCTTTGCATGCAAAAGGTCCCTAGTTCAATCCCCGGCATTTCCAGGTAGACCAGGGAATGTCCACTGCCTAAAACGCTAGAGAGCCACTGAGACCCACTCCATACTCTGCAGTTAGTTTGCTTGTGGATTCTATTTTATATTACTATATTGATTGGATATGCATATTTGGATCACCATGGTCACAGTAGGTTAATGTCATTTGGAACAATACAGCATAATAATATGCTTATTAATTAAGAAGTCTTCAGTAGGAGAGAAGGTACCTCATCTTGGAAAGGGAATGAGAGCAGTCAATCCTAATTGACTCCTTATGTACTAATGAAGTCTCTCACAGGTCAAAGCAAAGTTCTCATGCTGGCATTTGCATCTGCATTGCAGCCCAAGTTGTTTATAGTGTATCACAGTCCAGAAGCAGGGCCTTGCCTTGAATGAAAAAAAAAAACAGATGGCTGGCAGTATATAGCACTGGGCGATATGCAAGTTTGTATAAAATAGGAGAAAATGCATAGCATTCAGAGCTATTTCATATGGAAATTGGTTTTGGCCATAGACACTGGTACATTTGCACTCATTTAAACATGTTTTTATTATTTTCCAGGGACTTAACTATGCATTTACAGTACAAGGCCATTTCCATTTTTGTTACCTCTCTCTCTCTCTCTGGCCTAAACTTCAGTTGAATCCTTGGGGTGGGGAGGCATTCCCAAGTCACTAGAATGGTATTCCACAGTCCCATCTCTCTCCACCCAGGCAAGCAAGGGGCTTTATTACAGTTCAAAAGAACATTCCATCCAAGCCAAAGAACTGCAGTGGTGTGTAGTCAGATGTGTGGCCTAAGGGGAGGTGTTGGCTGGAGAGAATCCTGAGGATCATACAGGGAGGGCTGGAGAGCCATATTTGCTCTCTCTCCCCCCCAACTTGAGGTTCCTCACCCTGGTATATAATATATATTTAAATGTAAAGGCAGCAACTTCAAGTCAAGCAATGGCACAGGTCTATACATAGATTTTAGTCCAACAAACTGATTCATATATATTTACAGTAAGTATATGAAATGGGAAATGGCATTTAGCTTATAGTTTGATGAAATGAACTTGCTTAATTGCAAATGATGATTTACATGATTTGCACAACTATCCCAAATTTGCATAGAATCTCCAGTTGACACTTTAGATTCTATGCAAATTTGGGATAGTTGTGCAACCTCAAGGCTTACTGCCTTGTTCCATTGCTGCTTGCAGGCCACAACATGGACTCGTCCATAGTCAACTTAAGGTTTATTTATGGATCTTCGGGGGGAAATCCATCTCTACCGGTCCTCCAGGCCTGGCAGAGCTGTTTGTGTATGCAATATAAATATGCATGGTTTATTTTCTCATTGCTTCCAGGATGACAATATCATGAGATCCTTACAGCTTTTTGAAAATGTCATGTAACAGCAGCTGAAGAACAGCATAGGAATCTGAGACTTTATATGTAATGAGACCCTGAAGAAAATGAGTCAAGATTTTTCTCCCTGCCACCTTTTTTGATGAAAGCTTTTTACTACTTGGACATACTCAGCATGCAAGGATTTTATATGCCATCGCAAACTGAGCTGTGTCTCTGAATGCAACAAACTCCATCTCGCCTCCCTCAAGAGACACTGATTAGAATTTATTTCATTTGGAAGCATGCTAATAAAACCTGACCAGAGAGACCTGCTGCTTAAAGTTTAATGAATTATTGAAGTTTAAAAGATTAAAACAATATTCAAGTTTCTGTTAGCTAATCACAAAAGTTCTGCTGCTTTTGCTCTAGCAAGCTGGATTGCATATGGTACCACAGCATCAATAGCTTGCTATACATCTGTTGTAAGCAGAAACTCTTTGTATCATCACAGGACAAACAGTTGTGCTTATATTTTGCTTTGACAGTGAGATATGCGCTAGAAAAACTCATGCTAGTTTTGCAAATGGACACAAATCTAACATGGTAAATGGCCAGCAAGATTAATTTAGGTCCTGTCTAGATGATCACTTTGTAGTCAACAAAAGCAAAGGAAATGCTTCCTGTTCAGAGACAGATACTGCATTTCCCCAGAACTTAAAAAGGCAACAGACTGCTGCTAGGGAAATGATTTATTTTCCCCACTGGCAAAGCTGTTGTAAGCTGGAGGGCTTTCAGCAGTTGGCTATTTCCTGGTGTCCATGGTATCAATAATAAAAAGTGGTGCAACTCCATCCTCACCACATAGCCATTTGATATTGCAACTTTAACACCAATGCTCTGTCTGCAAAGAGGGCACTCGCTGAGAGCTGGAACTGACTCTTCCTAAGACAAAGCTTGGGGAAGCCTCTTGTCACGTTTTACCACCAACACCTCCATAGGAAGTCTTCCCACTTTGCCACAAGGTAGGACTCCAAATCAGCTATGCTGGTGGAAGCTGATGAGTGTTGTAGTCCCAAAATATCTGGTGGGCACTGGGTTAGGAAAAGCTGCTTCGGATGAACTTGCTGATGTGGGAAGAAGGTAAAATTCAAGGGCATGTGCATGGACACGTATTTGCCTTGGAACTGCCAGTTGTTATGTGAGCCCTCCTCCTCCTTCAGGCTGTGTTCTCTTTCCCACACAATAGGACACAAATTATCCAGCATGGGAATAGTACCAGCAATGCCACTTCTATAACTGCCCACTCCCATTGTACTACAATCCCATATATGGATTGTTTTGTGCTCTACTGCCTCTGGACTGAGATCTGAAGGATTATTTCACAATGCCAAGAACGCAGTTGAGGCGTGCTTGCAGCTGATTGTCTTGACATGCCCAACTCATAACTTAACTTCCCTTCTGTTCTTAAAAACTCATACTTGTGTCCCCTGCCGTCGCTCTGACTGACTCCAGTGAAGTTTCTCATTGTGCATACAAGTGAATGAAATTCCTTATAGTTCATCTGAGTCGAGAGAATCAGATAAAAGCAGAGTTTACTTTTGCAGGCAAAATCTGAAGCATATTCTACAAAATATACTGAGCTGTGATAAGTTTCCCCCATTGCTTTCATTGGTTTGAAAGGTGCACAGTCCAAGGCCAAAGCTTCCATAGCGTTTAAAGGGCTGGAATATTAAAAGTCATAAGTTTCCCCCCATTCATTCTCCCTAGTGCACACTGCAGTGAAATGTGGGATCAGCAGACAGTGCTGGACATTGTTTTGCACCGTACCGATTTAACATGGAATGCTAACAGCCCACCAAGTTGTCCCTACCCACCACTCAGGCCCTACTCAGCCCCACTGAAATGAACTGAGATCATGCACAGTTTCCCTGTGTATTGTGCCTAGAGTTTTCAAGCACAAAAGCAAGCACGATGCTCTGTGTGCACTAAAACATGCACCATTTGACCATTTAAAGTAGCTGGAGTCCTGAGCCAATATGAAGCACACACTGATTTCACTGAGGCTGGGAGCACTAGCTTGCAAAACAATGAGGTTGTTTAAGAGCAAGATAAAGAGCAGGGGGATTTTGAAGTATTTTAAACCAATTTAATGGTTTTGTTCAAAGCATTTACTTTTAGTGGGGGTGGGGAGGTTTTTTTTGGGGGGGGGTGTAATCTGAAACTTCTATTGGAAGAAAATGACAATAGTTGTAAAGTAAAATTTTATGGTGACTATTTCAAGATTTTACAGTATTTCCAATTATACACACCATTCATATTACATGTCCCAAATCCAGCTAAAGTTATCTGTGTGGTGTAAGGCACAATCATATCTATATTTTCTTGGGAGTAAGCCCATTGAGTTCCAGTGGAGTTTAGTCTGATATAACGTGTTTAGGATTGCAGCCTAAGGTGACAATCCTGAACAACTTGCTTGGAAGTAAATTCTATTGAGACCATTGGACCTTACTTCCAAGTAAAGCTGGTTAAGATTTAAGCCCCGTTGCCTTCACTTAGTATCACTTAGTCATGGCTAACTTTACCTGGACTGGGGTGAGAACAGTTTCTCCACACAACTGTAACCATTTGGTTTGGTAGGAAGTTGCAGTCACTGCCCGTGCCTTCTACAAGCCCAAAGAGTTCCTGCCAGTACATTTAGTACAAGAGGAATACACTCTAGAACATGAGGATATTTTGCTTGGGATAGGATCCAACTGTTTGCTATCATGTATAACCCTAGCTGGGTAGTCAGTACTGAAAGAAATAACAGAAAATTAATCTCCATAGTTATACAAGATATACAAGATTAATCTCCGTAGTTATCCCCATGCTAGAAAAATAAGATGCATGTTTTAAATAATTACTAAATTAGTAAATTTAGAGATTAGTGCCAGGACCTTATTTGGCTGCCTGCAAGTGCCATGTGTCCTGATTTGCCACAAGGCCTAGGAAAGTTCGTAGCCTAGAAAAATTACTGGCTGTGGACAGAAGAAATAAGGAAGGGCAGGAATGTATTGGGTTACACTGCACACACGCTGACCATCAGATTTCCAGGAAAGTGTTACAGATATTTTTTGCAAACAGATTACATGTTGTTGGCAATCAAATATATTTTAAATATGACACCCATAGTTTTATATTTTATAAATCACATTAACTGTAACACCTAAACTTATAGAGAAATCAATATAGCTAGTGTAACTGGATTTGTGATGTGACAGGTTTGTTCACAATAAGATACTGTCCTTTAAACCTTGAAAAACTGGTTTGGAAAACCCAGCCTCCACTGTTCCTTCTTAAGCCTCTGTTGCTTTTCAGTCCTTGCTCCCCATTCCTTAAAAGATCCAGTGGTTTGTATTCCAAACCCTGATTCCTGTAAATGTGCAGTATGTACAGAGGCCTGTAGCACCCCTAGTTCAATGGGGAGCTTTGTGTGCAATGTGGTCTGGTTCCTCTCAAAAAGGCCAGGGCCTTTTTTACAAGCTAAAATCCTGGCAACCAGCCCCCTTGCTTTATCTTCCTTGTCAATTAACCTTTTTTATTTTTAAAAAAGAACTATGCATGAAACACTGACTGATTTGCCCACTCTCCACTAGTTGGGAGTGATTCATCGTGTTTTCCATTTTATGATGTGGAAGAGACTGTAGGTTTGGAATATGGAAGTTACATCTTCTGAACTTCTGCTTTAATTATTATTTATTATTGTTGCAGGATAAAGTAAATCTCCTGATCCTCTTCTCCCAGGATGGAGACCATGTGGTCACCCCAGATGTTGTTGGACTGCAGCTCCCATAATTCCTGACCATTAGCCATCCTGGCCAGGACTGATAGAAGTTGGAATCCAACAGTATCTGGAGAACCACATGTTTCCATCCCTTCTCTAGTCCATTTCCCTAGTTCCCTATTCTAAAATGGGGTGTACGAATTACCAAAATATCATATAACATCTTTTTATATCAGGTTTTCCTCAAATGTTTTGAATGGGGGATTTTCTCGCAAAGCCAATTTCAGCTTCAGAAAAAGGGCTTTCCTTAGGACCATGGTAGAGGAGGAAAGAGTTTAATTCCCCCCCCCCCCCATTACCTGCTGCAATCTCAATAGTTCTCTACTTCTCCCAGCTGGTGCTATTTGCATTTCAATAAACTTGTGTGTTACATGCAAAAATGCAAAAGATGTCAAATCTACTTTTGCCCCAAGACCTACTTCTAAACTTACTGTACCTATAAAGCACCCCAGCTAGCTGGCAGTCATTTCACAAGCCGATAAATGCACAGCACCAGCTTGCACAGCTCTCTCTCTTTTTCTGTGTAAAAGTCTGAGGATTGAGAACTAAGGATTGAGGATTTAAAAGAATTAAGAGGGCATCATAGTATTCCTCTTAAAACTGCTTCTGGGAGACTGACTCTACCTACTTCAGCACCTCCCTCCATGGATCCTCACCTACCACCCAAATTAGGAGTACTGCAATCCCCCAAAATTGAAAATTATACTGATTGAATGATAAAATAAATCTAAATCTGTAAACAATAGTAGTTCAGCTAAGTCTACACCCACCACACACACACAATGTAAATTAAAACTTGTGTTATTTGTGCTTACCACCTTCTGAGTCCACTTTAAAGTAGACTAAGGTTTGTGGGAGCTCATGACATTATTAGGCTACTTGGAGCACAATGCTATGCATATTTCCTCAGAATCAGGGCTGTCTTTAGCATATGTGGCGCCGGGATGCAATAAACTGGGGGGGGGGGAGGCCAAAGTTGTTGAGCTTTCTTGGGGGGCATGCAACTCTCCCATGCTACTGCGGGAGGAAAGCAATCCCCACAGACGCTTGGGAGGGAAGCTGCGTGCCTTGTGTGAGCAGTGTATGTACGCTGGGTGGGCCTCTCGACGGCCCACCAATCCCAGGCACCCAGTAGGGCAGAGCCAGCCAGCTGCCTCAGTGCCCACAGCAGAAAAGCCTGTGGCACTCTGACGGGCTCTGTGCGGCTGGCCTGGCTCTTCAATCCCAGACTCCAAATCTCGGCCACGGACTCTACGCCTGGCACCCCTGAGAGCCTGGTGCCCGGGTGCCCCGCACCCCTAGCACCTATGGGTAAGCAGGCCCTGCTCAGAATTAAGTCCCATTGTGTTCAGTGGGACATTCTCCTGGTTGAATATGCACAGGATTGCAGTCATTAGTGCATATGCTTTTCCATGCACTGGAACTAATGCTATAAAATGGAAGTTAATGTGTGTATCCAGCAAAAATGAGGACAATGTTGAACTTTGACACAAGCACTCAGAATGAGGCTGTGGTGTCCTTTCCTTTCCCTTCCCTGCAGTGATCAGTCTATTAGCACTACCACAGTGTTTCTCCTGGCTAAAAACTAACCCAACCCAACTCCAAATACAGTATTTTGACAGTTAAGTTAATTTGCTCAATTTTGTTAGCTTGTTCAACGTGTTATGCCACAAGGAAGCTCTTGCAAGTCAAAGGGGACTGCCATGGATAGAGATTACATGTGGCATGGCCACCCAATAGCACAGTGGTTCTGCTCCTGTTCCTCTTGACATCAGTGATAAAAACTCAGTGACTCCAGTAGACTTTTGTGGGACAAAATTGATGGTTCAAATGGAGTAAAAGTCTCCCATCTGCAATTAAGGTTACTAGTGGCCATGGTAGCAGGAACTTACCATGTTGCATTTTTACTTTTTATTTTATTTTAAGGTATTTATTTTAAGGTACTGTAAAAAGAGACTGAAGCCATTCTCTCCCTTGTTACTATTGCTTAACTGTGATGATGCCAGGGTCCTTAATAATCCAGTCTTGTTTGTTGGCTTGTTTTTCATCTGAACCCTTTAATTGTGTTGAAGAAGGTCTCACCCATGGACTGAACCTGTGAATAGAGCATGCAGCCTGACTATTAAGTAAAGAAAACAGAAAAAGTATCATTCATGGTAATGCCATTTATTATCAGGAAATGCGCTCTTGGGAATGAGTGCAAATCAGCCAAAAGTATGCAGTATACCAGAGGAGAAAAAGCCAGGCATCGGCTTAAAACTATTACTGAACTCCATGTTCAAAAGTGCTTTTAAAAAGCTTAACTTGGTCTGAATCATCCCAATCTTTGCAAACGTTCTGGAGCTCAATAGCCTGATCATTTTTCATAATTGCAATATTCATGGCAATGACTTGATAATAAGAGAAAATACTGTGATAAATTGGTTTTGCATCATCCTGAATTTACCAGCATTGTGTAGAATGTAGTTCTTGGGCTAGGTTTCTAAGTTTTAAAATGTCAATGTTCTCCACTGTACAAATCTGCTCATAACTGTAGTTGTTTCAGCAATGTCCAAAATGTTTGTCTGACCAATAGTTAAGAGTTATTACAATTGTGTCAGAAGTACCTTTTTCCAAATGTTGTTTATATGCTTTTAAGGCAGCAGTTCATTAAAAAACCAGAAAGGACAGTGATGATGATGCAAAAATAAAAATAAATCAGTGTATCTGCTACGTTGATGTTAAGTTTTCCTGTTACTCATTGCAATCCCATGAGTAACCCTGAATAATGCTGATTGTAAGATTTCACAGGTGATTTACTAAATGTTCAGTTGGAATGACAGATTAATGGCATCCCTGAAAGTTTGTCATGCTACAAACAAACAAACAAAAACCATCTCTAACTTGTTGACATAAGAAATGTGATTCATAAGAGTGCAGTGGTGTTACAGCTTTTTCCTTCCATAGCTTTTAAGCACATCAGAAAATTAACAAAATTTCATGGTAAGTAAAGCCATTCTGTTGAAGCAGCAATGCATAGCTTCACTTTCACAAATATTATGATCAAACAGCAATTTGTATAATATTTTGTTGAACATTTTCAAAGATTTTGGTTTTAATAATAAAAAATATAATATGTTCATAAGGTGATGCACATGTCTATTTTTGTGGCTAATCAGGCCTGACTTCACTTGAAAAATGGGGGCAAGACCACAGCAATCTCTTCTGGGAAACGGGGACTACTCAGATGCTCACTGGGCAAGGATGACACTGCAGGGTTAAGAAAGAATGAACCACAGAATTTAATGCAGTGGAAAGCCTATAAAGCCAAGTAGGCTGGTGTCTTGACTACATGATTCCATAAGAGAGGAGTAGTACTGCTAGAAATCTAGACATGGGTAGTCCTCTTCTGGCTCAACCCTATGCATGTTTGCTCCAAAGCAAGTGTCAAAGTGTTCAGCAGGAATTATTTCATGGTTAAATGTGCTCATGATTGCTTCCAGGCAGAGGAATCTTAACTGCTGGTCATGGGGAGAAGGGAGAATCGAGCTCCATGGAGCCTTCCACTACACCTACTGAAAGTGCAACAGGGTACACACTATCATGGCAGCATTTCCCGCCAGTAGCAGCCAGCAAGCACAAGGCTGGAGCAGGATCAGCAATGGATCTGCCAGATCTAATGCCAGTTCATTTCCTGGTGAGGGGCCCATTCCAGACCCCTCTGCTATGCTAGTTGAGAGCTGGTGCAGCAAATAATAAGAATTAACGGCCTACAAACCTTCTGCCCTGGCCAAGAGCAGCTGATGGGGCTACAGATTTGATGGGGTACCTGCTGCTCGGTCCCTTCCTCACTTTTGAATTGCTGCCTTATTACTCTCTTCAGGCACCTAAGTGCTCACTACATCCCTTAGAAATTTCATTCCACCTTTTTTGGCATTGCTGTTACTGAAGCACCCAGCCTCTTTTGTTATCCTGAGTAATACCCTTCAGTATCTTGACTCCCAAAGCATCACTTTTCAGGCAGCTGTATAAAAGCAAGGGTCTTCCACATACAACAGAGAAAATGATCAGTAGTATACTGATCTTCTATTGGAAGTGGGCTCATCTTCATTGCCTATGAGATGGAGGGACATCAGATATTTCTAATTTATCTCTAGACAATGTGAGAACGCCTTTGCATATGGTAAAGACATCCCCACCCCATCAGTGCCCCCTTGGTGTGTACACAAACTGAAACAAATCTAACACTAATGAACCCCTACTGATGTGAACAGCTATGGGGAGCAAGGGAGGTGTGAATTAGAAATGACTTAAGGACTCTGGTTGATGCGAAGCTATTTTAAGAAACAATGCACCGAACAGTAATATTTTATAGGAAAATATGGGATTCCTATGCATTTTTGATTACCTCATATAAACATGGATTTTAAACCCATCACTGGAAATTCAATGAGTGCACAGTAAATGGGAGTGTGGACACAGCTTTAGCCATAGCTGCCACCTAAGCGACTGTAGGTAATGACAGATGAAGCACCCAAAATTGCACACCCTGTATCTAAAGAGGGAATGCAGCCCTACCCAATCCAGGCTGTATGCTTAATCCTTTGTTATCCCTCCAAAAAAACTCATTACTTCAATCTTGGCTGAATTAGATTTTGTCTTCCCTGCCTGCATTCTGTCCCTCGCCATTTATGATAACAGTTCAGGGTGTCTTCTGCCTTACTAGCTCTATGCCAGCACTCCAATAATAAAATCTACATGCAAATAGGGGAAGGAGGGATTAGCACACACAGCTCCATCACACAAAAACCAACAAATCATGGGGAATGAAGATGCGAAACAAGGATTTTCCTCTACTCACACCCTGCATAATCAAGTTTACAAATCACACAGTGAGCCTCCATGCATACAGGAAGCTCTGCACTTCATGCCTTCACCATTCATGAGTTGAAGGGCACCAGGAATTATGGCGGAAGTGAAGCTTAGCACACTCATCCCCACTCTCCCTCCCTTTCACACAGAACCTTTACAGAGCTCCTGGTATCTGATGAAAGTGAGAGACAAAATTTCATTCCAAATCCAATCCAATTCACCTAGAGATTTCAGATAGATGTTAAAAAGTATGGGTTGAGACTCTGTGGCACCACACATCATAAACTAGATAGTACAGTCGACGCTCGGGTTGTGAACATTATCCATGCAGGAAGCACGTCTGCAACCCGCAGCGCCACGTCTGCACACGCGCGGGTTGCGATTTGGCACTTCTGCGCATGTGCAAGCGACGAAACCCGGAAATAACCCGTTCCGGTACTTCCGGGTTTGGCGCAGTGCGCAGCCCGAAGCATCTGTAACCTGAGGTATGATTGTATAGAGAAGCACAACAATCCTCCTGCAGTATCTTCTGGGACCTGCCCATGAAGCACAACCGAGTCCACTTATGTATAGTACCCACCATCCTGATCCCTACAAGGCAGCTTAGAAGGATACCATGCTTTGTCTTAACAAATCATAGAATTTTAGAGCTGGAAGGGACCCTAAGGGTCATCTAGTCCAGGGGTGCGGTGGGGGACACACATCAGGCATTTGTAATGTGCACATGTACATTCAACACAGCCCACTTCTTAGCACTGGAACTGAGCACCTACCCAAAAGGCCACCTAGCAGGGGAAATGGCAATACAGTTTTAAACTGGCCAGGACACAGCTCTATTCTGTATCCAAGTCTTAGAGAGTTCCAGGTTTTCACTTCTGGATTTACGAAGATCCCAGGATTTCCTTTGCTTTGGGCACCACAGTGTGGCTACTTTAGGCATTGCTGCTAAAAAAATCCCTGAAGCTCTGTTCTGGTAGATTTTCCCACAGAATATATTCCTTACTACCAGCCTCCTGATGACAATATTCATTTGGAAGGGCAGCCTCCTTGATCCAGTGTTACCCAAAACTAGAGAGAACAACTTCCAAGCATCACTTCTGTGTGCCTTCCATTTATGTCAGCATAGCTTGCTATTATGAATGGGGATGGGTAAGTATTCTGATTCAGTTTGCATTTGTAACCTGCCTAATCTGCACCTTCCAAAACAATACGTGAACTGAAACAAAGCCCATGCTTTGAAAGTTGCACTTCTCCAAATTTTGCATTGCCAATTATGAGCCAAAAGGCCTTGGGGGTACTATCTGCAATATGGGAATAGTGTCCTAATTGAGAGTATTTTGGACTGTCTTTCTTGCATCCAAGAGTAAATCTAATCAGTACATAGACAGGTGGAAACTACATTTGCATTAGCCACTAGTCATAGCAGTAAGATAAAATATACTGGGGATAGAACTAAATAGTTAGCTATACAAAATACATTCCGGAGATTTACATCAATACAAATGACAAAACTTATACATGATCAGTACATAATTGCTCAGCTGATTCTTTACCAGTACACCCATAAAGAAAATTCTCGACACATCATATGATTTTTTTTAAAAAAACCATTAATGGCTGGAGCAACATTCCCTGAATGCCAGCCAAAAGCAGACCCAACCCCTTCCTCCAGATATGGGCAGGAAAGAGTGAATGAATCACCACCTATGGTAGAAAAGGCATTTCAGAAACAAAAGAGGGAGAAATTGCTCAGCCACAGTACACGTTCCACATTTTTCACCTGCGCCATTGCTTCAGTCCCCTTTTCTCGTCCTCTGCCAACGCCACTGGAATTGTTGCGCTCTCAGGTATGTGGTTTGTGGTGCAGTTGTGGGTAACTGGGAGCTAGGAGATTAAAGCTGAAGCTTTCCTTCTTACGTATCCACAGTTAAATCTATATTTTAAGCGGTAGTGTCAATTATAAGTTGTGACGAGTCCTCTGTTGCAAGGGATCTTTAAAGTAAGTGCATTTTGCGTATGAGAGGAGGGCCAATGTTAATCTTGTGGACTTGGTTCAGGTTCTTTCTAAAGACTGAAGAAACGGTTTTTCACTGGTTTTTCAGGAGTCCTTTTCTCATGTGGCATGCTTGCTCCAGCGGTGTTCTCCATTGGCAGATATAATTTTGTTTGTGGCTCAACAAAGGTATTAAAGGAAGGAAGACATATTTGTCTTGCTTCTACTCCTACTTAATTCATTAGATTAAGACCTTGATTTAAATGCCACCTGAAGCTCCAACTCAAAAACAGATCAAAAGCTTTACACATACGATGAGCTGTGGAAAATCCAAGTGTTTTCCTTCCTGCACCAACAAAAAATGCTAACACACACATACACCCTCTCGCCAACAGCTGCTGTGCTACTGCATGAAAGCAATCAAGCAGCTAGAATTAGGATCACCAGGGGCAGGGGCACTATGAGCAAGGGTTTTGTGGTCCACCAAGTTTAAATCATCCTCCCAGATAAGGGCTGGGAGACAAATGACAATAAACAGTTTATTGATTTATGGTGGTTGAGGCCTAAGCAACCTCTGTTGCTAGGAGTGTCTTTTGCCAGTTTCTTTTGCTATGCCAGCTACTGCAATAACTGAGTCAGGGTAACCTGGTTACAGTAGTCTATGCATTGGTATCCGCAATGTTGTCTTACCTGCAATGTGGGTCTGCCCTTGCAGCTGGCCCAGAAGCTCCAGCTGGTGCAGAGTACAGCAGCTAGACAGCTGGTGAGGGCAGAGTGCCAACAGCATGCAACACCTCTGCTAAAATATATGCACTGGCTACCCATATGCTACTAGACCAAATTCAGGGTTCTGCTGTTGAGTCCTTATAGCCCAGCTCAATCTCTGAGATCATGTAGAGGAGTGCTGTTAGTTGTCCCCCATGTCAACCAGAAGTTAGGCACTTGGTGTCATTGGTCTCATGCTGTGGAACACTCTTCCACCAGAGTCAGAAGGTACCCTCACATTTTTTTTCTTACACTAGCCTTAAGAAGTATTCTTTTCTCACTGTTCAAGCCTTGATTTATTGGTAGGTACCGTATTTTTTGCTCTATAAGACTCACTTTTTCCCTCCTAAAAAGTAAGGGGAAATGTGTGTGCGTCTTATGGAGTGAATGCAGGCTGCACAGCTATCCCAGAAGCCAGAACAGCAAGAGGAATTGCTGCTTTTACTGCGTAGCGATCCCTCTTGCTGTTCTGGCTTCTGAGATTCAGAATATTTTTTTCTTGTTTTCCTCCTCCAAAAACTAGGTGCGTCTTGTGGTCTGGTGCGTCTTATAGAGCGAAAAATACGGTACTTTGTAGCAAGGAGAGGAGGTTTTATAACCACAGTAGGGTTCTCTCAACCCCAATTCCCGCATCAAGCTGTTAGAGCCAGAGCAAGCAACTTCTACAGGATTTATAGAGGTAGTAAGTCACAACTCCAATTCCTTCAACTTCCTTTAGTCCTCCCTGAGCACAACTTGTGTCTGGTCTGGGAAACTGAGTGTCCTGCATGCAGCAGCAACCCCAAGAGAAGGGGAAGAGGACTAAGTAATGACTGGAGCTGCACCAGCTATGACCACAATAATGCCTCATCCGTAGGTAGGTTTCAGGGTGCCCCCTCAGCTCTGTGCCCAGTGTGGCGAACCTGCCAGCACCATGCATAAATCCATCATTGCCATACTGGAATCGAGAGCTGTCTATAGAAAACAATGGAGAAATATGGGACTTCAGCATAGCTGTGCCCTCCCCCAAACAAATGGTAGTAGAGAAGCCAGGTGTTTGCCTTTGGAGTTCAATGGGAAGTTGGGAATTCAGTCACCAGACACTGAGCTCATCCTCATTCTCCTGTCTCATGCAAATACACAGTTTCCTTGTTCGGACTTGGACCTGTACTCCACACATCTGAATATTAGATGTTGCAGAACAGCTTGAATCAGTTCCTGCGTGTCCTCATTGGCTGTGTGTCCTCATTGACCTAATTTTGTCATTGAGAGTCATCTTCTTGTTCCTACCTCCTTATTTTTCAACACCCCTACCACCTCCCTGATACTGTCTAGGCATGCACATAAGTGCTGGGTTGGAAGACGATGGTGGTTTCTACTTGCTATGTTGCACTAGAAGGAAGTTTATCTAAGGGAAGGTTCATGATGTGTACCTATGCACATCTCATCATCATCACATTTCTGTACTATATACCATGCAGAAACAAAAATAAAATCCAAAACTATCACCTTGGTTATGGAGGTGGGGGAATACATTGATGCCTGCTATCAGTGCAGTTTTGCCATATGAAGATGTTACACTTTTTACATTTTCAAAATAATGATTGCACACAAATCACTTACTGGTTCAGAGTTTTGTTTCTGCTGTTAATAGTGCTCTCAGCCGCTATACAGTCTTAAAAGAAATGGGGAACACTGCACATATTGTTTTTTATATATTTTAAGGCATTACCATGCAGAGAGTAAAGAGTGTACCAAACAAAGTGTGCTCCTATTGCATTTTGAACTTTCCAGTAAATTATAGTTCAAAGCAAATGACATGTTTTCAGTTCATCACTGGGTGCTAGGAAACTTGAAGTCTTCCTGCTAAAGAAATAGAATTGCTGGTATTTGGGGCTTATTCTTGGTTTTTTATGTGAGAAGATGAAAGAGTGTAGTTTTCTCTGCCAACTGCGGAGTTGGGTTGAGGGGATCCAGATTGGGAGGGTTTGGAATAGGTAGGTTAGTTTTGGGAGTGTGATCATTTTGATCATGGCTATTTTGTCTGAGAGAGTGAAATTCGTGTTATTCCATCTCTTTAGGTCTTTGTTAATTTGCCGCCACAGGGGCTTGTAGTTGTGGAGGTACAATTTGTTGAGGTTTCTGGTTATTTGTACCCCTAGGTATCTGAACTTGGTGTGGCAGAGTTTTATTTTGGTGACCTTCGTGAGCTCTTTTTGGGTGTGAGGAGGGGTGTTGAAGCACATAGCTTCTGACTTTGTAAAATTTACCTGTAGGCCCGACACCATTGCAAATTTGTTGAGTTCTCTGATTAGGGAGGTTGCTGTGCTTATGGGGTCTGGTGTTGTCACCATTAGGTCATCTGCAAAGAGCCTTAATTTATAGGTTCTGCCTTTTATTTCCACTCCCTTGATGTCTGTGGCTGCTCGGATGCGGATTGCTAAGGGTTCCAGAGCCAGGATAAATAAGAAGGGAGACAGTGGGCATTCTTGTTTCGTGCCTCTTTGGATAGCTATAGTATTAGAATCCATATTGTTAATTCTGCATTTTGCTGAGGCTTGGGAGTATATTTGTTTGAGGATTTGTAGGAAGTTGGGGCCAAATTTCATGTTAGTTAGTACTGCTAATATGTATTTCCACTCTAAGCAATCAAAGGCTTTGAGGATGTCTAGGGACATAATTGTCAATGGGAGTTTCGTTGCCTTGCTGTGTTCGATCAGGTTCAATAGTTTCCTGATGGGGTCTGTTATATTGCGGCCAGGGACAAAGCCGGTCTGGTCTGGGGCTATTAACTTGTGTACCTGCACCTCCCCACCTCAGAAGGAGGATGGGGAATCCCCAACATAGAAGCATATTACATTGCCAACCAAATATGTTGTCAGAGCCACCCGAGGTCCCAGCTCACAAGAGACCAAAATCCAGTCCAAGTTATATACAAAAGGTTTTATTGAAGAACATTGTTGTCGTTACATCCAAGCTCCGTGGCTCAGCATCTGTTACCCTTAGATGTTTGAAGTCCCCTCTGAGTCAGTCCCGCCCCTGCACCAGCTTAAGAGGCTTGTACTGCTCCACCTTTTCCTCTCCTTCCTTTTCCGCAGGGTCTTCCTGCCCCCCTGTGCTCCCTCCCTTCGGGACTCCCCCGAGGCTGAGTCTTCTGACGCCTGCTCCCCCCTCCTTCGTGCTTTGGGACCAGGCTCCTCCTCAGGGCTCTCCTCATTTCCGCGCGCCTCCACATTTGAACTTGGCGCGCGTACGTTGCCTCTGACCTTCCTTTCGACCGTTACGCTACTCTCGGTACTACACTCCTCCCCTTCCGGCAGGATGTTCTGCTCCGAACTCCTTCCCCTCTCTGCTCCCTGTTCTGCTCTTACTGACACACTGGTAACTCCACCCCCTTCACTCCGTTCCGACGGAGAGGCCGGTCCCGATCTCCAACCCCCACTGGGGATTCCCTCTTCGTTCCCCTGCTTCTGACTGCTTCCCTCTCTACTGCCCCTTGGCCTGACCAGGGGGGCTCCCTTTTGGGAATCCTCGGATTCACTTGATGGACTCACTGACAACCTCGGGTCATCGTCGTCCTCTTCCTCGTCACCCTGGGACCCCTCCCCCTCGCTCTCTGTCCCTGAAACCCTGACATCCATCCCCCCCTCGAAGCCCCCCCTTCCCCCCTCCCGCCCATCGGGTGCAGGTTGTAGGAGCTGCAGCTCTTCGGAGGTGGATGCAGGATACAGGTTGTGTACCTCCATTTCCTCTGCTTGCAGTTCGGTGTATGAGTGTTCGAATTCGGGTTCTTGACCCAAAGTGTTCTCTTCTCCCTCTTCCATTGGTACCTCGTCTGGTGCTGCCGGCCAAGGTCCCGTCAGCCCTTTCCTGCGCCAGTCCTCCTCTGGTTGCTCGTCCCACCAATAAGAGGGTTCTGTGTCCACCCCTGAGCACGATCCCCTGGGCGGGCTAGATTCTGGCGTTCTCTCCTCGGCTGAAGAAAACCCCCGGAAAGTACTGTCTGAGAGTGTGGGCGTAAAGAGCCAGTCATCAAAGTACTCGGCTGGCATGGGTCTATGCGGGAAAAGGGCATGGAACTCGTCTTTTAGAAGAGGTTCATCTAAAGCGTAGCCCGGCACCCAACCGTTGGCACTGGCTGGAGTGCCCTCTGTGGCTAGAAAGTATTCTACCCCCTCTTCCCCCCATCTCGAGTCCAGGATTTCTGTGACCTCGTTGAGTGGTTCGGCCCTAGGTGCCCTCTCCCTCTCCTGTGACTTAGTGTGTAGTTGCGGGACTGTTTCAGACTCCTGAAACCTGTGCGGTGCCTTGTAGGGGGTGAGCACCGACCTGTGAAATACCGGATGCACTCTGGAACCTTCGGGGAGGGCTAGTCGAAAGGCTACAGGGTTGATCTTAGCCTCCACCTGGTACGGCCCTAACTGCCTGTGCCCTAGCTTCTTCTTGGCCAACGACTTGGCTGGCATCGCTTGGGCCGCTAACCACACCCAGTCCCCCACCTGGATCTCCTCCCCCGCTCTCCTGTTTTTGTCTGCCTGCACCTTATATGCTTGCTTGGCCAGCTCCAAATGTCTCCGCAACTCTTCGTGCACCTCCTGCAGCTCCGCTGCAAACTGGTCGGCTTCTTGCGGCACCCCCTCTCTCGGTGCCCCGAACCCCGGGAAGGTTCTGGGATGACGACCGTTGTTCGCGAAGAACGGCGTCACCCCCGTGGACGCGTGCTTCGTGTTGTTATAGGCAAACTCTGCCATCGGCAGGTAGTCCACCCAAGCTGCGGGTCGCTGATTGGCGTAACATCTCAGGTACTGCTGCATGATCGCGTTGACACTCTCAGCTTGGCCGTTGGTCTGTGGGTGTCTCGCCGACGTAAGGTTGATCTTGACGTTCAGGATACCTAAAAGCTTCTGCCAAAAATTGGAAACAAACTGGCGCCCCCTGTCGGACAGGATGGACTGCGGCAGCCCATGCACCTTGAACACGTGATCAATGAAGAGTTTGGCCGTCTGTTCCGCCGTCGCCACCTTTGCGCACGGAATGAAGTGCGCCATCTTGGTGAACAGGTCCACAACCACCAGTACCGCCGTCTTCCCTCTGGAGCTGGGCAGGTCAGTAACGAAGTCCAGGGCTACCCTCTCCCACGGTTGCTGTGGTGTTTCCAGCGGTTCCAACAGCCCCGCTGGCTTCTGGTGTACTGGCTTGGACCTTTGACAAGTGTCACACCTGGCGACGTAATCCGCTACCTCTCCACGCATCCGAGGCCACCAAAAGTCCCTTGCCACCAGTTCTATTGTCTTCTCCTTGCCGAAGTGGCCCGCACTGGGGGCGTCGTGCAACTGCTGCAGAACCTTTGCGCGAAGCTCGTCGCTTGGCACGTAGAGGGCACCTTTGCGAGTTAGCAGCCCGTCGCGTAGTTGGAAATCTTCGCCACTCTGCACACCTCTGCGCAACTCCTCCATTTTGGACTGTGCGAACTGATCCACTTGCAACGCGCGTCGCACCGCGTCCAGATCTACTGTGATGGCAGCGCACGACCACGCCTGCGGTGCGAAAATGTGCCTGGCTGCTACTGGTGTCGCTTCATCGAGATATTGCGGTTTCCTGGATAGCGCATCGGCTATAACGTTGGAATCTCCGGGGATGTACTCTATCCGGAAGTCGAAATCCGCGAAGAATTCCGCCCAGCGCATGTGTCTCTGGCTTTGGAGCTTCGCCGTGCGCCAATACTCTAGGTTCTTGTGATCCGTGCGGACCTGTACTGTGTGCTTGGCTCCTATGAGGAAGTGTCGCCACGCTTTGAACGCTGCGTGAATGGCCAACAGCTCTCTGTCCCATATGGTGTAGTTTTGCTCCGCCTTGCTGAGCTTTCGGGAGTAAAAGGCACCGGGTCTCCAGTTCCCATGTGGATCTTCTTGCAGGAGCACGGCTCCAACCGCCCTGTCTGACGCGTCGGTCTCTACTCGCATGGGCCTGCCTGGATCCACGTGCAGCAGCTGCTCCTCGGAGGCGAAAAGGCTTTTAAGCTTCCGAAAAGAGCGCTCCGCCTGTTCCGTCCACACGAACCTCTTCTTCTTGGAACTCAGAGTGTCCGTGATCGCTGCTGTCTCCTTTGCAAAACCTCTGATGAATTTGCGGTAGAAACCCTAGAGAGCAGCGGCTAGTCAGGATAGACAATACTGAGGAAGATGGATCAATGACCCAGTATAAGGCAACTTCATATGCTCCAGGGAAAAGGTGGCATTATTGTTGTTGTTGTTGTTTAGTTGTTTAGTCGTGTCCGACTCTTCATGACCCCATGGACCAGAGCACGCCAGGCACCCCTGTCCTCCACCGCCTCCCGCAGTTTGGTCAAGCTCATGCTGGTAGCCTCAAGAACACTGTCCAACCACCTCGTTCTCTGTCGTCCCCTTCTCCTTGTGCCCTCAATCTTTCCCAACATCAGGGTCTTTTCCAGGGAGTCTTCTCTTCTCATAAGGTGGCCAAAGTATTGGAGCCTCGGCTTCACAATGTGTCCTTCCAGTGAGCACTCAGGGCTGATTTCCTGATGAATAGGTTTGATTTTCTTGCAGTCCATGGGACTCTCAAGAGTCTCCTCCAGCACCATAATTCAAAAGCATCAATTCTTTGGCAATCAGCCTTCTTTATGGTCCAGCTCTCACTTTCATACATCACTACTGGGAAAACCATAGCTTTAACTATACGGACCTTTGTTGGCAAGGTGATGTCTCTGCTTTCTAAGATGCTGTCTAGGTTTGTCATTGCTTTTCTCCCAAGAAGCAGGCATCTTTTAATTTTGTGACTGCTATCACCATCTGTACTGATCATGGAACCCAAGACAGTAAAATCTCTCACTGCCTCCGTTTCTTCCCCTTCTGTTTGCCAGGAAGTGATGGGACCACTGGCCATGATCTTCGTTTTTTTGATGTTGAGCTTCAAACCATATTTTGTGCTCTCCTCTTTTACCCTCATTAAAAGGTTCTTTAATTCCTCCTCACTTTCTGCCATCAAGGTTGTATCATCTGCATATCTGAGGTTGTTGATATTTCTTCCGGCAATCTTAATTCCGGTTTGGGATTCATCCAGCCCAGCCTTTCGCATGATGAATTCTGCATATAAGTTAAATAAGCAGGGAGACAATATACAGCCTTGTCGTACTCTTTATGCTTTGCCTTAACAGAAGGCATTTCCAGCTTCTGAGTGATTCCCCATTTTGCAGGCTGAGTGTTAGCCACATAATGGAACAGTTGCTTGGGACATGGCAATTGCATTGCGTCTCATCAGTTTTGCAACACTCACACAACTACATTCCAGATACATCAGAGTCATTGATAATGAGCTCTGATGGGAAACTAGGCTTCTCCTTGTCAGAATACCTGGAATGTACATCAGGCCATCCTCCAAGGGTAGATGAGAGAGGAACTAGTATACCTAGTCTGCAAGAAAGGAGCAGGCATGAAGGCACCTTAACAACATCACTTACGTCTGCTCATCAGGTTTAAATGGATACTTTTCAGTTTGTTCAGCCTGACAATAAGGACAAAATACAGTGATACCTCAGGTTACATACACTTCAGGTTACATACGCTTCAGGTTACAGACTCCGCTAACCCAGAAATAGTGCTTCAGGTTAAGAACTTTGCTTCAGTTGAGAACAGAAATTGTGCTCCGGCGGCGTGGCAGCAGCGGGAGGCCCCATTAGCTAAAGTGGTACTTCAGGTTAAGTACAGTTTCAGGTTAAGTACGGACCTCCGGAATGAATTAAGTACTTAACCCGAGGTACCACTGTATTTGGAGGGGGCTCTCAGACTTGCTCCTTGGATCCATGCACATCTTGACCTCATTAGGTAAGGTTAGGTAAGGTCATGGGGAACTGGACAATGTTTGACAAGAGTTGCCTCCCTTAGCTCACTGCATCACAACCTGCTTGCAGAAGGTCTCGGGTTCAAATGCTGGCACCTCCTCTGAAATAATGGAAAACTACTGCCCAGAAGCTGTACGCAGGCTCCCTCGGCCAATAAAGCGAGATGAGTGCCGCAACCCCAGAGTCGGCCACGATTGGACCTAATGGTCAGGGTCCCTTTACCTTTACTTTACTGCCACTCTGAGTGAACAAAACTAGTCCAGATTTTATTTGGTACTGCATTCCTAGCCCACCTTTCCTCCAAGGAGCTCAAAGTGATTTACATGGTTCTCCTCCTCCCCACTGTTTCTTCACAACATTCTGGTGAGGTAGGATTAGGCTGAAAGACAATGACTCACCCAAGTTTTTCCACTGAGTGGGGCTTTGAACCCAGGTCTCCCATGTCCTAGTTCAAGACCCTAACCACTACACCAATGGTATAACTGAATATAATACAGCCATTTATTTATTTTTCTTTCTAAAATGGCTATCCCAACCTTTATTGGCAAGCAATCCATGGGCAGGTCAACCTTAAAACCAGTATGACAATATACAATTCACTTCATCTGTCCCTTCCCAAGACAAGCAAGGTAGCCTCAGATACTACATATTTCATCCTCTATCCCCAAAGGCCTGGAAGGTGAAGGTTTTCAGCTGTGCCAGAAATGAGTCAATATTAGTGCTTGCCTCTTGCCAAGAGAAAGCATTTTCTATAGCTGGGTGCCACATCTATTCATGTAAAACACAAACACACACCCCAGACAAGTACTGCTGGCTGGTGATGGAATTGATCCAGGCTTAGGGGTTTAAATTTCTTTAAAGAGGTTGCATTTCCCCCAAAAGCGCAGGCTCACAGTTTTGGACTACTTCTGGAGGCTCAGGTCACAGAGGTGGTCAAGAGTGCCCTTTATCAGTTTAGGTGGTTAACCACTTGTATCCTTTTTTAAAATTATTATTTTTTACAAGAGCTGATCTGATCACTGTCATCTATGCTTTTAGAACATCCAGGTTAGCTTGCTGTATGGGGCTGCTTTAAGAAGTATTCAGGAGCTTCAGATTGTACAAAACGCCATGTTGAGAGTTTTAAGTGGAACTGCAAGGAACATATAGCACCTGTATTTTGCAAATTTCACCTTCCAGTTTGCTTGACCTAACTGACCAGGGACCATGACGCTATCTGAAGGAATGCCTCCTATTTTTTAAAAAATGTTTAGCTCAAAGGAGAAATTGGGGATAGGTGGTTTCATAAACTCGCTAACCTTCTTCACATCTTTCACTTCCCCATCCTCTTCATTTACCTGACACAGGAGAGATTACACTCCCTACTGCTGCTAGGTACATTTTTCTTTCACCCACAAGATGCCAGAGTGATGACAGGAAGTATTGCCCTCACTCTGATTTAGCTTAATGATTGACACCACAAAGCCAATTAAATTTGAAGAAAGGAATAAGAAATACCTCCTGCCTCCATGCCGGTATCTTGCACTTAAAGAAAAGGAAAATAATTGCCCCAGGAATATTGCCACCACTGATGAGCTTCAGTCCACCACATTCATTTCACATCCTGCGAAGGATGTCATCAGGTTTTAGAGGGACAGTTCTGCACAACCATATGTGAATTCGGAACAGTGGATTAAATTTCCCTGAAATAAAAGTGCTTCCTTGCAGGAAGACAATTGACTCCAATCCAATCAAACAAATGAGTAATTATTCTAATAGGTCATGTGAGAAAGCCTTGGGCCCTCTTCTCTCTGTGTGACATAATAGATTTATATGGAGAATGTGATTTCACTTATTGCAATATGTGGGATGTTGTAATGAACCAATGGGGAGTTTTCTTGGCCAACCCCAAGTTATGTGTTCAAAGGTTTCCACTTTCCTGCTACAGGAAATGGAAACTGTCATCTCCACTGCAGGAACATTTTTGCACTACTGGAAGTACATGCAATCTCCTTGAATGATGTTTAATTCTATTGATCTTTATTAAACTTCCTTCAATGACATGCCTTTTTGCTTATGGTGTGTTGACAACAATGCCCAGGTCTGTCTAAGCCCATTTTATGTAATAGAATAGATTAAGAATAGATATTTTTTCTCACATTCTAGATAAAGAAAAGAGGGGAAGGATTCACTTCAATCTCCCAGTGAGAACCCCTGGTATATTTGCGAATGTGCAAGATAGAACTAGAATAAAACCTACAGAGGGCAGCTTTGAGACATTATTGGTGGGGAGCAAGAGGAAAATCTGGATTCTACCCTCAACAAATATAATTCCTTATTTTCAGGAGGACGTGTGATCTGAGTTGCTAGAACAAAGGCCCATCTAGGGGCAAGAAACTAAATCTGAAATCTTATGCCTACATACCCAAGTATAAGCCTCACTGAGCTTAGTGGGACTTACTTCTGAGTAGACATGTACAGGATTGCATTATAAAGCTACTACAGGGGGAATGGAGAACCTGTGGTCCTCCAGATGTTGCTCCATCATTCCTGGCCTATGACCATGCTGTCTGGGGCTAATGCGAGTTGGAGTTCAATAACATCTAGAGAGCTACAAAGGCTCTTCATTCCTTGTTAGAGACATCTGAATTCCATAGCTAAGTCAGAAGCTCAACTGAAATGAGCTCAGCTAAGAACCAATATATTTATTTACATGTTTGCACTTGAGGAGCCCTTATGGCTATTTACAGATTCATTTAACCTAAAACATCACTTAATAAAATAAAGCCACAGGCAACAGCACAGCTAAGGTAGAACAGTAAAACACAGTATTGCTAAAAAATAAATAAATCAAACATAAAATCCAGTAAAACAAAAGCAAAAGAGTAGGATGTGCCATTAAAAAGTGCAAGTGAACAGGGCAGGATTGAGTTCACAAAAGCGGCACCAAGTGAACATTTCTGAGGTCAGAACTCTACTACTGCAGACAATCCAAATGTGCCTTCAGCTGCTCCACTACCTGTATGTTCAATTATTTTATTTTATTTATTAAATTTGTATACCACCCTTCATCCAAGGAGCTCAGGGTGATTCTCAGAATAAAATTCAAAATAAAAAAACAAAATACATATTAAAAACAAGAGCAAAAACGAACCAATAATCCCCCCATAACACATTTAAAACGCTATCAGATAATAATCAGCCACAGGCCCGGTTGAAGAGGAACATTTTTGCCTGGTGGCTAAAGGTGTATAATAATGGCACCAGCATTTCACAAATGGGAAACTCACTCAGAAAAGGCCTGTTCTCATGTTGCCACCCTCCAGACCTCTTGTGGACCATCTGTAGGTTTCACGCACAAGCAGAGCATCCAAATGTGGCTACTGCTTCAGAGAATTATGTTATGAATTATGTTACAGCAGACAGAGATGAAGCAGTGCGAGTACCACTGCTGGAAGGCACGCACAACCTGAGCTTAGCCAAGAGGGTCTATTATTTGCAAGCAAAGGTGATTGCACTTCATAGGAGCAGCTGTAATCAGTTCCAAAAAACCAATCCGGCCTGAGTTCAGCACACACCTACCAGCCACCATCAAGATCCATTTCACACAGTCCTTTGACAAAGCTGGCAAAAATCAGCCCCTGCATGTTGACAAGGGTTCAAAAGATTGACTTTTAGCCTTTTGATGAAATGGCTTACTTTGCCTGCTGCTATACACAGATCTCATTCTGACCAAAGCACAGGCCTGACCTACCTCGGTTAGCAGTGGCAGCCCCCCAGATATTGCTCAAGAGCCCCCCACCATCACCCTCTGTTAGAGGGCAGAGGGGTATTATCAATCAATTAATTAATCATTCACGCACATTTTACGTACTTCTCAAGGCAATTTACAAACATACCATGAAACAGTTTTAAAAACACTACATGTTAGATTGAGGTTGAAGTAAGATTCAACTGCTAGTCCAGTAAGCTTTACTACACAGAATGTGAGGAGGCCCCATCTTGTCCTTTACCTCAGTAAGATGTCATGAGCAGCCCTGCCTCTAGGAACACTAGGGAGGAGAGGAGAGAAAGTATCATTGTCTGTCTGTTTAGACCGTACGTGCTTATTCCCTGACAGGACCTGCATCCCTAGTTATCATGAGGTACTAAAAGCTAACTACAGTAAATGTTTCCAAAATATTCTGAGGTTTTTTATTTATTTTGAACCTGCCATGTCTGTCAGCTCCTCACTCCATGTTTCTGGAATCTCTTGGTACCCCTTTCTCCCTATGCCAAAAATGGTACCCTAAACTGCTGGTGATAACAATCAAATCTCTCTTACCTGTTGTAACCTTGTCACCGCAGGCCAATTCTTTCAAGCTTCCTCTGAAGCGTAAAATTCCAGCTCAGCCACACCTCTGCTGTATTTTTGCATGCAGTGGCGTTCTTTGAAGTATGAAGAAACTAGCAACTTATAGGAAGGACTCATCTGTGAAATGGGCCTCACCACTGCCAGCATGGCACTCCTATTTTTAAACATTTTCAGGGATGATATTTAGGATAATGTATTAGACTTAACTGCCCAGCTGGAAGCAACATGCCTTCTTCACATTCAGAGTTCTTCCAGTCCTTACTACACCACCACATATTGTCAGGAACAAAGCTGGATCCTACACTCTTCAGGAACAGTGGCGTAGCGTGGGGGTGCAGGGGGGCCCGGCCGCACTGGGCGCAACATCTGGGGGTTAGAGTTAGGGGGCGCAAATCCACGGGTTAGGGGGCGCAAATCAGCCGGGTAAGGGGGTGCAAATTACTTGCCTTGCCCCGGGTGCTGACAACCCACGCTACGCCACTGTTCAGGAATGAGTCCCATAACCGATTATGAATGTGGTGGAGACAGGCCAGAGGTCAAACCTAAACCTAGCCAGTCCAAATTGTCTGTTCAGGGGCATAAAGTTCAGTGAAGCAGTCCCAAGGAAACAAGCAGGAGAAGATGTGAGTTAGGTGCAGTAGCAGCCTAGCATTAACCTTGTGTGGGACTGCGAAGAGGCCTCAAGCCACATAGAGTGCAGCTGTTCTGGTTGCCATGCCAACCCTCCTAGCACAGGTGTAGTGAGGCAAGCCAGTGAGCAAGCCTTACCTCACAGTTTTCTTCTGACAAAAGTTGCACAATCTTGGAAGAAGCCACCCTATGCTATGTTTAGAAAAAGGGCTGTGCCTTGAAATAGGCATAGTGTTTCTCTTGTATCTGCAAGTCTTAACACCACTTTATATAATAGTATGTGTTAGATCAACACATACAGGCTGCTCTTTAACCATATTTGAATCTCATTGAAATCACCAGAACTCAATTCTAAATATGGTCAGAGTTTAGATGGCTTGCCACATTCAAATCAATGGCATGAATCCATATAATGTGTTTAGTACTGGGGTGAACATTTTTCATTCGTTTGATAAATTAGTATGAATTTTGCATACCTCATGGCAGAGCTAAAGGGTATATTCCCAGGCTGCAATCATCATGATTACTTACTTCATTGTTTATTTCACTGGATTTACAGCATTTCAAAACTTTCAACTTAATTACAAATTAAAAGATCACTTTCTGTTACTAAATTTCATTTTTCACACTCTTAATCACCTGGCATTTAAAAGTTGCTGCCTCTGAAGCCTAATTCTAATTTTTGGAGGACTACTAAAGCAATAGGATTCTGTGTAACTAAATTAACTGCTGCCATGGAAAACAGTTTGATAAGCAGAAATCATCAAGTGAGGCTTTTCATAGCACAGACATACATGAACATTTGTAAATCACACTGTTGCACAGTCTGGTAAAAAAAGAAAATTTGGTAACCCTGTGCTGACATTTTAGTGGCAGAAAATGGAATCTGAAAGTGTTTAGTTTGCTAGTTCAGGGAACTGTAAAAGACAGACTTCTTATTTAGCTTCTTAAAACTCTCATATATTTCCATGTCATACTAAATCCAAATTCTTATAGTGTATTGGCCTGATGAGGTCAGAATGGAGTTTTTCAGCTTCATGGTTTCCTTCACATTAGAAAAACAAGATCCTTACAACAGCAATGACAACACATGATATGTCCTCAAACATGAGTATAGCTAGTAAAAAGCCCTGCAGAGTGTGTCAGAAATATGTATTTTATGCAAGAATATATGTTTCAGGTTTGTACATCCAGTTTTAAAGTGACTGTCATGATATGGATGAATTAATCTGAGGTAATATTCTTAAAGCTGGTTGACAAGCAACTATTGTCAACTATTGTCACATATAAATAAGGAGTCCTAATTGGGTTTTTGGCTTCTTTCTGTCCATAACTGCCTTAAAATGTTCGTTGGAAAAGTAATATTGTGGAACTTCCAGTCAAGGCCAAGTTTCACTGTCTGAGACGAGACATCTGGTTATCTAGACTGGTTCCTTCCATCAAAAACATCTCCACTGTTAAATTTGCATAATTAGCGGGGGGGAAATGCAAGTAGCAAAAAAGGAAGCTCTCCTTATACAGAACAAAACAGGAACACCATAGAACAAGACACAAAGATTCATACACATTGTAATACTTCCTCTGGAGGCATTTACAAGTTTCAATACTCCAACCACAGAATCACAGAGCACAAACTTGCCTGCTCAGTGTTGCACAAAGTTGTGCTAAGGATTCTATGCCTATCATCTACAACACTGGGTTGTATCTAACTCGGACACCCCCAAACTCAGTCCTCCAGATGTTTTGGGACTACAATTCCCATCATCCCTGACCACTGGTCCTGTTACCTAGGGATGATGGGAGTTGTAGTCCCAAAACATCTGGATGGCTGAGTTTGGGGATGCCTGAACTAAGTTATGCTCAGAGGAGACCTATTGAAATTAATGGTTCTAAGTTAGTCATGTCCATTCATTTTAGTGGGTCTACCTTAAATTGCATACCCTCCAACATTTCTCCAATGAAAATATGGACATCCCATTCCATAATGACAATTTTAGTATTTATACCCTACACATCTTACTGGGTTGCCCCAGCCACTTTGGGCAGCTTTCAACATATAAAAAATAATAATTAAACATTAAACATTAAACATTAAATAAAATCTTCCCTTTACAGGATTGCCTTCAGTTGGCTCCAGGGTCAGATAACTCCAGACACCCCCCCCCCACATTTCTCCAGTGAAAATAGGGACATCCTACCATACCTCCAACATTCCTCTGATGATGAAAATGGGGGTGTCTTAAGGAAAAGCGGGACATTCCGGGATAGAATCAGAATCAGGGATGCCCCTGGAAAATAGGGATATATCTAAATTTGTCTGGCAGGGGGGAAAGCTGCCACAAATTAAATATAAAATTTTGACTGATACAAAAGAAAGAGGTGGCTTTGCCCTGCCAGACCTACAATTGTACTATGGCTTGTTTGTGTTGGTTAAGGGAACGGATTTTATTGGAGGATGCACACATTTTAGATCTGGAAGACTACAATATGAAGTTTGTCTGGCATGCATGTCTTTGGTATGGGAAAGCTAAAATATATAAAAATTTCGTGAACCCATGTCATTAGGAGAAAATTGTATAGAGTCTGGGAGAAACATTAAAAATTGTTGAAGAGAAAAACACCCCTATGGTTATCGCCAATCAAAGCAATTACAATTAAGATAATAATAATAATAATAATAATAATAATAATAATAATTTATATACTGCCCTATACCTGGGGGTCCCAGGGCGGATAGAGGTTTGGTGACCTATAGGGATTTGCTGGACTTTACAAGGAGCTAACCAGATTGAAACCAATGGCAGAAGTAAGGAATCAAGTTACTGATTGGCTATAGCACCATCAACTATATGATATGTTCAAACTAGAAAAGAAAAATGGTTTTTTTGGACCAAGGCTCACAGTTTGAAAAGAGCTATTTCTGAATAAGGAAAAATGATTGTCCAAAATGTACAAATTATTATTGGAATGGGAAACAAACAATGAGATGGTTAAAGCATCAATGACTCACTGGGCAATGGATATGGGATACACTATAGAATTAAACCTCTGGGAGAAACTTTGGAAGAATGACTTGAAATTCACTGCATGCTACACACTGAAGCAGAATGATATGAAAATGATTCACAGACAGTATTGAACTCCGAGTAGATTGGCTAAGATGTATAATATGGAATTGGACTTGTGCTGGAAATGTAAAGTAGAAGGAACCTTTTTTCACATGTGGTGGACATGCAAAGCAGTTAAAGAATATTGGGAAATTATATATAATGAGATGAAAAAAATGTTTGAAATAACTTTCCCCTCCAAACCAGAGGCATTTCTGCTAGGAATTGTTCAGACAGATGTTCCCAGGAGTCAGAAAAATATTATTTATGTATGTAACAACAGCAGCTTGGATTTTGTTAGCCCAAAAATGGAAAGTGAGAGAGGTCCCTAGTAAGGAGGATTGGCAATTTAAGATGACAGAATATGCAGAGTTAGCAGGTCTAACAAGTAGAATAAGAGAACAAGAAGAACAGGCATTTAAAGAGGCGTGGAAATCTTTCATTGAATATATTGAAAATAATTGTGCACACTTAAAAACGCTGGCAGTATTAAAGTAATTTAACAGTATAACATATTTTGAAGTGATGTAAGAAAGGTAAATTGAATTAGATGGATATATTAAAATATGCAGCAAGTCAAACGAACCTTGGAAGGGGAAGGAGGGAAGTCAATGAATGTTTCATATAAGAAAAGATGTTTAATCTGAAGTAAAATTTAATAAAAGTTATATATATATAAAGGAAAATAGGGATACTTGGGGGGTCTGGAATCGCTATATAGAACTCGCTGATCTTGATAAGTGATGGCTATCATCTTTTTGAAATTTCATTGAAATATGCAGACAGTGTGTATCTGAGGAATCTTTGATGAAGCCCTTCAGATTATAACATATGTAACTTTTGGTTTTCATTATTTATTGTCTGCGCTAATTGAAAATAATAATAATATAATAATTTATTATTTATACCCCGCCCATCTGGCTGAGTTTCCCCAGCCACTTTGGACGGCTCCCAATCAAATGTTAAAAACAGTACAGCATTAAATATTAAAAACTTCCCTGAACAGGGCTGCCTTCAAGATGTCTTTTAAAGATAGCTGCTTATTTCCTTCACATCTGAAGGGAGGGTGTTCCACAGGGTGGGCGCCACTACCAAGAAGGCCCTCTGTCTGGTTCCCTGTAACCTCACTTCTCGCAATGAGGGAACCACCAGAAGGCCCTCGGCGCTGGATCTCAGGCTGAACGATGGGGGTGGAGACGCTCCTTCAGGTATACAGGACCAAGACCATTTAGGGCTTTAAAGGTCAGCACCAACACTTTGAATTGTGCTCGGAAACATACTGACTAGTTTTGCTGACTAGTAATAGCCCTTTTAAGTCAGAATGAAGGATGAGAGAAGAAACTAAAATGATAGGTAAGGCAAAAGAGCATACGAAAATATGACTCTATTATGAAGGGTGGCTCCAGATGGGGACCTTATGTGGCAAACAGGTCATAAAGATCTGATTTTATTTCCCTGTGAGTTTTTGGCACTGTATCTCTCACACCTTCCTGTTTTTTCAGTCATGAATATTTGTTGCTACTCTTCTTCATGCCACCCACATCAATAGGTGTGCTTTGTTCGTCTGGGCAACTTTCCCAATATTAATTATCATGCATGGGAGTCCACTAACTAGTCTCACTAGCATAAGCCCATGCAAAGACTTCTGCCAGCGCAATGGGGCTTTCTCCCTGAAATTGGCACTTGGGGGTTGGGAGAACTCCCCAGAACAGTACACAGGTAGAAAAGAGGGGGGAATCATAACATCTGACAAGCTGAAAAACTTGCACTGACAGAACACTTACTATAGAACTACATTGAATTCCTTCCCATGTTTCACAACAGGCGAAATTGAACTAAGCCCCCCCCCCAAAAAAAACCCCAACTAGAGTAAGAATTGGGAACCGACTGCCCTCCAGATGTTCTTGAACTATCACCTCTGCTGACTGGTAATGCTGATGAGGGCAAGAGTTGAAATCCAAGAACATCTGAAGGGCCAGAGGTTTCCCAACACCATGGGTAAGCAAACTAAGGCCCAGGGGCTGGATCCGACCCAGTCGCCTTCTAAATCTGGCCCACGGATGGTCTGGGAATCAGCGTGTTTTTATATGAGTAGAATGTGTCCTTTTATTTAAAATGAACCTCTGGGTTATTTGTGGGGCATAGGAATTTGTTCTCCCCCCCCTTCAAAATATAGTCCAGCCCCCCACAAAGTCTGAGGAACAGTGGACTGGCCCTCTGTTGAAAAAGTTTGCTGACCCTTGCCCAACACTGTTCTCAAGGTAGTAAACCTTGATGGTCCTTAGCATTTCAGAAGATGCAGATAAAACCAGTGGTACACTGGTGCTCTCTGGGCCAAAGCAACACATCTAGAACTGGAACCATGCCGGGGTGGGGAACCTACAGCCCTTCAAATGTGGTTGAACTCCCATCATCCTCAATACTCAAATGCTGGGAGCTGTAGTCCAGCAACATCTGGAGGGCCACAAATTCCCCAGCCCTGGTATCGGGAAAGTGACAAACCTCAGAAGAATACCAGGTCCTTCAAAAAGTTTTTAAAAACCAGGTTGTAAACTTCATGGAAAAAGCCGAGCGAGAAATGAACCAGCCACCTAACACTTCTAAGCTGAGCATCCAATGGGACACAAGTGACCACAGCCCACACTCTTGTTACTGGGTAGTCTCAGTATAAGTCAAGGCCCAAAAAGGTAATGAGACTTAATGTCTCTGTCATCCATTTGTGCTCTTTCGACTTCAGGGCAGGCTGAGTCATAAGGAAGAATGGGGAACTTGCAGTCGGGACTCTCAGCCTATGGTCTTTACATGCTCCGCAAATAACAACAGGGCTCCCCAAACATCAAATCTGTGTTATGTTTTAGATGAGAGGTAAAGTTCACTTTCAAGGAGGGACAAAGGTCTGCATGAAATGAAAAGGAGAAGTGAACTGCACCACAAACACACAGACTTGCAGTGTTGCTCTGACTGTTGTTCTTGCCTTTGGTCTGACTCAGTGCAAGGCAGTTTCCTTTGTTTCTTTGCTCAGAGGTAAGTCCTACTGAATCGAACAGGGCTTATTCTCTGGTCAGTGGATTGTAGCCTAACAATGTGAAACAACAATTTTGCCCTCAACTGTGTCTCCCATTGACCGTATCAAGGATCTTAAAGCTATTCTTGAGACAACAGCACCCTAGCCTCAGCATGCCAGAGGTGGAAATCAAATAATAATAATAATAATAATAATAATAATAATAATAATAATATTTGTTTGTTTGTTTGTTTGTTTATTCCCCACCCATCTGGCTGGGTTCCCCAGCCACTCTGGGCAGCTTCCAACAAAAGATTAAAAATACAAACAAACATTAAAAACTTGCCTAAACAGGGTTGCCTTCAGGTGTCTTCTAAAAGTCAGATAGTTGTTTCTTTCCTTGATGTCTGATGGGGGCGGGCGTTCCACAGGGCAGGCACCACTACCAAGAAGGCCCTCTGCCTGGTTCCCTGCAACCTCACTTCTTGCAGTGAGGGAACAGCCAGAAGGCCCTCAGCCCTGGACCTCAGTGCTTGGGCTGACCAATGGGGGTGGAGATGCTCCTTCACGTATACTAGGCAGAGGCCATTTAGGGCTTTAAAGGTCAGCACCAACACTTTGAATTGTGCTCAGAAATGTACTGGGAGCCAATGTAGGTCTTTCAGGACTGGTGTTATATGGTCTTGGCGACCACACCCAGTCACCAGTCTAGCTGCTGCATTCTGGATTAGTTGTAATTTCTGGGTCACCTTTTGAAAGCTCCCATATGTAAAGCAAACAAACAAAACAAAACAAAACAAAACAAAACAAAACAAAACAAAACAAAACAAAACAAAACAAAACACCTCCCTGCAAGTAGAAACCTGGCCTTTAGGGACCATACTGGATTAGAACTTCCCACCTCATTCCAATTTAAGCAACCTCAGTGCACAAGCTCCTGCTCAAGTGTAAGGGCACAATAAGGGCAGCTATGTAACTGAGCTATGCACACATAGTAGAGACAACCATGTGAAACACAATGCCAGGGACTGGGCTTAAAAGTACGTACCTCCTCCCACATAAATACAGCTATGGCCTGCATGCAGGGATGTCAGGTGGCAAGTATGGTGGCAAGGAGCCTGTCCTGCTCAGATTTATCACTGCATTTGCACCCAATCTCCCACTTGGCCAGCCCACAACAGTGGTGGCAAATGGTGGCAGCAACAGCAGCATGGTGGTGGTGGTAGATAAGAGGACTGATATGTCATGGGCTGGTTCCTTGCACACACCTATAACGATACTACATCCATAGTCACTAACCATATTGGTTCTGAATCCCCTGTATGATTTCATTAAGGTTTGAAATTCCGGTTGCATCTTTTATAGCAAAATACTGTACTTGTCTATTGAGAAATGAGTCTGGATGAATTGTGACTGTTTCCACATAAGCTAGTATATGTAGCTGTCAATAGGATTTGTTGTGGAGCAGCGGAGCTGCCCTTCCCACATTAGTATTACTGCATAGTTAAGGCCGGGGCACAGTGGCAGCAAGGTCAAGGGTGTGTGGACACACAGCAGCAGAGCCAATTCAACATTACTACTAGTGCGTCTGCCTAGCCCTGACCTCACTACCATTTGGCTTGGTCCCATCCAGGTGAGATGTAAAGACACTGGTGTCAGGAGGATGACTCCAGCCCAACGCACAAGCTTCAAACAGGATTCTGTCTGTGGAACAAAGGTGGTTTTTTAAAAAGAAAACACTCAATTAATTAAGGCTGATTTGTAAGTTCTAACTTCCTTTTTGAAATTAAGCAATATCAGGGAGCAAGGCCGTCTTACCCACAGGTGCTAGGGGTGTGGGGCACCCAAGCGCCAGGCTCTCAGGGGCGCCAAGCTGAGAGACTGGGCCCGAGAGCTGAGTCCGGGGAAGAGCCCACCCGTCAGTCAGAGCGCCACGGTGGGTTCTTCTGCTGCAGGCGGCTCTGCGCCACGAGTTCGGGGGTGACCGAGCCAGCAAGATGCTGAGGTGGCCAGCTGGCTCCGCCCTTCTGTGCACCTGGGACTGGGCAACCTGGGAGGAGGACTGCCGGGCGGATCTTTGCACCCCAGTGCTGCATATGCTTAAGACAGCCCTGTTTTCTGAACTTGCACCAACACCACTGCTGCCGTCTATTGAGATCAAGCAGGCTCATTCACTGTACACTTTTTGGTGCCTGATAAAAACATCCTGGTTTAGACAACCCTACCCAAGTGCTTAGAAAATTGAGGAGATTTTAATCTGTTTGAGCATTTTAACTTTTGTATGGTTTAAAGTATGGTTGTGAATTTTTCATGATTTTCTTGTTTTATCTTTTTGCAAAACACTTTGAAGTGTCACACAATCAAGTGGTATATAAATTTAATGAAATAAATACATAAGTTCAGTGTTTTTTTCTGGGGGGGGGGGAATCTAACAGGAGAGGAAACAAAAAAATATTTTTATAAATTGTTTCTTCTCTAGCACAGTGAATTGTCAGTTCTGCTGCTAGCCCCAATGGCGGCCTCATTTCCTGTCATGGTGTTTCCTGAGTTTCAGACAGAAGCGAGTGTTTAATGTGTGAAGTAGGAGTTGGAATCTAGCATGGTGATTGGTCAGTTTCATTGTTACCACCTTCGATGTCAGCTTCATTTCTTTTCCCAGTGATTTTCTTGAGTCAAAATGAGAGTACCTCTAAACATTTTTTTAAGAAAAAAAAGCACTGCATAAGTTGATGATGCTCTTGGTACTTTTAAAGTTTTTATTTGCAAATACAGTAGTACCTCAGGTTACATACACTTCAGGTTACAAACTCCGCTAACCCAGAAATAGTACCTCGGGTTAATAACTTTGCTTCAGGATGAGAACAGAAATCGCACGGCGGCAGCGCAGCAGCATTGGGAGGCCCCATTAGCTAAAGCAGTGCTTCAGGTTAAGAACAGTTTCAAGTTAAGAATGGACCTCTGGAATGAATTAAGTACGTAACCAGAAGTACCATTGTAAGCTAAATTGCATAAGTGCCTGTAGTTTGAGGGCAAGAAAATGTGTCCCATTTGTGTGACTTCGTAAGTCTGAACTTTGGCACCAATGAAATGAACAAATGTTATTTATTTGTTTTAATCTTTAACCCAAACATGCATTCAGAAATACAGATGTGAATGTATCAAAGATTTCAACAATATTAGGAGTGGTAATACATTTTTGGAGAAATGAAAAATCAGAAGAGAGAAAAACAGAAGGCAAAGGAAGATTTCATAAGCATCTCTACCCTTTTTGAAATGAATCAGCATTTCAAGAAAACTAATTTAACAATCATAAAGCTACATTTGAACTATTTAGTTAGCATGGTGAACTAAATAACAAAGAGTAGTTAAGAGAAAATGTGAGGATAACCTTCATTAGGACACTAAATAATCCAGATCGCAACTTGGATTAGAGAAAAAATTTTCCAAACAGGAAAGGATCAGAGTAAGTTCTCTGTAGAGCTCTGATCTTAAAAGTTACTAGGTGGCAAAAGAGGGGCCAAACCCACAGGCAAATATCTGAGAGGGAACTCACTGTCTTCTGCCAGAGCTGTTCCATGAAGCCATCTTTTTCACTCTCCCGAAAGCTCCAAATTGTTCATCTAGGAAGAACACTAAGCCATTACTAAGAAATCTTATGTAATGGAGAGAGGCAACTATGAATATTATTGCAGAATGTACCATTTTCAGTTCCTATGAAAATTCTGGGACAATAAGAAACCCTGAGTATCTTTAGTAATATATCAAATTCCCGCTAAAACAAAACAGCTGGCAAGATACTCTTTATGACAATACCTTGGCCTTTTTTAGATCAGAGGCGAGAGACAAAGTAAGAGCATGAGATACCAAACCCAATGATTTAGGAAGTGCAGGAATGCTTCCGGTGGGATGTCTGCCAGTGGTAGCCAGCAGAAGGCCCTGAAATGGGGCAATATGTAGGTACAGAAGAAGTGAGCCAGTCCAGGATCTGTTGGATCCCAAAGCAATCTCACTGCCATCGTGTGACAGCAAAGTAGACTTACTAGCACAATGACCTGGAGGCACTGCTGCTCCATTAAGCCCCATTTGTGGAGGGGAAGGGAATGGAATGGAAGGTTTGGATTGCCTAAGGCAGGGGTCAGCAAACTTTTTCAGCAAGGGGCCGCTCCACTGTCCCTCAGACCTTGTGGGGGGCCAGACTGTATTTTGTAAAAAAATATGAATGAGTTCCTATGCCCCACAAATAACCCAGAGATGCATTTTAAATAAAAGCACACATTCTACTCATGTAAAAACATGCTGATTCCGGAGCATCTGCGGGCCGGATTTAGAAGGCGATTGGGCCGGATCCAGCCCCCAGGCCTTAGTTTGCCTACCCATGGCCTAAGGTGTTTAACGTGAATACTTCTGCATGTTGAATCTGTGGCTGAACAACAGCAGATGGTTGAGACATCCCTAGGACAGAAGAACATGGAAAACCACCACAACCACTTTCCTCACTCTTGCTGTACAGATTTAGGGTCAAGAATGGGCATGATAAGCTGGAGGTTTGCTTTTGATGTATCTGAAGAAGTGTATCTGTATCTGTGTATCTGAAGAATCTGTGTATCTGTGTATCTGAAGAAGTGTGCATGCACACGAAAGCTCATACCAAGAACTGACTTAGTTGGTCTTTAAGGTGCTACTGGAAGGAATTTTTTTTGTTTTGACTATGGCAGACCAACACGGCTACCTATCTGTAACTGCTTTTGATGAGGGAGTGTAAGCCTGCCACACACCAATCCCCTCTCCAGGGCAAGAAACTGAGCCAAGCAACTGCCCCTTCTCAGCAAGGTGGAAAGCAAGCCTATTACGTGAAGCTGTGCTTGATTTACCTAATTCTGATCACACTTCCATCCTCCACCATTTGCTACCCTGTTCCTTGAGAGGAAAATAACCTGGTGAGGGGCAAGAACGTCCCCCGCAGCAAAGATGAGAGGGTCCTTTTACCATCACTCCTCCAGCTGTTTTCAAAGATGCCACCAGTGTAGTAGAATTCAGGTTGCATAGATAGAGAATCCCAAGTTACAGTCAGATCTTTTTCTGGAGAAACCTGATTGTATGGTGGATTACTAAAAAATACTTCCTGTTAGCAGCAGAATTTATTGCATACATACATACATAAACACAAGCCACACGTCTTTCCTCCACCTTGGTTAAAATCAGATATTAGTTAAAATCAGACATCGGTTAAAATCAGACATCCAGTTGTTGTCATGGACACCCAACAACTTGCATCATCATAATTTATTCCTTATATGCCACCCATCTGAATAGGTTGCTCCAGCCACTCGGGACGACTACCAACAATTTATAAAACCACAGTAAAACATCAAACATGAAAAACTTCACTATACAGGGCTGCTTTCAGAGGTTTTCTAAAAGTCAGACACTGTCCTGTTCTGTTTGGACCAGTTTTGCTTATTTTATAGTGGTTTTATCTTATTTTATATGATATTGTGGTAACCCATTCAGGGACCTTGTGGTAAAGAGTGGGCAAGATATCATATACAGCAGTACCTTGAGTTACAAACGCCTCAGGTTACAAATGCTTCAGGTTACAAACTCCGCTAACCTGGAAGAGTTACCTCGAGTTGAGAACTTTGCCCCAGGATGAGAATTGAAATTGTGTGCCAGCGGCAGCAAGAGGCCCCATTAGCAAAATCATGCCTCTAGTTAAGAACAGTTTCAGGTTAAGAACGGACCTCCGGACTGAATTAAGTTCGTAACTTGAGGTACCACTGTAAACAGTTTCTTCAGTTTCATGTACTCCTGTGAATCTAGGAAGCTTCTGAATCACCCCCCAAAAATATACTTCCTGCCTCACACTTAGGTCTTGATCCATGTTGTGAAGGTGCTTTCACCATGTATATAATAGCATCCATGTAAAACTGCCAAACAGAGACTCTTATTCTTCTTATTAGAATTTATATAGTGTCCTATACCCGCAGGTCTCAGGGCGGTTCACAAGATAAAATTACAATATAAAAACATAAGTATGCTTCTTTTGTTCCTTATTACAGTAGTTGTCACAGCTAATAATGTTGGATTATTTTTTTTTTTAATTTTGCTTAACTATGAAATAGTTCCATTTCCTCCTTCAGCCAGAAACTTCTCTTTCTATCTCTTTATCCAGTATTAGAATTATTAACACAGTTCAGAACTCCAGGAGAGCTAATATAATTTCCCAATGAGCATCATTATTTTTAGTCGAAAAGGGGACAGCTGACAAATTTTCCTAATTGTGGGAGGCTGATGTAACAAAGCTTGCATGGTTTGTAAAACAGTTCTTAATGCTATTGAAATGTGAAGCCAGTTATGCTTTGACTAGGTTAGACAATGTCATAAGGAAGCAGGATAAAATTGAGGTTTTGTCTGCTGTCCTCCAAATTTCCCTGTAAAAATTTGTGATGTCACAGTGGAAAACTAGCCTCTCACATGGAGATCTTAATAAGACCTATGCTTTCATATATGGGTGGAAAATCCACCCTATGGATCACAACAAACTTTCTAAGAATCCAGGAAGTTCCGCTCTCAGAAAGAAGCCGAAGGATATATGAGGCTGACTCTGAATTCATCTACAAGTAGGAAATGCATTGTTATGTGCTGTAATAACAACCAGAACAAAGCCTATATATGTATATATGAGGTCATAATCCACAAATTGCGTAAGCTTCCCCTCAGTCTTTTTTTTTTATTGGAGCTTTTTCATAATACATTACAATAAAAAGCAAACCAATCTAAACGAAAACAGAAAGAGAAAAAGGAAAAGGCAAATGCCAAGTCCACTCTCAAAAGTAGCTCTTAACTCTTGTCTCACACAGGAAGTGGACCCTCCCAGCTCTCACCTGAGAGTTCTCCTTTATTCTCTCATCCTACCACCCTGGGAGATCTGTTCTTCCTTGCCTCTCACTCAGGGTCCTTCACCAACCAACCATTACCTTCATATGTGTATAGTACCAATAGTGATTTAGAGTAGAGGACACTAAAAATGACAAAAAGAAAAGAAAAGAAGAAGAAGAAGAAGAAGAAGAAGAAGAAGAAGAAAGAGGAGGATAAAAATAATGAATGAATGAATGAATGAATGAATGAGAGAAGAAAAGAGAAAAAGAAGATAGAGAAATAAAAGGCCTTCCAATTCTCTGTCAGTCAGCTGCATACAAAAAATATATTCAAAGTATTCATTCCAGGATGACATCCAACTGTTCCTCCTTCCACTAAGCAATATTTTCTCTATCTTCAGACCCAAACATCTCAAATTCATTCATTTTCCCTTCCACACAAAGACAGGGGCTGCCAGGCCATGGAACATCCCTGAATGGTGTCTGTCCATTAAACTTTAATTAGTTTAATGTTAAGTCCAGTGCGCTTCCAATGCCATAAATCTTATTTCAGCAGAGAATTTTGTGCAGCGGTTGAAGAAGGCAGGAGAGTCAGTACCTTTCAATGAAGAATCCTGGAGCAAGCACTTTGGAACTCAGGAAAAAACTTTATTTACAAAAGAAAAAACCCTGGCGATAAAGCACACATGCTTTTATCTCCGGCATAAAGAAACTTTACTCTAAACTTAACTCATATCAGCAAACACGCCCATGGCCACAAACTGAGTCTGCGGGTGAACTGACTATTTATACAAACTAACTCACATTCCTGGATGCTTAATGACTTCCAGCTGCTCAGTGATTAGAGCAACTTGTTACCTCTTAACCCTTTAGTACCAACAGTGTCCTGGTGGGATTTCCCCATCAGATCTGAATCAATGGGGGCACACTCTCACCAGGATTGACCCTGATGGAGATATCAGCCAGCAACCAGGTTGACTGGACACATGCCCAATGCCTATGCAAAATGCAATCTACACCTGTAGTTATGGCCAGTGCTTTTTTCTAAAAAAAAAAAAAATGTTTAGGGGTACTCTCATTTTCCTACTCATATTGAAATACTGCCCTTCAATGAGGCCAAACTTAGATTAAAAAAATGTCTAGGGATATGCGTACCCCTGCATCCCCCAGAAAAAAGCACTGGTTGTGGCCATTTCAATTCCAAGTAGGCTTCATGTCTTTCTTACCAAATTTACACCCCCTTGGGGATCACTGGCTTGCTGTGCTATGACCCGTGATGTAACTCTTTAAAAATAATAATCTTATTGCATGATTAAATCTTTACTTCCCTGTTCCTTTCAGGTCATATTGTTGCACATTATCAGCTATTTATGGCTGAAGTAAACCATTATTTTCCTCATTATGTGAAGCCACAAGGCAGTGATTCACCAGTAGTCCAGCCAGGACTGAGACAAAATATGTTGCTGCTGAAAGTGAAAGCACTCCCCTGTTCCCCCAATTCCATGTACAGAAGTCAACTGGACTGCTAGCGGAACTATAGTTCACTTGTAATGGGACAGGAGGTAGCAGGAGAACTTGAAGGATGTAGGGCAGCCTACATGGCACACACAGAGAGCTCTCTCCAGCTGCTTGCTTCTGCTCCCACACCCAGGACCTGCTACCTGAGGCACATACATCACTCTACCTAATGGAAGGGTTGGTCTGATGAATCATGTGCCCACTTACCTCAAGGGCAATGCCAATATGTAGGGAGGTGGGTAGCGTTATCAACCCCTGGCATTTGCAGGTAAGGCTGGGAAAGACTCCTATTCCTATAAGTCAGCACAGAGAACCAGATATGGCCAGGAAGGTTCAAGATATGCTTTTCCCATGCAAAGGTTTTGCCATCTGTGCTTATACAAGTTGTATTCAAATTATCAGTGCTAAATATAGTGCCACATCAACATTTAGTCATTCACATTGTTCTTCAGAAATTAACATGTTACATACTTTAAATGTTTTCACATTATCCTAGACACAATAGATAATTTCTGATTGCAAAAGGGGAAAAAAAGATTTGCAAATGACATAATGTATTCTATATTTGAGTTTTATTTCCTCTTGCTTTTATCCTGAGCCAGAAAATTCCTTATCTATTGCATAGTAGTATATTCACTGTTTTCCATTTCTCTTATTCATAATATATTCTGGATTTCCAATGAGGTCACGTCACGCTAATGTTTCTTCTGATTGTGTTTTTGAAGTCTGCAAGAGAATGAAGTAGGAAAGGAATTTCCTGTGCACAGCATAAATGTCCATCAAATAATCCAATTTCCTCTTCAGTGATTACTTGTGAGTCCCAACTTTTACTCTGTGGTTTCTTCAGCAATTAAATTGTATTGCTTCTAAAACAGGAAGTGAGTCCACGTGTTTGTTTTTATGTGGCACTGTGGTTAAGCAAGGTATCTGGTTTCGGGATTTAAACATATAAAAGGCAAACAACCCTTGGCTTCATTCATAGATTTGGATTCACAGTAGCCACACACCACTTCATAACAGCTGGTTACAGTTGAAAAGGTAAGGATGCATTTTGTTTTTCTTGCACTTTATGACTCTGTATTAACAGGTACATCCAAGGTGATGCTGGTAGTGTAAAATATTGCAAAAGTAATAGGACAACCCTAAGGATATTGGTCCAGGAGGTATCCAAAATGTTTAAAACTAATACATTTTTCTCTGTGTATCTATTAAAACTGTCAGTGATAGCCTTATGATTTAAATACATCAGGGAAGTATAGAAGTGATCCAGAATCACTTCAGGTCTGCTGCACTGTTACAGTGAAGCACATTTGAGAAGCAGTTTGTGGCTCACGTTCCTTAACATTTTGTAACTTCAAGAAGGCACACTCAGGTAATCTGACAGGCTATTTATCTATGTAAATAAGTGGCTAACAAAACAGATAAAAGCTTAATATTATTTTGTTGGAGATGCTTTCACTTATGCTACATACGCTCTTCCATAATGGTTAGTTATATATATTATTAAACTTTGTTATATAAAAAGAGCAGTGTGTGGAGGGAGAGGAGAGGGGAGATTGTTCCATCTGGTAGCAAGTAAAAATGCTTACACTGATGAAATGATTATGTTAGTGTGATTGTGAATTCCATGCTATGTGTTTGGCTAATATAGAAGTCTCTATGTGCAGTCTATAAACACTTGAATGTAAGCTGATGGGCATCCTAATCCAGCAGCATCCTAATCGGAATTCGTTTATCCATTGTCTTGGAAATTTCCTAAATAGTCTTTTAAAACATGTCTTCAGTAATCAATAAATTTTTCTATTTTTATTTTCAGATGCTGCTTACAATGCAACTTTTTAAAAGCTTTATTTTAAAGCACTTATTCAAAGTACTCTTTGCAGAACTGAACAAGAAGTAATTTTTATGATAAATTGGATAAAATACTATTTAGCACATCAGTGTATTTTATGCAGATCATCCCGTTTTAGACCAAATTTTATCCTAAGCCTACATCTAGTGCATTTCTGTGCATAAATTCATTTGCACTATGCAGATCACCCAGACATCTTGTTTTAGACTGAATTTTAGCCTGTGTCTAGTGCATTTTTGTGTATTCATTTACACTTGTGTTTCAATATAAGTAGGCACTTCAGTCTTTCAGCATTACATTAAAAAAGGGTATTCTGTTCAGCCGAGTCAGCCAATGAAGTTGAGGGAATGCCTCAAATAAATAAAGCCATGAATTTTCACAAGCCATAGTTTACAAATATCTAGGCTACTTGTGTCGCATCCTTTACAAATGCGATAACCAGTCATTCATTACTCCTTTCCTTATATAACTTTTTATGTTCCTTTCATTCACAGATGGCATGCCTTTTGCTCATTCTAATTTCTGTCCTGGGCCTGATTATTCATTCAGAAGGAAAAACAGAAGAAATAAACAATAGTGAGTAATCTGTATCAGCAAGCTGAACTAGCATTTTTGAACTGTATAACCAGAATCCAAGGCACCGTGGTGTGTTCTGGATTTGCATCGTGGCTTATCAGCTGCAGCAGACAGTGATTAAAGATTGGAAGACCTCTGGAAAGAGGCTTCAGATATTGCCCTTGGGAAGTGTAAAACAAGCTGATTCATCAGCCCCAGACCACAACACAGCTATCCATCTGATTACTCACTTCTCCAGGTTTTATCGTGCAGTTTCAGTTCAAAAATATGTGTAAAAAATTATGGGGGAAATGTGTTCAGAAAGTGTATTTCATGGAGAACTACACTGAAAAGCAAAGGGGGAAATGTTTTAGGGGGAGAATGTATGTAAAATTTGTACAGAATGCATACAATTTATTTGCATTTTTTAGTCCACACAAAAATGGAGCAAAACTGGTCCATAGCGTGGAAATGAAATAGACTGACCCTTCTCTCCATACATATACTAACCCTAACCATAAGTAAAGGTAAACGTAAAGGGACCCCTGAACATTGGGTCCAGTCGTGACCGACTCTGGGGTTGCGGCGCTCATCTCGCTTTATTGGTCGAGGGAGCCGGCGTACAGCTTCCGGGTCATGTGGCCAGCATGACTAAGCCGCTTCTGGTGAACCAGAGCAGCGCACGGAAACGCCGTTTACCTTAACTAAATACTAGGAGTACAGTTGCTGATCTTCTACAAAACTATATGAGACAGCCCTGGAAGTTTCTGCAAGTATCATGTAAGAGCTGACATCAAAACTACTCAATTCTCTATTCACAGTTCTCTGTGAAACCAAAAGTGTCAGTCCATTTCAATCAGAGAACAGAAAGGCTAAATAGTGGACTCTATACAAGCAGCAAACCACAGAGAGTCTGAGTAGCCAGTTCACACACAAAATGAAAGGAGGGGGAAACCTGAACAAGATATCAACGGTATAATAAACATTTGTTCATGTTTATTCATCCTGCAAAATAGACAAATTGGTTTCTAGAAGTATTATTTTATCATTTATTAAATTTGTATACTGCCCTATACCTGTAGATCTCAGGGCAGTATACAAATGAAAGGCCAGTTTTGAAAAGCTTTTGAAAAGTTTGCCAGTGAAGTAAAGAGCAGAATAATTTTAAGTGTTTATCATAATCGTAAAAAGTCTAGTGCATTGCAATGCAGCATGTTTGAATCCATATTGTTTCTCAGAAAAATGAAACCTAAAATGTCATTCACTGTAATTTCTATACTTCCAGATACTTACAGTATCTTCTAAGGTAATATGAATTCCCATAATTAGGAAAAATCAGTGTTGGGAACCCATGTTTGCTCAAGTAACATGTAGTTCTGATCTGCACCAAGTAGTAAGATGATTTTTACCACACATCAGCTTGCAATCCGTAGCAATACGGTGTAGCAGAATGGATGAAAAAAACCCCTTGGTCTGTCTGTGAAGTGCACCTTGACTCCTTGCTTGCTACAGCAGGTAGATGAGGAGGATTGATGAAATAAATGAAGAAAAGTAGTGGCTGTCTCCTCTCCTGACTGGGAGACAAATTTAAATATGCAAGAGGGGATTTCTGGGTTGCAACTTGGGAATGTACACAGCATCAAGGTACCATGGCTGCCTTTTCCCAGGAGCCAAGGTGTATAGTGGCAAGGAAGAGTGGAAACTCATCCTGTTTTATTCTCCAGACATACAGAAGTAGTTTCCTCTCACAGAATGAACACCATTGCAGTGGAGGATTCTACAGCTAAGTGTCTGTGAAAGTAATTTACAGTACTTGTGTTTTGTAAAGACAATATGTCCAAACAAACCATGGAATTTGAATTGTATGCCACAAAGGGGGTGGATATTCAGATGGACATTTTCCAAGCTTCAGTACTTAGTAAGCTGGTTGTCTGTAACACCTTGCCAATTGTTTTTTTAAAAAATTCCGAAAAGCAATGTGGGCTAAAAATGGTGGTTGACATCCATGCAAGGTATTCTCATTGGTCAGAAATGTGCTAATCCAACTAGACACCCATCAGCACAACCTCATGAAATTCCTCTGAAGTAGCTTCCTTCCATCCACTGATTCAGATGGACTGCTTAAAGCAGTGATGGCCAAACTTGGCCCTCCAGCTGTTTTTGGACTACAACTCCCATCATCCCTAGCTAACAGGACCAGTGGTCAGGGATGATGGGAATTGTAGTCCCAAAACATCTGGCGGGTCAAGTTTGGCCATCACTGTCTTAAAAGAAAACCACCTCTTCATATGTATGTGCTTCTTTTGGTCTAAGTTTCCATTTAAGTCTTTCAATTATATCAGTAAATCTAAAAATGAAGTTGATTTATTAGTATTTTCCAGGAGGACGGTACCTTTCTGTTGGGCTCACCATTCTTTCCTTTCCACTTTTCCTTTTTACAATATTCAGTGCACTTTGTTGAAGCCACAGCACTACCTGAGAAAATAATGCTCACCTGCAATACATCTAAGGAGCCAAGTGCATTGGTTTATTGGGTGAAAAATATGAAATTGGAAGGAAATGGCAAGAGTTTGGAAAAAACCATCCGGGGTTACCCAGATGCTGGCAAATATGTTTGTAGGAGCAACACCACAGATGCTATTTTAAGTTACAGTACCGTGTATATTAAGAAGAAAAATGACAACGGCGAAGTAGCTGAGTCAATTCTCAGTCCTTTCAAAGGTAACCCTGTGCGCAATCTATTTTAATTATACACAGAACGCCCATCAGTACTGCTATGTAAGAAGCAAGGTGCAAAAAGAATAAGAAAAATGATTCTGCCATTGTTGACTATTGTATATCATTAAACAGGCAGCTCAGCAGCATGATACTATGTATGCCCTCCAACCACAAGATCCAGTCTGGATCCTGATTTAGTGCTTCAAAAGGCAACATGCTTTGATTCGGAGCACTTGGGATGCCCTTGTGGGAAGTATAGTTTTTTTACTTTCTGAAATATGGCAACCCTAGATTACATGCAAATAGACTGAGGGTGTGTGTGTGCTGGGCACCTTTGGATTTTGATATATACATTTAATTTTAAGGAAATTTATATAAATTTTTAAAAATTGGGGGCAGAATTGAATTAAATTGACAGCTGTGGTAATCCCTTTTTAGGGGATGATGCCTGCCAAAATTCAGGTGGATAATCAGCAGTTTTCTACAGTTTTGAAGCAGTTTTTTAAAAAATCATTTAATCTTCCTCTTTGTCTCATGGCCAATTTGTATGAAAATAGCACATATGAAAGAAATACCTTTAGATAAGAAACTTGCTAAATTACAGATAGATAGGCTCAGCTTTTTTGTGTAAAGTACCTTTTAAAATTTATTTTGGTCCTGTCAGTTTATCAGTAAAAACTGGTTATGAATATAGTAGCCATGAGTAGCTACCAGGACCTGTTTTTCCATCATTTCCCATCCCCATCTCACTTAAATGAATGCTGCTTTTGAAACTTTGTGTACGTACGGCATGCTCTAAAATGTGTTGTCTGTTTTGCTGCTCTTAGATGTGTTAATTCTTTGTTTCATTCTAGAAGAAAGCAACAGACCCTACTTCAAATGTACAGCAAACAATTTCTCTGGGGACTTCAAGTGTTTTTGGAAACCACTCGAGCAGAACTCAAATTTGAACTTTACAATTAAGTAAGATACTGTCCCACCCCACCCCCCAATATTGTTTCAAGCAACATTTCGTAGAGAATAGGCCCAAGAAATTATTGTACTATTGAGGGTTAGGATGAAGCTTTTGTGGCAGAGAGTGCCAACTCACCCTTTAATTAAATAGATCTATAGGATAGAGAAAATACCATTTTCAGTGTCTTGGTGCTTCTTGGGATATTATTTTACAATAACTTCTGAGTTAGGAAGTTGTGCTTAGAACCTCACAGGGTTTCCTTTTATTTCCAAATCTCTTCTCCCAGATATTTCAATGAGAATGAGAAATCTGGTAAATGATCGCAAATGGCTAATTGCTTTAGAGGAAGTATTTTTTTGGGGGGGGGGCCAGACTTAATTCGATTGGAAGATAATAAGCTAAAACATTTTGCAATAGCAATGATTTTCTGAAACAGTGAGCCTTGTGGTACCTTAAAGACTAACCTTAAAGTTTATTGTATAATAAGCATTTACATTTGTGAGTTAGAGGCTGCTATCATATACACAAAGTCTTAGCCTCAGTATACTATAGAGAATTGTGACTAGTAAGACCAAAAGACTACAAAACACAAGGTATACCATCTCTATGGGATATCAATTCAAAGCTCAACTATGTACAGTGGCTACTCAGAACCTACTTTCTTCCTAGCTTTGTTGTGTTAACAGCTGTAATCAGAGATAAATCCCTGGTTCCAATTAAGTCCCAACTTAATAGAATCAAACCTGCTGAAAATGTGAGCAAGCAATTCAAAGACACTAAATATCCACCAAATACACTAAGCATGATTTACTTTTAAGCAGGTGCCATTTATATAGTGTACCCATCACTGTTCTGATGTAGGTGAGGGTGTTCTCCCAATTCATTCATGTTATAGCCACCAACACAGCAGCTGCCTTTATGAGCACGTAGTCTAAGGAATGCAGAGGACACAGGTGCAAAATGAGCTCATAATAACTTTGATTTAAACTGCAAGCGGAAGACCATTTTCAGCAGCAAGAGAGCTCACCCTAAAATAGATTATTAGTACACTGTGAGTCAAAGTAATTGACATGGCAAACCAGATATTATGAATTTCTATGCCATTGCTCTTCTGTTGCTGAATAGCAGTGAAACTCTCAAAATGTTCTGGGCAATTGAAAGGTTTCCTTGCCAGCTTCTGAAAGTTGCCATTTCTGATGTCAGATATGCAGTTATGTATTCTTTACAGCAGGAATGGGACACTTCTAGCTCTCCAAATGTTGCTTTAGGGCATAGGGCAGGGATGGGGTGCCTTTGGTCCTCCAGATGTCACTGAGCTACAACTCGCATCATCCCCAGACTGTTCGTGCTTGTCAGAGCTGTGCTTGTCAGAACCAATGGGAGTTTAGCAATGTTTAGAGGGCCAAAGGCTTCCCATTTGTGGTGTAGAGACACTGAATTGAAGATGGAAATTGTTGGCAGATGGTAGATGATGCGACCACCCACAAAGAACTTCCTCTTGCCAGTATATCTCCTCTTAGAGGATGAGAAGGTGAATGAGCTAATGGTGGTATGGCTGATGTCAGTTGTGTTCCTTGAAAGGATATGAGGACAGTCAGCATCTTGGTTTCTGGCACAACGTAGTTCCTTCTAAATGATGACATACTTTATACAAATAGGCCCTAGTCCATGAAAACTGATGACGCAATAAATCTGACCTATTAGTTTTTAAAGTGCCAGAATACTCTTTCTTGCTGTATATTAAATTGGCTATCCCTATGAGGAAATATTTTCTGAATACCTGCCCTGCATTAATGTGTTATTGCTGCTAAGTTTGGGAAATAGAGTTACAAAGTCATTTTTCTAAATTTGGGGGGAACTACCCATTCAATTCCATCTCTGTTTTGAATTCAGAGTCACATCAGGAAATGCAGTCTGTGATGAGCCCGTCAGACCAGAGACAGGAATGTACACTGCTTCCTGCAGAAAAGGAATTCCCTGCCCATCCACTGAGGAGTACGAAGAAATTGGGATTGCTCTAGAGGTTTTCCATGGATTTGAATATGAAGAACATACTCACAACTTCTTCATCAAAGATATTTGTAAGTTATGCAAAAAGGTTTGGAATGGGGGTAGTGGTGGTGGTGAATAAATCACCGTCAAAGAAATTGGGCAGGATCCAGAGCAACATATTTGAACTTAGTTCCCATCGAAATTATTAGAACTTCACTGTCATGATTAACTTGCTGTATTGAGTTCAATGGGACCTAAGTTCAATTAATTTACTCTGCATCTAGCCCACAGCAATATATAATCCTTCATCTGCACTACATAGTGTTTTGGCGCTAGAAGGCAGCATGGGTTTTTCCATGAACCATCATTGAATTGCATCCTGATAAAAGAACTCTCACTTCCAAATCAATTTAAAAAGCAGGGTGGGGGGTTTAGTAGTATTTTGAAATAAGAACAATCCACCATAAATAATGACGTGGGAATAAATAATTAGATATCCAAATTTAGTGATTCCACATAAAGAGTGCTAAACAACCTAATTTGAGCAATCGTTTCTACATCTGAAAGGGCTTACTAACATACCGAAAGGGCTTGCATAACATACTCACATACTGAATCCATTAGTTGATTCCTTATAAAACTTTCACTTTTGCTCATATAGTAATAGTGGTTAAAAGGGTATAAAATGTCAGGCACATTACTTGCTCTACAACGTACTTGAGTCATTTGGTGTGGTAATTCTGATCTTTTCTAATGATTATTGAGAGGCCAAACCCTACCTCTGTTAGATGCCAGGGAGTAAGGCACACCCAAATCCAATAAAGAAACAAGGAAATGCAAAAACAAATAATTCTTGAACTCAGTAACCTATTAGTAGTTTTTAATCTGCACTGCCGCTTGAGCTTGAAAGGAATAGATGAATCACTAAAGAAAGGTTTGCCAATCGTAATTATGTAGGCTATTCATAGCTTCCGTATTATTACTGCTAATTAGTATACTGTTCTAATGGTTACATTGTTGTAAGTTAATTGTAAGACGGCTGGTGGTGCACAGTGTGGTTAGAGAATTCCTCAAGCATATGCATATAGTTTGCATCCAACATTCATTCATTAAGCCTTTATTGGCATAATTTAGACAATAAAAATCATTTTTTAACTGGAAAAGAAAACATCCATAAAACATTGGTAATCCAGACATATTAAACACATAAAACATATAAAAGACTCAGAAGCCACCATTAAGTAAAATTAAGTACTTTTAAATTTGACTTTAAAAATCTTGACTAAAGTATCTTGAAACAATTTCAGTAGAGATTATTGAGTAGTAATAGAGTATTGAACTAAATTTAGGTCCATTCTCTAGACTAGTTTATCAGTGAGAATGCGATCTCATAATGGCCCCCTATTTCCAATTCTATACTTCTGTTCCTATGATAGTGCCTAGCATAAGAAAGGAGAAGAAAAAAACAGTAAGTTAATCTCCCTCATTAAAGCAGTTAGGGGCCATTTCTCCAGCTACAGTCTTTTATCACTGCAGTTAGAAAAACAAAATAGTGGTGTGTTTTTCTGATTCCTATGATTCCCTTTTGAAACATTTGTATTTATGCCCTAAATCTAGACCTCAGCTCATGAGGGAACACTCAGGCAATGCTCAAAACCCTTGTCTTCCACCTATGACCACTAAAAACAGTCACTACTGCATAGTCCTATTCCAGAGCTGGGAAAAGTCTGGAACTTGAATGAACATTGACGGATGCAGATGAGCACATTCCCCATGTGTTTTCACTTGACTTCACAGTACTGTCAAAATCAAATTTAATATCTATATGAAGAAGGCTAGACTGCCATTAGCCACTGCCATTAGTCACCAGTGGTCACCTGAGACAAAAAAAAAGTTGGGTGTCGCCCCCACTCTCTGAGTAGTAGCAAGATTCCAGGGGTTTCCAGGCACTCATCCAGGGTTTGCGCTCCTTTGGAGAACTGAAGACGTGGAAGAGACTTTCGTAGCTTTAAGAAATATGATTTATTCACATACTGTATTTGCACGTTCAGTCTGCATGGAGGGAGTCCAGATCTCACAGCAGGGTCATTTAGCACCATAGATCTATTACAATATCAATGTAACAAATAAATAAATAGATTTCCTCACTTGTCCTGCAGCCCTTAAAAGCAATGGAAGCTTTTGTGCAATGGCATGGTGGTCAACCAATGATAAAGGTAAAGAGACCCCTGACCATTAGGTCCAGTTGTGGCAGACTCTGGGGTTGCGGCGCTCATCTCGCTTTATTGGCCGAGGGAGCCGGCGTACAGCTTCCGGATCATGTGCCAGCATGACTAAACCGCTTCTGGCGAACCAATGATACTGCTACCTTAAATGAAGGGACAAGATGTAGTCAGATAGCTTTCCCTGGATAGCAGGTCCTTCTGCTAAGCAATACATTCCTAGGCTTTAACAGGCAAGACCTCATTTCATTTGCCCATTTCACAGCATTGTTAGAGGTTATACTTGCACTTACAGATTTTCGGAGTTTCTCAGTTGCTTCTTCTTTGGTGGTCAAGGTAGCAAACAGATAGCACATATACAATACACGTATGTGCACACGCACACACACTCCAGCCTTAACATATCTGGAGCCTCAGAACTCATCCAAATAATAAATGATAAGGATACTGGTGGAGGCATAAAGCCCATCATTTTAGCAGTAGTATACAGTTAAAAATTATGCTGATCTCATTACCTCTTTCAGTAAAGCCTGATGCTGTTGAGTGCCAAATGGAGAACAGCCTATTGACTTGGACACCACCCAAAACCTGGAGCACTCCGGCTAGTTACTACAAGCTGACATACCAAATCAAGATGGTTCAGCATCCACGGAGAGACTGGGTAATTGGTGTTTTTCCTTTTATTATTATTATTTTTGAAATTTATATACCGCCCTATACCTGGAGGTCTTAGGGCGGTTCACAGAACAAAATCAAAATATAAAACCACAAAATACATCATCAAAATAAAAACAACAACCCAATAACCCCCCTCCCCATCAAACTTTTATGTTCAACCCACATTCTATCATGGAATGAAACAACTGAAGCTATAAACTGAGGAACTGAGAGAATGAGGATATAAATGAACTTGGTGGTCTGATAGGCTATCACAGACATATTTACATTCTTGCTGTATTAGGCACCCAGATCCATTCAGTCTTACTTTTTATTTGCCTTCCAGCACTGTTCACCCAGATGCAATTAGGATGCTCACAAACAAGGAAGTTGCTGTTCCTTCTTTTTCGTTTATCCACAGCTGTATATTCAGAGGAACATTGCATCACAGCACAGCACACAGTCTAAAGATATTTCACCCTCCCTTATTGCTGATTTCTCCATCAATGGGATCTGCCAACAGTGGTCCAACACTGTGAGCCCGCTGCAATGTAGAAGTGGCGGGCTCCACTGGGTGAGTGCTCCCCTGGCACACACCCCACATTCCCCCCCCACATGGGCGTGCACCCCCAGTGCTTGTCAGCCCTCCCCTGGCAGCGATTGGGGATGCTATGCTGCTGAACCTCACCACCTATTCTCATTCTCAGTTTATAGCAAGGATGGAGAGTCTGTGGTCCTTCCATCAGTCATATCAGCATGGTCAATGTTCACAGATGATGGAAGCTGTAGTCCGTCAACATCTGGAAGGCCACAGGTAGACTAAATACAGTGGTACCTTGGGTTAAGTACTTAATTTGTTCCGGAGGTCCGTTCTTAACCTGAAACTGTTCTTAACCTGAAGCACCACTTTAGCTAATGGGGCCTCCTGCTGCTGCCGCACCGCCACTGTACGATTTCTGTTCTCATCCTGAAGCAAAGTTCTTAACCTGAAGCACTATTTCTGGGTTAGCAAAGTATGTAACCTGAAGCGTATGTAACCTGAAGGGTATGTAACCTGAGGTACCACTGTATATGTTTGCGTGGAGAAAGATAGGAATCTGGTGGCACATTGTATCACTGACTATCCATGTTCAGTTCCTGCCTGCAAACTATTGCCTGCTCCTTTGGGGATCCTTTCTAGTTCACTAAAGTGGGCTGTGCTTTTGTTCTCAGATTTGTGAGGTTGACAATGCTATGCAGCTTCAAGATGGAAACTCCTTAAGCTGCCACAACAGATTGTTCCATCGTGGAACAATTTATATCCGTTCCAGGGAGCACTATAAGAGAAATTCAGCTTGGAGCGACTGGTCTGAGCCTTGCAGGTATCTGGTTGAATATACAATTGATTTCAGTGACTGAAGTTGTTTTGGTAGTTATAAGGATGTATTTTTGGCGCTCTTATCTGCATTTAATTCAAAGCTTGTGGTATATACTTTATATTGATAAGGAAATCTGAACTTAAATGAGGCCTGGAGAAGCTCAGATGTGTACAAAAGTTTAGTCCAGTTAACCTTGTAACAAAACCTTGTCTGCTCCATAGAAGCCTACTTCCCCTACACTTATTCTCTTAATGTTGCCTCTTTCAACAAGGCAGATAATTCCTCCTGATTTATGATGGGAACACATACAGAGCCACACTGAGGCCATGTTTGGGCTTGCTATTTTGATATGTATGGGTATTTGTGTAAGAAGGAAGTTGGTTTAGGCATCCACACCTGCATTATCATTATCCCATGTCCTCCTGTTTCAAAGCCTTCTAAATTGCTAAAGTTTCCAGTACCCTATTATCCTAGACCAGAAGTAAAGAACTTTTACAGACCCTTCCTGGGGCCACATGCAAGTGGTGGGCTTGGCCATAAGGAAAAGTGGGACAAGCAATGGATGTGATTCCTACCTTTGGAGGGTAGGCTGCGTCACACAAAAGCCAGAGGTTTCTATACACACATATGCCTCCATCCTTCAGGCAGGAAGCAAGAGACATTTTCACAATTCAAGGCAATTAGGCAGAAGCACTTCTGTTAAGTTGCAGAGAACAGCAAGATAGAGAGAACTGGAAGACTTCATTCAGCCCCTGAACGTGAAGTTTTTCCTTTTTTGGAGCATTGGCAGACAATACCCCTCCTTTGTTGTGGTTTTCTCCCTTCAAATTAGGGAAAGGCAGAGTAGGAGGTGGCAGCCATCTCTCTGTTTCTGGAAAGGAAGTGCTGGGAGAGCCTTATTTCAACGCAGCTTCTCTGAGTTTTGGATATGGTTCAACTTTCAATTTCTCTCCACCTCCACTTCTGCTCTGAACATTGAAGGTGGTATAATTCAGCCATCATTGCACAATGACTGTGTGTACTCATCCCACTAATGTATCTGTTGGTCAAACTGGTTCTGCAAGTTATTGGGGTGCCTCTGAAACAAACAAACGTGTCATACTATCTTGAAAAACCCTCTATCCAAGCTGGATGTGCTTTCTCTTTTTATAGTAGGGAGGGTATTCATGCTCCCCATGACTTACACTGCTTATAAGCAAATGTATATATGATTGCACAGTTAAGAAAGTTCCGCCATAACATTCTCACGATCTCTGCAAGGTATCAGATTAAAAGCCAGGGAAGAGAAAGAACATAATATGAGCAGAGAAAACACACAATGATCAAATTTGCATGTAGCAGGAATGCTGCTTTAACAATGGTATTTGTCTTCAATGTTTCATTTTACTTTTCAGAAAGCAATCTGGCAAGCAGGACATACATGAAGATGGAATTAAAATTAGGCAATGCGAGTGTAAGAAGAACTGAAGCAGAAATTGACAGAAGAAATGTGTTTAATGAAGTACTATTTATTATTGGCTGTGGAAACCAATTAATATTATTAATGTAATTTATTGTTATTAATTTATTATTAATAAAATTATTGTTGTTGTTTATCATTTATTTTTAAAAATTGTTTTTATTAAAGATTTTCTTGGGTTACAAAAGTACATACAGCATCTCTGCTTCCTACAGATCAGTTCTATTCAATGTGAGACGCTGATGTTATAGACAGCTTGGCAGAGAGAAAGCGGGGCAGAGAGAGAAGGGGGGTGGTAAACTTTCATTATTTTACATAGTGTATGTGTGAGGTTTTTGTGTCAGCGTCATGTGGGTAGGTTCCCTTTCTATTCATTTATCAGTTTTCATTGGTGGTGAGTGATATGGGGTGGGGACAGGGCATGGCTGGTTGCCTTCAGTTGACTGCAGAGAGTTTTGCTTACGTGTGAGGGGGAGGGGTTGTTAGGTCAAGTTTTATATTCGTTGTCAGGGGCTCAGGAGCAGAGGCACAGGAGAGGGAGGAAATGGAGAGCGAGGGGGAGGAATCCGAGGGGAGCGTAGGCGGTGACAGTGGTCAGAGGGATTCCACGAGCCTCTCCAGCGAATCGGAAGATTCACAGAAGGGAGCGCCGATGGCCAGGGCAAGGGGGGTGCCAAGGGGGAAACCCCAGAAGGAAGAGGCCAGCGGGGACTCCCAGAGCAGCAGTTGGAAATCAGGACCAGCTTCCCCACCAGAGCGCAGTGGGGGGGAAGAGTCCCAGGAATTGGGACCAGTGTTCTCACCACCAGTGAGAGGAGAGGAGTCAGGATTGACCACGCCTCCATCGGAGAGCGGGGAAACGGTCAAGAGGAAGGTTACCGGCTGGGCGCGCGCGCCAAGTTCAAATGTACAGGCGAGCGGCACAGCAGGTAGCCCGGATAGGGAGCCAGGTCCTAAAGCCCGCCGGAAGGAGGGGCAAGACTCAGGGGGGTCAGCGTCAGAAGAGTCCAGAAAGGAGGAAACCCCAGGGGGCAGAAGAACCCAGAGGAGGAAAGAACAACGGAAGAGGTGGAGTAAGGCTAGAGTCTTAAACTGGTGTCTAGGAGGCGGAGACTCAGATGGAGCTTCGCCGGTCTAAGTTCTAAGACGTAGAGTTGCACGCTGCGGTTTGGAAATGGAAACTAATCTTCAATAAAGACTTTTATACGTTATTACTGACTAGCGTTGGTCCTCTGTGAGCTGGGACCTGGAGGCAACTCTGACATTCGTATTCAAAACAACTTTTGAAATCGAATGGTGCATTTATCAGTTCTTCTGGCTTTCAGGAAGAGCAGAATTTAGACTGCAGCACATTCCTCCTGGTTTGAGCACCTTTCCTAAAGACAGTTGAACATCATAATGGATGCAAAGGATACTTTCTCAACTACGGAAATGTTGAGAGTGAGTTCCATTGGAATCCACTATGCTTTTGAAAATGTGCTAAGCATTTGTGCCTTCAATTATTCTGTACCAGCCATTTTGATTTTTTGATTTTTTTAACATGTAACCAGGAACAATAATAAGAAACTGAATGAATGACAAGCTATTTTTTAATGAAATGATGATGATGGTCACCGGATGGTCTTTGCATGTACAAATCAACACATGGAAGGGGGAATGGAGCTCCTTATGAGATTATGCCCTGCAAAATGGAGGGCTAGAGGCCATAATTCTACCACCGCCACCGCCATACTGCTTGTGTCTATCTATCATCTATCTATCTATCTATCTATCTATCTATCTATCTATCATCTATCTATCTATCTATCTATCATCTATCTATCTATCTATATCTATCTATCTATCATCTATCTATCTATCATCTATCTATCTGTATCAAGGATTGGGAACATTTGGCTCTCCAAATGTTGCTGAATTACAATTCTTATCCACCTTACGGCCAATAACCAGGGATAATGGGAGTCACTGTTCATCAACATCTGGAGGGCCAAATATTCTCCATGCCTGTTTCAGAGTATAACCCAGAAAACAGGGGTTGTATCTTAACAACTATTTTCTTATTTAAATTAGTTTGAGTCAGAGATAGGATAATGAATTATCATTGATTGCAAATGCAAGATCATTAATAAACTCTGATTTATTCACTGATTTTTATTTGTATGCCGCCTCCTGGCAACTCCTGCAGCCAAGCTGGTGCCCAGGACTTCCATACACACTGCCCAGTTTCTTTGGTGCTGCTAGCGCAACAGTTTGTTGTCACCCCTGGAGGCATACTCCATTGTCTCTCGAGACAGATGGATGACAACCACCGTTGGTATGGACATAAACTCAAAAAAATAGATTTCCATCTCAATATTTTCAGAATATTTTTCCTATACCTGTTCATATTTATTATGTAATTATGAATTTAAATGTGTATTTATGCATGCTTTTAGAACTTTTCAAAAACATTTTTTTAAAAAACACCCCGATATTTAAGGAGCATCTGAATAGAAATGATGAGTCCTTTGTAATGACATATCAAATTGGAAAATAATTGAATAGAGTACATTCAATTATTATTATTCTTAGAGTTGATATTCATGATTTCCCTTCAGAAGCAATCCAAAACAAAAAGTTTGCTCTGAAGGAGCAGACCAGAATACCCTGCATTGTGGTTCCTATTGCACTGAAGCCATTTCAGCTGAGTATATGTCTAATTCCATTCCTGCAATAAATGGGCTGCCTGCCAGTTACCATGAGGCTCTGCCACTGGGATGGGAAAAGCAAAAGCAGGAAGCAACTACAGATGTGTTGACTTTTGTTTAATGAACAAGCAGGTTGTGGATTCAGCATTCTCACTATCCAGCATGCAAGATCAAGTAGAATTAGTCAACACAACCAAAAGTGATATTTTCATGGAGTACTTTTCCTGTCAATACATGGGCCAGGGTGTCTGTATCTCACTTTTCCACAAGAAGCTCTAGAAAAGAAATCAGTGTTAAACAGAAAAGTATCACTGAGAAGCTCTGGAAGAACAAACCATTATTGACCACAATCGAACACTAGGCTCAAACAGTGCCTAATTCTGTGTTCAGTTGCAGCTGTTCTAAGTTTTGCTAGATAATGATTAACATGAAAGAGACTGGATCCTTTGTGGTTACAGTACATGAGCTCTATGTACATTTGCAGACTCACAAATCCTGAACTGTAAAGAACACAATGCATTCTTTCATCAACATCCCATTCCCACGTAATAAAAATAAACTTGCATAAAACTGGCTCTGGCATAAGTATTAGTAACTTCTTTACAAAACATGCTGCATCATATACACTGCAAGCATCAAATGTAACCATCAGCACCACAGATTTTAATCAGCGGCCATTTTGTTATCAACTTGAAAAACGAAAACATCCTCTCATCAGAAAAAAATGGCATCTGTGAACTTCAGTAACTGTTATCATGGTATTTTAACAGTGTCAACATACTATGACAATTTGGTTTCTATGAAAAGAAACAACTGAACAGCCCTTCTTTTGAGAGTAGAATAAAATTCCTTCAGTTCCTCTTTAGACCCATCTATTTTCTTTCTTTTTATGGAATGAAATCTCAGCTAGTCTGGAAACTGACTACTGGAATCTGTGACTTTGTGGTATTGTTTCCAAACCTAGAACCTAGCTCTTTTAAAGCTTGTTACATGATAAGCCAAAATGCTCCAGAATATAAATTACATACCCTCCAACATTTCTCCAATGAAAATAGGGACATCCCATTCCATAATGATAATTTTACTATTTATACCCCATACATCTTACTGGGTTGCCCCGTCACTTTGGGCAGCTTCCAACATATATAAAAACATAACAAAACATTAAACATAAAAAAACTTTACAGGATTGCCTTCAGACGGCTCAGTATTTCTCCAATGAAAATAGGGACATTCTAAGGAAAAATGGGACTGGGGAGGCTTCTCTAAATCAGGGATGTCCTTGGGAAATAGGGACACTTGGAAGGGCTGAAATTATCAGGTGTTAACTTTCAGAGACATGGCCAGGTAGTGTTAAAAAACATTACTGCTTGCTGATTCACTGCAACCTCACCTCATAGCTTTGCCAAGAAAACATGTATTCTTGTATGTTTTGCCATCTGAGCCACAAACAAATGACTCAACTGGTGGGCACACAAAATATTCTTCCTTTTGATTTATGATGCAGCTCCTCTGAAAATTAAAAAAGACAGTATTAATTAGGTGTAGCATCTTATGGCTGATGCTAATGTCTCTGTCTCAATCACTGATTCCCCCTTGCCCCACTATGAGCTTACTAGGCAATGGCACTGTCAAGGAGGGAAACTGTGAAGATGGGTCCTGACAGACAGCCCAGGGCGTAAACCTATAAAGCACCTGCAGAAATAGACATCATCTGAATTCCTCCAGAAAGCTTCTGGCCTCTGTGTCCAGGCCCAGGGATACCCTGGGGAAATTATGGTGATCGTGACTGCGACCATCTCAACCTGCACTCTTCTTCAGAGCACCAGGCCATTACAAAAGTTGTTTTTTAAAAGGACGCTAGTGTCAGCAGCAAAAGCTTCCCTAAGGCCCTTAGCACTAATATAGTGACAAATTCAGAAGTTCAAGGTCTATTCATGATAGTCACGCACCAAAGCCCAAAGAAGCCCAAAGAAGATCTGAGGCTTGTTGAGGCTGCTCAGGTGAGGGGAGGGGAGGGGAGGGGAGCTTTCCATGCCTCAGCTGAGCAGTTTAATGAGCCCCCACTGTGCCTCTCCAGCTCGCATGAGCCAGATCAGTGGTGTGGGGGGCTTGCTCAGGTGAGGCACAGAGAGGGTTCCACATCTCAGGTGAGCAGCTTACCAAGCTCCCTCCCCTGTTCTGCTTCGGCTCATGGTTGCTCAGCTGAGGTGTGATAGCTGGGAGGTTGAAGAGATTCAGCAAAGCCCCTCTGTACCTTCGGATCATGAGGAGATCCTCTCTGGAGCACCTAGAGGATGTCCCCTTTGGGCTCTGGGGAGGGTCTCCTCATGAGCCAGAGGCACAGAGGGGCTGGTCAGGTCTCTGCCTCCATTTCCAGGGCCCAGCTGAGAGGTGCTGGAACCCTGAGTTCCAGCTGGAAAAAAACTTGTCACAGCAATGTCCCCTCAGAGCCACACAACTTCTAAGATTATGCAACCTACTAAGATTATACAAGAACATTACAATCGCATAATAATAATAATAATAATAATAATAATAATAATAATAATAGATTCATGGCAATGCTTGATGCAGATCTCTGTGTGTTTCCTTTCAGCTAGATCAACCATTTTCTGTGCAGGTCCATGGGGAAATGATTTGGAGTGCTCCAATATCTTCTTTCAGAGTGAAGTCAGCTGTGTTTTCTGCCATGTTCTCTTGTACATAATAGAACTTGCGCACCATTCTCTTGAAACAGAAGCGCCTTGTGTTTTCAGTGTTGATAAAAATATTTAGCTTTGGAACATAACAGCACCTAAAAACACTCCTGGCATGCACTCTTTACAAAGACCTGAGGAACAAAATTATCACCCCTCTTTTATTGTCCATTCCGGGTCGCCCAACCACTGCCACAGTGTCTTTTCTCCTGGCAGATCAAGAGGAGCAGATGACAGCAAAGGTCACAAGGTTTTTAGCTGGGGCAATCAGAAAAAGGTCCACTGTTTGACTGCTGATTCAGGACTCTAAATTGGTGTTTTATATAATCAACATTTTATGTTGTTCTGTGTATACTGCAATGTTCTTTTGTTGCTATGGCTGTTGGCTGATGCAAATGAAGTTGTATTCATTCATTCACAGGACCTAAAAAGCACACCTTGATTGTGCAGCTTTAGGACGCTGGAGACAGGGCTGCAGAAATAGCAAAAGGTCTTTGATCCCTTGCAACCCTGGACAACTGCACCACTCACCCTTAGGCCACAACATTTGCCACCACACCATGCCTGGTGCTCTCTAATGCCAGGTCTGATGCAGCTAAATAGGCAGCCTTGAGCAACTTGTTACTGGCATCCTGACTTTGCCTCTTTGGAGCAGGGACATCACCCATGCAAGCCAGCCCTTTCACATAGGACGCCCAACCTTCTTACATGGAGTGATCAGGTTCCCTACTACTGGGAACACTGAAGAACCAACATGGGTAGGTTCGGAGGAGGAGCTGGCTGAGTTAATCTCATGCTTCCACAGATACAAATTTCTGAATGCCTAAAGAGGGCTTATTGCTTAAACTAGGGATGGGGAACCTCAAGCCCATGGGCCAAAAGTGGTTCTCCAGGCCTATGCTTTTCAAGCTGCACTGGCTCCCGGTGGAGTACAGGGTCAGATTTAAGGTGCTGCTTTTGACCTTTAAAGCCCTTCATGGCCTAGGACCCTCGTATCTACGGGACCGCCTCTCCCGCTATGCCCCACGGAGAGCCTCAAGGTCCATAAATAGCAACACCCTAGTGGTCCCGGGCCCTAGGGGTTATGTACTGAAGTTCTCACCCTGGGCCAGCAGGGGGATACTGTAGATAGTTTTCACTCAGGTCCACGTCAGTTATTTTAGGCGGGAAACCCTGGGTTGTTGTTGCTACAATGTTGACAGCCGGCTGTCTATAAAAGCAGGCCGGCTGAGCTGTTTGCGGTTCAGTTCTGTCCAGCGTACAAATAAAGAGCTGCTCTGGAGAAATCGCTGTATCGTCTGCTATGTTCACCCACAACTTAACACTGGCGACGAGGATGGGATGGATGGACATCAGAGCACAGCCAGATGCAGCCACCTCTGAGCAGAGCTGAATCACTGAGCTGAATCACTGAGCGAAATCACTGAACAGAACCAATTCAGAGCTGACTGTTCTGGCTAGAGCACGGTGTTCCATCCATCGCCCTTCACGCCGGCATCAGAATCATGGCTTCACTTGTGCCTCTACCGCCTTTTGCACCAGCCTCTGAATCATGGGACTCCTACCTCGTTCGGTTCGACTGCTACCTCCAAGCCAACGAGCTGACGCAAGTATCACAGGAACGTAAGTGGGGCCTATTCCTCAGCCTCTGTGGGCCTGAGGTGTTTGAGATGGCCCGAGCATTGGTTGCGCCTGAAGCAGTCCAGGCAACACCGTGGGACACGATCCAAGAGAAGCTCTGCAACCAGTACGCACCAAAGCCGTCCAAGATTGTTGCCCGCCATGCGTTCTACCACCGGAACCAGGCAGAGGGGGAGTCAATCAACAACTATACCACCGCCCTGCGACAGGCTGCAATGTACTGCGAGTTCCGAGACTTAGACGATGCCCTTTGGATCGAATCATCTGCGGGGTCCGGGACATCTATCTGCAACGAAGTCTCCTCGCCAAGCCAGACCTCACGCTACAGAAAGCCATTGAGGAGGCTGTGGCCTCAGAAGCTGCTGGAGATCCGCAAATCCAGCAGCCCGCGTCTTGCTAGGAAGCCAGTTCCCATGCATCATGAAGAGGCCAGCAGTGATGAGGCATCCTCCAGTGAAGACGATGATGTGCACCAGACAAAGTGGGAGCACAGGAAGTTCCAACAGAAGTCCAAGGGCCAACCGGAATGTGCTGGCTGCGGAGGCAACCATTCCCTTGCCAAGTGTCGATTCAGAGATGCCATCTGTAGGAAGTGTTCCAGAAGAGACACTTACAGATGGCGAGGCTCCACGTACACCTCCCTCGCAAACTGCCAGTGTGAAGCCGAACCAAGCCGCTTCAGAGGGTCTGCCAGACTTACCACAGACTCAGACCACTCCACTTGCGGAGGCTCCACCCACAGCAGCGGATCCAGGGGATTTGGTTTCAACGCCACCTAGGGTCGCACCACAGCCTCAGCAATAATTGTGTGGCCCCCCGGACTTGGCTACCAGTCCCCGGCGGTCTGGCAGAGTTTCCAAGTGCCCAACTTATTTAAAGGACTATGTTGTTGGACATGTATCACTGTTGGTCTAAGTATGGGAAATGTAACCGATATGCTTTTGTGCTTAATTGAACCATTATGTGTAGTGCTGTATATAAGGAAACCATTACAATTGTAACTAACGCCTTATCTCGGTGGGGAGGGGTGTTATGTACTGAAGTTCTCACCCTGGGCTAGCAGGGGGATACTGTAGATAGTTTTCACTCAGGTCCACGTCAGTTATTTTAGGCGGGAAACCCTGGGTTGTTGTTGCTACAATGTTGACAGCCGGCTGTCTATAAAAGCAGGCCGGCTGAGCTGTTTGCGGTTTAGTTCTGTCCAGCGTACAAATAAAGAGCTGCTCTGGAGAAATCGCTGTGTCGTCTGCTATGTTCGCCCACAACTTAACACTAAGGAAGTTAGATTGGCTTCAACCAGAGCCAGGGCCTTTTCAACTCTGGCTCCGGCCTGGTGGAACGCTCTGCCTCATGAGACCAGGGCCCTGCAGGATCTGATTTCTTTCCGCAGGGCCTGTAAGACAGAGTTGTTCTGCCTGACCTTTGGCTTGGAGCCAATTTGATTCCCTCCCTCTTTTTTCTTTTCCTTCTCCTCCTGCGATGAGGCTACATTTTAATATTTTAATGTTTCAATATTTTAATGTTGTATTTTAATTTTGTTTTTAAGTTGTAATCATTCAACTTGTTTTTATTATTGCTTGTAAGCCGCTCTGAGCCCGGCCTTGGCCGGGGAGGGCGGGGTATATTATTATTATTTGAGCAATGGCACTGTCTGTAGGCCACTCCCTATCTGCATTCACACCACTGAGTGGCCTGGCCTTGCTTTGCACCCTCCTCAAGTGTTTTCCCCCTGGCCAGAATGTGTCACTGAATGCTTATAATGCCACTTCCTTGCCTGGATGGAGGATAGAGAGCTATGTCTCAGTGTGTGTAGAAACTAGCCTACTGTAAAATCTGCATTATTGCTCCAGCCACCACAGGCATGTAGTTCTTGGAAGGTTTCCAAGGCCTGTGGGCTGAAAGGGTTATCTGCTCCTTTCTTAGCCTAACTTACTTCACCTCATTGTACCAACACAGCTATAGTGGCACCCTGAACTCCTGAAAAGAGGATGACACAAATATTACAAATAAATGAAAAATCCCTCAGCAGGTGGGAATATAGATTTTTTTAAAATTAAATATTGATTTAAAAATAAAATAAAAATAAATATGCCCTCAGCTGGTGATTTCTGGTATTTACCACACCAGGAAGAGAGGAAAAACCACAAAGTACTTTAACATCTGGTATCATAAGTATCATCTCTTGCCACATGATGGGGTGCTGTCATAAGAAATATTCACCTTAACAGCCAAACCAAATGTCTGAAATACATTTTGGATTGCAATATTTTACTCATAAAAATGTGGATCATATGCAAGAACTGACAATTTTTTTTGCAATTTTAATGTGTGTATTTTGGGGAGAGGGAGCACATTTTAATGCTTCAATCCTGGGCAGAATTACTAGGAGGTAAATTCCGTTGAACTCAGTGGTATTTGCTGCTGCGTAAACACGCTTAGGATTGTTCTTTAAAAGTCCATGTGAAAATTAGCAAGTGAAGAATTCAATGTTGGTCCAGTAAAGTTTGGAGCAGGAGAGATTAGGCAATTTGCTCCTAACTAAATAGGATTTCATCAGTTTCTCCTCAAATAAGACAAAGAGTAAAATGAACTCACCTTTGTCTCTTTAGCAGTGGAACCTAGAATTAGAAAATAATAATAATCCTCAAATGAAAAGAAGATAAAATAAAATATAAGAGACACATTAAATTAATGTTTCATTTTGCTTTAGAAAAAATGAGACTTGTGAAATCAAACCCCCAATCTATAATTTACTGATGTGACATTTTTGGACACAATATCCCATTCTTTGAAGCTGTTAATATTGTGGGCTTTCATATTTATTCACACAATGAAATTGTGGGCAGTACGTCAAGGCTCTAATCCTCGCCGTATGTGCCGTTGTGAAGCTTCCTTTGATCTTGATCCAGAAGCTGTGGTTAGTGCAGAATTCTGCAGCACGATTGCTGACAGGAGTGAGACAACCACTGGTTGCCAACTTGCTATTGGGCTAAGTTCAAAGTGCTACGATTAGTATACAGTGGTACCTCTGGTTACGAACTTAATTTGTTCCGGAGGTCCATTCTTAACCTGAAACTGTTCTTAACCTGAGGTACCACTTTAGCTAATGGGGCCTCTTGCTGCCGCCGCACCGCCAGCACGTGATTTCTGTTCTAATCCTGAGGTAAAGTTCTTAACCTGAGGTGCTACTTCCAGGTTAGCAGAGTTTGTAAGCCGAAGTATTTGTAACCCGAGGTACCACTGTATAAAGTCTTTAACAGCTTGGAACTAGTTTACCTACAAAGTCACCCTACCCCATATATGACCCCTAGATTGCTTTGATCAGTGGAACTGGCACTTTTACAGGTGCCACATAATACTTGTTCCACATTTGTAAGAAATTAATCTTTCAGTGTGGTGGCACCCACAGTTTGGAATTCCCTGCCAACTGATATCAGGCAGTACTGACTCCACTTCACTCTTTTTGGCACCTGTTAAAAACATTTTTGTTTAGGCAAGCCAGTGCAGACATGTCAAATGCTGCCGTGTGCTTTAAGCAGGGTTTTAACTTATTGTCGATTTTAATTATTTTTTAAATGTTTTAATTAATTATTTTTACCTGTTTTTACTGATAATTTCACTGCTTTATTCTTTTTGTAAACCACTCTGAGGCTTTCCCCCTCACAACTGAGCTGTATATAAGTTTTAAAAATAAATAAATTCACAGTGTGCCTCTAGTTGACATGTTTAATTGACAATCATAACTGTGTCTGGATTGTACTACCCAAGAGCTATTGATTCTCATTGCATATCAGAAAAACAGGAAAAGAATGTGGTGTCTGCAGATCACATCTGTGCTGCAGCATTCAGATTTTACTTCAGTCCTGTTCAGGTGTTCACATGGACATATGCCAAGGGACTGATCAGGCTCTCACTTGCAGACCTCATTTCTGTCCTCCATAACATTTGCACAGTGCCTGCATACAGAGACCCAAACATGCACAGGTTCCAGTTCACACAACCCAGGATCCCTCTATTTCCATGGTTTTGATACTTGCATGCAGGAGCATCTGCAAGTTTGAGTAAACGTAAGAGAAAATGGTACCCTTGGACATATGAGCATACAGAATGAACAGGGATCCACTAGGTAGTAGGTTACGCACCTGAGAAGCAGCACAGGATCAGAGGAAGAAGCACAAAGGCAGCTGTAAGTTTCATAGTCTTGAAGAGTCTATCGCACATTAGTGTGTTTCTCTTAATAAATCCCTAAGACTGGCTAACCAGTGTGTGTATACAGCTATATAAGGAAAGACGAAAGAGTGGGTGGGCATGTTTTGCACATATATACATTATTTGCAGTAGAGTCCCTACATGCTGAAACGGCACATAGTATTGTGAAATCTTTGTGATAGGGTGGTACGGTAGTTTCAGGGAACACCCAGAAAGTTCTTCAAAAGCAGACTCAAGAATGCTTCTGTGAAAGCAGGACAAACATGAATTTCATTCTTGATCTTTGCACTGTGTATCTGATTAACAAGACTTGGATAAATGGGTGTGATAAGCAACTGCCATTTATAATGAAGCTCAGTATTTATATGGTGACTGAATCTCTGGCAAAAAGTCACCCTTAGCATGAAGTAATATGCCTCCTTTTTGTGGTGATGAATCCCTGACTAATATTAACAGAATCATAATAGGCATGGTCCAAGTAGTCAAACTTTGTGGTTGTAGCAGCAACAAAAGATGTGACTGGATAGGAGGAGCTAGAAACTGGTGACTGACAGAGCCCTCTTATCTTTCAACTGTAGCTTAGAAATTCTAAATATTAAGTGGTATAGAAACACTTGAAGAAAAAGAAGTAATGGGGCCTGTTTAATCTGTTGAAATTTTTAAATCTTTTTAAAAATCCACTTTAAAAAATTCTACCTTCTTTTTAAGATGCAAATAGAAACAACAACAAATTAGTTATCTGAATTATAAACATCTCATTTTCCAATTTAATTCAAACCAATGTATTACTTACCACTGGCCATTGGGGATAAAGTATAAATAAATGTGAAAGGAGAAGTGTGGAAGAAATTGAAGGAGATGAGCAAAAGTGGATTGAGAGGTGTAAGGGTAAGGAAAGTATAAACTTCCGGATCAGCAATTGTTTCCCTAAAACATGAGGTTGTCACATTACCCCCAAAGCCAATGTCTCTACTTAGCTTGAAGGAAGCTGAACTTTGGGATTCCTTGCTGCAAAGAAATAACTGTGGCAAAGAATTCAGCAATTTCCAAAGAGAGAAAACTGAAAATTGTCAGTAATTGCCCGCCAATTATGTTGAATTCTGCCTTCATCGACCTGCACTGCCATTTTGTGACTCTGCCATTTTTTAGCCTCCCCAAGTGGGCGCTGGGTGGGAGGCAGAAGGTTTAAGACCCCTTGAGTTAGAACAAGCACAGAACATTTGTAGGTCCTACAAAATCCTGGAAAACAGAAGTTTTGTTTAGCAAAGTGACATTTCAGAAAAGGAAAGGAGAAGGAGGCTGAATAAGAACCTAAGATTAGATTTGGACAAAGAAGGTTTGTAGGGCATTGTCAGGAAGGAGGTAGCAAATTAAGATGTGGAAGGGAAACCCACCCTCCTCACTCTAAGCCCAAGGTAAGGAATATGACAGCTAACTATGAGCTCCTTACTATTAGCTGATACCACCTGTGGGTAACAATGGGAGAGGGGCATTAACAGATGGAAAGGGAACACAACTAGATAGAACAAAACATAAGAGGTCTACCTCACAGGCCATTTGGCTACTAATGGAAAGAAAAATGGCCTGGGTAGCAAATATTGTTCTACTGAAACAATAGAACCTGTGTCCCACACCAGATGTTGTTAGACTACAAAGTCCATCAGCTCAAACCAGCATGGCCAATGGTCAGTGATAAATGGGGGCAGCAGATTCACCAACTCTGTCTTAAATAGTTTGGCCATGATTGAAGATTCTTTGTTGCCCTCTGTGTTCTCCAAAAGTTCTCCACAAGGGTCAAGTCACTGAGCCATTGCTACCACAGTAACATGGGCAAGAGTTTCTGAAGACCAACTCCTGGACGAAGGATGTAGGCCTGAAGAGAGGGATTCTCTCAGCTAGCTGTCCCTGCACAATTCTGGATCATTCATATTATGTATGGAGCTACCTTTGTTTTTAGGGGAAAGAATGAACCTCACTCAAATTGTTATGAACAGGTCAGAAGCAAAACATATGACAAACGGAATAGAGATAGAGAAGTTGTGTCCCTCCAGATGTTGGACTCTAACTCCCATCAACCTTAGCCAAGGGTCAGAGATGGCCAATGGTCAGAGATAATATAGTTCAGCAACATTTGGAGATGTTAGAAGAAATGAAGTTAGAACAAATGCAGGTGATTGCTGACTTGGATTTGTACAGCCAATGGATGGACAAATGTTTGGTTAAATATACAGTGTAATGTCTCTCACAAAACCAAACTGACACAGAGAGCAGCAAGGGTTTAAAAGAAGTAAGCCATTCAGTTTTGTCCCAATGTACTACATAGGATCTCAAACTGAGAACATACAGAGAAAAACCCTGGGAGAAAAAAATGTTGAAAATTATTTTTATCCTGCATGAAGAAGGTTAATACAATCCATGGTATTGGTACCATCCTATCATGACTAGACAGCAGGGCTCGAAAACAGCATTACCAAAGGTGCCAGGGACTCTGAAGAAGCACAAACTCAAGGCAAAAAGGAGAAACGAGCTAAGAGGAAGACACGTTTAGTAAACCCTCACCGTGATCAACTTCCACCCAGAAACCTATGATCCCACTGTGGAAGGACGTGTGGATCCAGAATTGCCCTCCACAGTCACATAGAGATACACCATTAAGTCTGTGTTTGTGGAAGACAATCTTACTTGGCTACGGGTGATTGCCAAAGAAGAAGATCATGACCGCAGGGCTCAAATGAAGAATCTCTCATAAAGCTGGTTATTGCTTCATAGCCTAATAAAGAAAATAACCTGACCCTCTCTATGAATGTAAACTGAGGAGAAATGTTGAAGGAACTGGATGATCCAGAAAATCCAGTTTGTAGAGCAGAGCAATACATAAAAGGAAATAGGGTTTTGAATTAGAAGGAAGGGTCTTCTGATTTCCAGTATAAGCAACATTTGAAGATTTGATCAAAGCTGTATTGCCTCTTCTATTCAGCTGCCATCATTCAAGTCACTGTCACTGTCTCTAGCTAGGATTCAATCCTGGGCTCTAGCTCAGAAAACATGCTGCACATATTTATACTAACACTGCAGCTCCTGGATTTCTCTAAGGCCTGATACATAATGGTTAGTACTTCCCCTGGGTAGGTGCCAGATGTATTCTCTGCAAGATGTGACAGTGTAATTTGTGGGGGAGATACATAGGCTGTTGTAATGCTGGTTTGGGTACATTTGAAATTCTGCTCAGCCTTAGCAATTGTGAAGAAAGGCACTGAGTCTTTTCACTAGTTGGGACTCACGAGTTGAGTGAATGGGTGAATGGGAAGGTGAATGAATAGGTGTGTGCCCCAGCTAGCCCTACAGTGGGGTATGTGCCCCATTTGTCCAGCCCCTCACAGACATCTGCAAAGAGGAAATTGTTGCTTCTATATATGCACAAAGTCTTCCATGCCATCAGGAACTGCTAGCTGTCAGATTTCCCAATCAAACAGAAGCCTCTGAACACATTATTTTCTTAATGGTATGTTTACTTATAAAAGTTACTGTCTAACCTTTCCACTGGAAAAGCTCCCCAATTTGTGCAGCTATACACAGTGGCGGAGCTTCATGCTCTAGCACTGGGGGTTGGAGAGCCGGCGGGGGCGGGGCTGGTGCGCATCCTGGGGGCAGGGCGCACTGCCTGCAGGGGCGTGGCATGCGTCCTGGGGGCAGGCGCGCCGCCAGCAGGGGCGTGGCGCCCAGCGAGGGTGGGGGAACAGCCACGATGGCACCCTGCCGGGATTGCACTGCCGGGGGTGGTGGGCTCCCCCCGCACTCCTCTTCCTCCGCCAGTGGCTATACACACCAACACTTCACTTTTGCAGATGTTCACACCAATACAGAGATGTCTGGGCTAGTCAGCATAGCCCCCCCCACCAGCCCCAATGTATTAACAATGCTATCTAGTTAATTAATTTATTTATATACTACTGCATATTTCAATGGTAATCTCTTCTGAAATGAGCTGATAAGCTGCTAACATTTACTAATATTTAGATCAGGTTAATTTCTGTATTTTCTGGGACTTTATTCTTAGAATAAACCTGAAGGCCATCAGTTGATCATCACTGATCTTGATAACAATTGTTCAATCATTCCATCTCTTCTGGGCCAGCACAATAAAAAGAACACTACATTGCCAAGACTAAGTGGCAACTGTTGTAAATCCCTATAACGTACAAAGTATGGCCTATGACGCCAACTTCCCCTGTTTTTTAGTGGAGCTGGTTGGGAAAGGAGTAACCTTGTAACCTGGTTGGGAAAGAAGTAAACCCTAGCATACCATTTCTGATTTATAATGTCAGTGAAGCATGGGAAGGTGATTTCAAAATGCTGAGAATCTGACCTTTGTATTGTTGCGTGCACTGGATCCATGGCGCTTTCTGAAAGCGCAGCTTTTTGGTGGGGATGGGGTGGTGGAAAGAAAGATACCAGTTCTAATTCAACATTCCAGTACAAAACAAGCCGCATCAGAGATATACCAAATATACTATGAATAATATGTCTTGAGGTTTGGGGGACAGGGGGAGAAGCTGCATCAGGTGACTATCAGAGGAGGTGAACTATTAGTCACTTTGTGGAGGATGAAAGGAAGCCAACAGAAGAACACCAGAAGATTCTACTGGATCAGGCTATGTGCCCATCTAGCCTGTTCCCAAAGTGGCCAGCCAGAAGCCTATGCAAGCAGGACCTACATGCAACAGAATTCTCCCCACTTGTGGTTTTTAGCAACCCGTTTTCAGGGGCACACTGCCTCTTTATAGTGGAGGTAGAACTTAACCATCATAGCTAATAACCAATGATAACCTTATCCTCCATGAATTTGTTTCATCCTCTTAAAGTCACCCATATTGTTGGCCACCACTACCTTTTGGGGGAGTGAATTTAGCTGAACTATGCACGGTGTGAAGTCATAGTGCCTTTTGTCTCTACTGTATTTTCCAATATTCAGTTTTATAAGAAAGGCAAACATTCTCTGTCAGCTTTCTCAAAACTAAAAAACCCCAAATGTTGCAATCTTTCCTCATGGGGAACTTGCTCCAGCTTCTTGATCATGGGTATGCAAACTAAGGCCCGGGGCCCAGATCTGACCCAATCACCTTCTAAATCCGGCCCACGGATGGTCCGGGAATCAGTGTTTTTTTATATGAATAGAATGTATGCTTTTATTAAAAATGCATCTCTGGATTATTTGTGGGGCATAGGAATTCGTTCATCCCCCCCCAAAAAAATATAGTTCAGCCCTCCACAAGGTCTGAGGGACAGTGGACCAGCCCCCTGCTGAAAAAGTTCGCTGACCCCTGTTCTTGACCATTCAAAGAGAGAGCTGCCCTCTGACAGCTCTTTGGCATAAATTGAGAAGATAGTAAAAAAATTGAGTTTAGAGCCAGATTTAGGCACAACAGTACTAAATTGGATGCAGTATCAATCAAATGGGACAATTTCAAACCTGTAGTTAAATTGTTAATTTACTGTTACCAAAAGACAACTCATGTTGATGATAACTACATATTCCTGCTGTTGAATCCAAAGGGCTGCGAGATGAAGGGAAACAGCCACTACTCCTGTTCTGCAAGCTCATTTGCACAAAAGTTTGCACAGAGCTATAAAAGATATTGCAGTTCATGAGTCACAACCTCTTCTGCAAGCAGGAAGACATGCCTGGTTTTATTATTATTTTTATTGCATAACTCTCTAGTACTGGCAGTGATGGACCTTCAGGTCTCAAATTTTAGTGGCACCCTGTGTGATGCCAAGATTTGGTCCCCCCCCCCACACCTCTTGCCTTCCATTCTCCATCATAGTTGTCACATACGCACACAAGAACCCCTGAGACATGTGCAAATCGGTTGCACTCCCCTAAAACTGCCTCTGGCACAGGCTTCCTTAACCTTCCACTCAGCTTGCTTAATTTTTCAACTGTACATGCTCACTCTGTCCTCTGAAATCAACAGGGATTAAAAGTTTATTGGTTGGATCATGCCCAATAACTTTAAGAGCGCTAAGATGCTAACTTGCAAGCAAAACAAAAATCCTTCCAAGTTTTTCGGAACTTACAGTACAACCCTATTCATGGCTATTCAGAAGTTGAGACTGGTTGAATTCAGTGTGTCTCATAGGATTTAAGCCTTAGTAACATTTGTAGGGAGGGGGGAGGGGGGAATGCATGTATCATAAAGGAGATTCTTCACAAAAAAGTCAGTTTGGAATAGATTAGGTGAAAACAAGTGCCCCAATCTGAAAAATATAGTGGATTTCTATAAACCTTTGCAGCCAGATCTCAGCCCTGATGTGAGAAAATCTGTGAGTGCTCAGCTCCTGAGAACTGAAGCATTACAGATTGCTATTATTAAACCATGATAAAAAAAATGATCATTGTCAGAAACCTATCAAAGTGATGAGAGTCAGAAGTGCTTATCCAGCTGCCAGTGTGATTGATGTGAAAAAGCTTGTTGTGTTTTTTTTAAAAAAAAAGACTAAATGTTATTCAAAAAATGTAATTAGCATTTCCGTTCTCATTGGCAGGGATTTTCCCTTATCCACTCTTAATACGTCATATGAAATGTGTTCTTTGGAAATCATACTCTTATCATGATGAAAGATGTGCCTAGAAGTATATATATATGCCAGAACTTTGCAGAGTTTCATGTGTCCATTGTCTGGGTTTAGTACTAACCGACAGTGTACATACCACCATGAAGACGGCACACGCCTTCACCCTCTTCAGCTTCCTTGCATTTTGCTTCTTCTCAGGTGAGTAGCCTTTAATTCTATTCCCTGATGGTTGCAGTACCTTCTGGCCTCTTTTTATTAGCTCGGGGCCATGGATTCCTTTAGATACATTTCTGTGTAGCTTTAGAGCAAGAGGTGACCCACCGGACCCTCAAGGCTTTTAGAACTCTGAGCACAAGTAGCAGGTTTGGGGACATAGCTCTGGAGAAGCCGGGAGCACCTGCAGCTACAATTGTGATTTGCAGAAAGGTTTCCTCCTGCTGTCAATGGATGGGCACTCCTGACACTTTGAACAATCTGTGGGAAGAGAGGGGCAATTAAAGGAGTTCCTCTGAGCTCAGGTACTGTGACATGTGGGCTGGCGTTCAAGAAAAGATATTTAGACATTTTGCAGGTTCTGTCTGAAAAAGCTCACTTCCCTTCCACCTTCTCTGAGCCCATCAATTTCTATCATTCACCTGCTCCCCCAATCCCTAAGAGGGAATGAAATGCACCATCCTTCAGAAAACGGGCAGGAATAGGATGTTGATTTGCATTTGCTGGTTTATATGTATAGATGCACATTTAGCAATAAGAACTTAATGTGCCTATTTCAGTGGGAAGACAATGCATCGTATCATTTCAGGGAAGGCTGTGACCAGGTGATAGGTGTGCCTGCTCAGTTTCCTCCCCAGCTGCTAAAATTGATGGGCAACACAGAGACCCTTACTCTCCCTTCTTTATCATCAGTTCAGTCCTGAACCAGACAGCACTTTGACGAAAAGACTGTTTCTAACACAAGGCTATGGCAGCCCTTCACATACAGGGCAGTCTTTCTTGCTAGATTCCCCAAGAAGAAGGAAAAGCCTCTCATTGAGAAAGGTGATAACAAGCGGTTTATTCCAGTTCTCCTTTGGGGGACTACAAATCCCATGATTTCTAGTGGGAAATGAGTCACAATTTGATATTTCCAAACTATAGGGAAGCTGTAGGGGTAACCCCAGATGAATGGTAGGAAAATGGGACAAGGATGGGTCCTACACAGCCTCTCTGCAGTTTGAACTTACATTCTGTGTATCATTTCCCACCATACACGATGGGACTAGCAGCAAGCAGCAATGAGCACAAGCTCAGCTTGCACTTCTCCATTGTCAATCACTGAATGAAGTGCACGAGATTCCCTTACATAACATGTTTGATCTACCAAAGTTAATCAATTATTGAAATATTGACAGCAGGGGCTATAAAATAAGCAGAGAGAAAGAGAGAGAGAGAGAGAGAGAGAGAGAGAGAGAGAGAGAGAGAACAAAAATGAATTCCCTATGTACTGTGGCAAATGTACCTTTGAATCTATGGATTCACTTTCTTGAGTTACTGCCTATAACTCCATTTTATATAGAAATATGTTACATGAACTGTATTTCCATTCTAGGGATTTCCGGTCATCATGGACAGAAGGTTAGTGCCAACCATTTTTTAAATTAAGGTTCATATTTGCTAAAAACTCATTTAGGAAGCCCTTGGAGACCCTTTCTCTTCTGTTCTTTCATATGTACACAGATCCTGATCCCATCTAACAATGGGCTGCTTTGCATATCCTAGTCCTAATCAGACTGTTGGTGATGACACCAATAATTAAAGATTATTTTGGGAAAGCAAAAGAAAGGAACAGGGAAGCTAGATTCATTCCCGCACCTCCCCTCCCCCCCCAACCCCGTTAATGCTTCGGCCAATGATTTGGTCTGAGTTACTGGCAGTAATACTTCTGCTGCCCACAATGTCCTGGAAGACAGCTCACCTGAGCATTTTGTGCTCCACTGCTTTCTTTTCCTCAGGGAGCAGAAGAGGTTACTGATAGGCTAGACACCTGCTTACCATTCTGTGACTGTTTCTTGAACCTCTTTGTAAAGGTAAAGGTAAAGGGACCCCTGACAGTTAGGTCCAGTCACGGATGACTCTGGGGATGCGGCACTCATCTTGCCTTATTGGCCGAGGGAGTCGGCATACAGCTTCTGGGTCATGTGGCCAGCATGACTAAGCCGCTTCTGGCAAACCAGAGCAGCACACAGAAACGCCGTTTACCTTCCCGCTGGAGCGGTACCTATTTATCTACTTGCACTTTGACGTGCTTTCGAACTGCTAGGTTTGCAGGAGCAGGGACCGAACAACGGGAGCTCACCCCATCGCGGGGATTCGAACTGCCGACCTTCTGGTTGCAAGTCCTAGGCTCTGTGGTTTAACCCACAGCGCCACCCACATCCCTGTCCTGGCTCAGTAGATTTACCCTAATTAAATTGGGGTCTGCAACTTTAGACCACGTCTGAAACTCTCCAGGGGCCTTGCTCATTTGCACTCTCGTCATTGGCTTGCTCTTTTATGCTCACTCTTTTGACAGCAATGAACCATCTTTCCATGCTCGAAAAGGAGAGGTTGCACAATATTTTAAGGGGAAGATGAAGATGTGTACAACAACAGGCTGTGCTGGTTTGCAGGAAGGTTTCACAGCAGAGGAACAGACATACTGAAATATAATAAACATATTTATCAATGTGAAATAATACTTATAATGCCTTCGGCAGGATGAATGCATCGAGTTTCCCAAACCAGAGAAAGGTGGCCAGATTTTCTGCACAGATGATTATAAACCTGTCTGTGGCACTAATGGTGTGACTTACCCTAACAGATGTGCACTCTGCGCAGACCAGTGAGTAAATCTTCACACAGCTGTTTCTACCATTTCCTTGATGAAACATGTCATTTGATTCATTTTTAATTTTATTTTTATATAACAGTGCCAATTTATTTTTAGGGCAGCAGGAGTTCACGTTCATATAAAACATGATGGAGAATGTAAAGGAAAGGTAATCACTACTAATAGGTTACTTTTTAATAGCAGTGATACTGTTGCAATAAAGAACACAGGACTGTATATTTTTCCAACCTGTGTGGAAAACTGCAACCTGTGTAGAACTGGAATCCCATATTATCTCTGTCATGTGCTTTAAAAAAAAATCCCACCCTGCCATCACATTTTACCTGTTCCCACATGGCCAGCAATTTTAGGCAAATGCTGCCCTCTGCTCTGTATTACAGCCATTGGGTGCCTTTTCTTTCTGAGCCCCTTTCTCTCCTGTTCCTGGTGTTCCTCCCTTTTGCAGCTTCCATATAATGGCTGCATCTGCATTGTGTTCCATGTTTGTGCATCGTTTCAGCCATATGTTTGAGAAAGAGATATTCCATACGTCACACCTTTGATTCCAAAGACAGAACCCTGCTGAACTGTGCAGAATTTAATGGGCTTGGGAAACTCGCTGCATTCATTCTGCAGCAACAAATTAAATGTTCCAAGTTAAGCGACTGAATAACTGAAAGAGGACTACGTATTGTGTTTAATTCCTTTGATGGTTACGTAAATTACTTTGGCAAGGACCGAGCTTCATCATAGTCTGTACTGTTAGTTCCAGATATTTGTTTGCGATAAGGAAAAGTAGCAGATTGTTGTTCAGGTTTCCGTCACATCTTGCAAATTCAGAAGCACAGCTTAGAAAATGGCCATTTCTGCACCAATAAGTGTTTGTTAAAGGCCCCTGAAACACAGCCCACTTTCGAATGACAGAACCTTGGGAAATGTTCTTGGAAGCTTGGGGTTGGGGTGGGCTGCTTCCTTGCCATGTTGGGACTGTAACCAGATGCAGATTGCATAGCTCTCCAGAAGCCAATCCCCCCGCCCTACGCCCTTCCCTGGCTCTGTTTACCATCCAGCCTGGCGAAAAGTTCTGGACAACTTGAAAGCTTGCACATTTTTGTGGCATTTTGGTGCTGCCTTAACATGGGCTTTGGCGGTGTTCTTATGAGCCAAGATAGCCACCCTTATTTTTGATGCCAAGACAGTCTAAGACAGACCTTCTAGCCTACATGCTGACACACAACAACACGATCTCATTTCCTCCATTGAGTCCCAGCGAGTCTGCTGAAATCCTGAGCAGGTGTCAGCAGGCTGTTTTGGGATGGAGAAAGGAAAAGAAGTTGAGGCTTACTCCAGTTCAGTTGGAGGTAACTGTGGGTGGATAAATCTGATTTGGATGAAGGGGACAACTGGAGTTTCATTGTGGGTGCACCCCACCCCTGTAAAAGATTGGGCGTTCTTCAGGTCTTCTGTACTCCTATACTAGAAGTACAGTATAGGTTTTCTCTTGCTACCTACCAGGGATGCTTTCACAGTAGATTTCTTGCATCAACAGCAGACCACCTTAGAGCTCCCTTTCAGATCCATGATTCCAGGATTTGATGACTTAATTCCATGTGCTGCTTTGCTTCAAAAAACAGATGAAATAGGCATGTCCTCTTGTATTGATATAACTTGTATAAAGCACCACAGTACAGACTTCTGGCAATGAATGGATATTTTTAGAATATTTTCTGTTTGCTCTTTCTTATGGAATGCTATCATGAGCTTCATTTAAATAGTAATACTTTTTGAAAAAAATTCCAAGGGTTTTTTGAGTTCCAACCAACTAAATATGAGATCAAGAAAAGGATGAGGAAAGTACCTGGCACTTTCCATAATAGCAGTCAGTGGATAAGTTGTTCTTCCTTCGAAGCAATATACCAATATCAGTAGCGCATGTACAATTTTCTTTCTATACAGTTTCGTTGATATTAGTAAACTGAATTAATATTTGGGTTTGTTAATAGTATTTTGAATGGCATGCTGCTTTGTTATTGTAAACTGGGTGATTGACACTGGCCTTTGGCTGAGGAATAAAGATGTGTTATTTGTAAAGATTGCATTCAATCACTAAGTACTTTGCTACTATTTCCTTAGCCGGATGTCTGCAGTAAGTTCCCCCAACAAGAGAAGGGCAAACCAGCGCAGTGTACCCTGGAATACCGTCCCGTCTGTGGTACCAATGGCGCCACTTATGCAAACTTATGTCTCTTCTGTGCAGCAAAGAGGTCAGTGACTTTCCCAACTTTTTGACAGGTGCTGAAATGACAGGTCCTCCAGTGTGGAGCATGTATTATAGGCATAATGCCACAGGCTCATTCCATGCACAAATATTCTGAGCACATGAGATACTTACCATCCTATCTGTGGAGTTACCTATCCAAACAAGTGGATAGGTAGCAATGAGGCCAGTGGATACTGGCAGCAATGAGGCCAGTAAATTTTTCACTCAATGGAGCTCTAATGGCAGATCTCCCATTGTGTGCTGGGCATACAGTGCTGCAAGCCACTTCCATACATGAGCATTACAAGGGTTTTTGTTATGGGCTGGTGGCTCTAAGCATTTGTTTGTTTGTTTGTTTGTTTGTTTGTTTGTTTGTTTGTTTGTTTTAGGGACAGTGAAGTTCCTCTTGACATAAAGCATGAAGGAGCATGTAAGGTAAAGGTGAATTCTGGATTTACAGATCATTGGGCAGGATTCACTTAATGAACCTTGCCAGCTTGTGCAACAGTATTCCCTCCCCCCTCCCCTTGCGCCCCCTTAAATTGGCTCCACAGAGAGTTGGGAGATCCCCAAGAATAGCATGTCGGGGGAGGGGGGATGATTCCATTTGGCAGACTTGCACAGACAGAACATTCATAATAGTGCAGCATTGAATTCCGCCCAAAGGTTTTAAATACTCTTAAGAGTGCTATTATTACCTACACAAGTGCCATACAGTAAGCTTCTGTTATTTGGGGGGGGGGGAATATTCCATTCTCTAATTTCTTTTATTACTTATCCGGTATTGTTTTAATCTATGCTGACACTTCCAACCTCCTTTAAATAAAATTCTTTTCCTGACCTTGGCTTTCTTCTGGCACTGTTTTCTATATACCTCTGGATTGACCCCCTCTTTCTCTTGGGTCAGCTACCTGATTGTTTGACTAAACAAAGTTCTTCCAGTTAGTTTTTACATGGCTGCAGAGCTTGTGTTAATTTAATTAATATAAAAAGTCATTAATACCGTTTTTCAAAGTTTAGTCACACTAACCAGATATCTAAACACGTCGATGTTCTGTGGAAGTTCTGCTGCCAGGTCAACCCAAATATCAGGCTTTCTCACTGGGGGGACGGAACGCCCATTCCGTCTCCTTCCCACGCCCTTGGTCTCCTTCCCAAACCTCTTGGGATACCTGTTCCACGCCACAGCAAATTCTTCTAGGTTCTGGAAGCCCTCCTGAACCTTCTGAGGGGTTATGAAGCCTTACAACCCCCATTTTCACCCCTTCGGTAAGCGTGCGTCTCGTGGAGCCCAAGAAACGCACACCCGGAGTCAAACTGTGGCAAACCCGGAAGCCTTAGAGTTGGCCTTAGAGCTCAAAAGCCTCAGTACCTGGCACTTTCCATAATAGCAGTCAGTGGGTACGTTGTTCTTCCTTCAAAGCAATATACTAATATCAGTAGTGCATGTACAATTTTCTTTCTTTACATGTATTGTTGATATTAGTATACTGAATTAATATTTGGGTTTGTTAATAGTATTTTGAATGGCATGCTGCTTTGTTATTGTACTACTGGGTGATTGACAATGCCCATTGGCTGAGGAATAAAGATGTGTTATTTGTAAAGATTGTGTTCAATCCCTTAAGTGCTTTGCTACTATTTCCTTAGCCGGATGTCTGCAGTAAGTTCCCCCAACAAGAGAAGGGCATACCAACTGTGTGCACCAAGGAATACCGTCCCGTCTGTGGTACCAATGGCGCCACTTATGCAAACTTATGTCTCTTCTGTGCAGCAAAGAGGTCAGTGACTTTCCCAGCTTTTTGGCAGGTGCTGAAATGACAGGTCCTCCAATGTGGAGCATGTATTATAGGCATAATGCCACAGGCTCATTCCATGCACAAATATTCTGAGCGCATGAGATACTTACCATCCTATCTGTGGAGTTACCTATCCAAACAAGTGGGTTTTCTGGGCAGCAATGAGGCCAGTAAATTTTTCACTCAATGGAGCTCTAATGGCAGATCTCCCATTGTGTGCTGGGCATACAGTGCTGCAAGCCACTTCCATGCATGAACATTACGAGGGTTTTTGTTATGGGCTGGTGGCTCTAAGCATTTGTTTATTTGTTTGTTTGTTTGTTTGTTTTAGGGACAGTGAAGTTCCTCTTGACATAAAGCATGAAGGAGAATGTAAGGTAAAGGTGAATTCTGGATTTACAGCTCATTGGGCAGGATTCACTTAATGAACTTTGTCAGTTGTGCAACAGTACTCTTAATTGTGCTATTATTAATTACTCAAGTGCCATACAGGTATTTAGACAGATTTTATACTGGGAACATGAGCAAAGGCCACCTCCAACAGTATGCATTCTTTCACAGGATGTGTGCAGTAAATTCCCAGAGCCACCTAAGGGCCAGGCTCCTAAATGTACATTGGAATGGAAACCTGTTTGTGGCAGTGACGGTCAGACATATGGCAACTTGTGTGCATTTTGCCATGCGAGAAGGTGAGTAGATCAAATAAAGGTCCTTGTGTAACAAAAAGTGGCCTGCGGGTTAGTGGAATCACTTTTCTGATTCAAACTATGTACGAAATATGTATGAAATACGTACAAAATATGTACAAAACATGTAAGAAATTCAGAAGGAGGAGGGAGTTAACCCCTGGATGCATCTGAGAAGAATGCAATAAAAACATCCACTGTCAACACAACTGACCAGATTATGTATTGCATGTTGAAGTTTCACAAATTTATCTCATCTTTTTCAGACAAAGTGGAAACACTATCAAAATAAGCCACAAGGGTCCATGTAAGGAAAAGGTAAATCAACTGGCTTTATAATTCTCTGTGGCAGCTTATGCTTTTCTTACTAAACACTTTATGCAAGAGGCTGAATTAGTACAGGAGAATTCAATGGAAATACAACCTTTTCCAAAAGGAAAATAGTAGTGAGAGTCTGGAGAGATCACACAGATGTGCATGGTTTTGCAAGTGTGGCTCTGGAGATAAAGTAAGTAAGTATCTCCTCAATCCATTCCCATTTTAGCAAAATAATTTCCTATCCATTTCCACATATAATGCTAGCCATCTAGATGAGTAAATCACCTTCTTTGTAAATCATCACCTTTGGCCAATGCAATTCAGTGTATCAGGTTTATGATATAGAAACGTTTTGTTGTGAAGGGATGGATGTCTTTAGAATGCTCTGTCATGGCTTTGAAAAGACAAGTCTTTTTGCTTCTTCATGGAATCTACTTGCTTCCTCACGAAAAATCAGGGGTTTATATTAAAATGTAGAATTCACAAATCTTGTGTTGCACATCATGAACCTTTTCGTGTTACTAAGGGATGTTTGAGGAAACATTCTGTATTTGGTTTCATAGGACGAGTGCAGTGACTTCCCAGTCCCACCTAAGGGCAAGCCTGCTATATGCACATTTGAATTAGCAGAAGTCTGTGGCAGTGATGGTGTGACATATCCAAACAAGTGTGTGTTTTGTGATGCCAAAAGGTGGGTATATTTCTGTTAACCAGTGTATGAAAATATTTTAATGTAAGTCACTTTGAGCTACTTGGTAAAAAAATAATAATCTAACAAACAACAACAATAAAAACAACAACAAGAGAGTAATAAAGCTGCTGTTGGAAAGAAAGCATACAATTTATACATTTCAAAATGCCTAGCTATGAATTCAGTACATGAATATGCTGTTTTTCCTGGAGAAAAAAGGAAGACTTAGATTAATGCAAGCTAAATCACTGGGATTTACTTAAGGGGGAAGTCCTTGGTTCATCTAAGGATGCACTAGTGAAAATAAGCATGTAGTGTAAAGGCCCTTGGGAAAGGGGGGGAAACGGTTGGAAGATATGTCCTTGGTACATTTGGGAACAATACACTGCAAACATCTCTTGTCAGTATTACTGTGTAGTCTCCATGCCAAAAAATTATCACTTTCTTTTTCAGGAAAAGTGGCGGCAAACTAAAGATAAAGCATGAAGGGCCCTGTGAGGAACAGGGGCAAAAGGTGAATCCACTTGCTAACATAATTTCCTGGTGTGGGATAATGCTCCTCAGTACCCCTTCCAAATGTAATCTCCTAGGCATTCAAGAAATAAAAACTTCCCCCCCAAAGAGAGTCTCAAAACACGACAAAATACATATTCACTTATTATGAATAATAAGCCTCAAGGAATATGGCATATTCTAATCCTTAAAAAAAAAAGGTATTCAACCATTATTCAGCCTTACATGCCTTCAAGTCATTTGGCTTTGAGTTGTTATCTGAATCCTTAGGACTGAAGTGAAAACACCGCTCTTTGCACTATGTCAAAAGGTCACACAGGTGTTGCTACTTACAAAACACTTACACATTGGCAGATTTTTCCCTTGGAGAAATCCTCCAGTTTCTCCAGTTTTTGTGCCAACATAACACATGCACCTTGGTAGGCAATTGCATATAGAATCTTGCCTCATTGTGGTTAAACACCCATGTGATGAGGGCTGTGGTCATGAAGCATGTTTTTTCACCTTTTTCTTTTTTGAGGGGAGGAGCAAGTCTAGTCATTGCATGGTCCCAAAAACAATTCAGACTAATATTATTGTTCATTATAAGACAGCTAACTACAGCTGAAAAACCAGGACACATCTACACTTATTTTGGTCTTTGATTTCCTCTGTTTGTCCCATGACGTCTAGGCACAGGTCTAAGCAGGGGTTGTTATTTTGGTCCTGCTGTTTTCTCTGGGGAAACCTGTGGTTTAACACTGAATTGGAACAAATATCACCCTGCTCAGTCCCATGTCTAGAAGTCGCAGGACAAACTGAGGAAATCTCAGACCAAAAAAGAAGTGTGAAGGAGCCCTCAGAGTGTGAGTGAAGAAAGGGAGGGTGAAAGGAAGAGAAAATAAATTAACTGAAGGCTCAATCCCTGTTTTCCAAACTACTATGTATCTGAAATCTCTTAACTTGGAACTGAAGGATTGGATGGATTTATGTCTGGCCTGACCTCTCTGATATAACAATGCTAACATTTTATTTTATTTTCCCAGGGCGAATGAAAGAAGACTTAGTGGAAAGCAGCAAGAATTACTTTTAAACTGAAGAAAGATACTCTCTGCAAATATCTTTATTTTCTAGTTTAAAGAAAAGTTTTTCCTGATCTGCTAATAGAATAAACTCGAAGCAACTAAATTCTCTGCCTTTGTTTTGTTATCAACACTACCCTGAGAATGAATCATTCCATGAAGTTGTCATTTTTACGCATTCACCATTTACAGGTTTTGTTCAAAAATTCTTGGTTCTAACTTTAAAATATATATATACATAAAATACAGCAAAACAGCAGCACCTGTTTTCCATTAGCATTATCCGATGACTTGAAATCAGAATCAAATAGATACTTACAAGATAACCCCTTCAAAATGTCTATTAGAATGGGAACAGCATGGTATGTCTATTAGAATGAGAGTCAACCAAGAGATACATTGGGCACTGTTCAAAGACTCCTTCAAAATTATTTTAAAGTCTCATTTAACTTAACAATATATATCTAACAATATCAATATTATCCTGTTCAGAGCAGCACTAGAGTACCATCAATTCCCAAAATACAAGTTAAAGCTGAACAAACAATTAATGGCAACAGTAGCTAGAGCAAGTTGAGACTCCTTCAGCCGAGAGCAAAAAAGAATTGCTACTCCCTCACGTAAAATAATACAGCTACTTAACTCTTGGAAGGGGGGGGGGGGCAAAAGAACTCATAGAATTGTACCTACCATGTCACCATGCTCTCACCATGAGGTCACAACTAAAAAAAGGGAGGAATTTCAAATTGGATGCATCTTCTGTGAATCCCACTCTGATTGGCAGGAAGGGTCAAACAACAATAAAGGGTTGGCCTTCATCCAATTTCCAAACACACTATCTGCCAGCAGTAATCTCCCATCCCTGATACATTTGAGTGAAATAACCCTTCACTGGAAAAAAAATCAAAGTCCAAAGGGAAGGACTTGGGGCTGCTGGTCCTTACAGCTCTGATAACTCACATGCCCTCTACTAACAGATCCATTAGGATGATGCCAATTAAAAAGGCCTCTCTAGGGGCCTCGTGTTCCTGTTGTTATGCTCCTCCTTCTGATGGTGAAACGTTTCCCCTTTCCCACTTTTTCTTTTTTGTTATTTTAATTGACCCAGAGAATTTTCATGATTTCATGACATGAAACAGTTCTGTTAAGAGGTTAACAATGCAGCCCTACAAATTTCCTTGTAGCTGTTTATTTAAACAAAAAAAAGGAGGGAGGAGACATCCTTCTTTGAAATTTGAACTTTTTATCACAAATTATGTACTGCAAAAGTGCAAGAGGGAGAAAAAACCCATAGTAAATGACTTCCAGCTTTATTGAGTGGGTAATGAGACAAGAGGGGTACCACTTTCCAAGAGAGAATGTTGGCAACTCTGAAGGTTAATATTCCAAGGCAGCTCTCCTAGCATAATTTCTTGCCTTCCAGTACCATCCATAAGGCACTAATCAATCAAGTGCACTATCTTACCATTCAGTGAATTGGGATCAGTTTACTGGACTAGGTATCCTTAGGTCCATACTTACATAGGTGTGATTCATGCAACCTCCTGCCTTTTCTACACCAGTGACAGACCTTGGGGTCTCAAATTTCAAAGGCGCCCTGTGCGAAGCCAAAATTTGGTTACCCCTACCTCTCACCTTCCATCCTACATCATAGTTGTGACACCTCCTGTGACACTCCAGCGGCAGGCTCCACAGTTAGTGTGACGAAACCAGTCACACTCCCCTGGCTACGCCTTTTTTGGGGTGAGGGTTTGGGGGGGGGGAGAAGAATCACAAAAAGGTCCAATTTGTGTACAACCTACACATGGGATGAATACCTTATTGTGTGCTGGAAGAGGAATATGTACCCTCACCACACAAAGTGGTCCTTTCGTTTCTCATTGTTGCAATTACTGCAAATTCTTTATTATAACTTCCAGTTGTTATTTATCAACATAGTAATCTTTTGTGGCATTAACATGGGTTATCTCAAAACTGATATACCATGACTGTTGACAAGACACCAGAGCTTTGATGTGTCTGTGTGGGGAGGGGGGAATGTTCAAAATCCCATTATATAAAGCTATTGTCTTTGAAAAGCAGTAGTCTTCTTGCTGCCTTACGTCTGCCACAGGTGAAATAACGTAAGAATGTTCATTGTTAGAGAGCATTGAGATAAACCATGTTTTGATTTAGGTAAAGGAATGTGATTGCTTCTATAGATATCAAGCACTATAAGTGTGCCCATGATTGCTGCCAATAAGTTCTTGGGCTGAGCAAACCGCTAGCTGAATCTTGAGAGGAAAGGACTGTCTTCATTAACCATGAAGATAAAAATATATGTGATTCTTTCCCTAGCAAACTGTTGCTTCCTTTTAGGTAAGTATACTCTCCAGCTCTCTGTAATCAAGGACCACTTTAAACATTTCTTTTTATCTAGATGAGGCAAAGAAAACAGGAAAATGGGTGTTTTACAATGGATTTTAAAATATATGTTTTTGCCACTTTGGGCAAAGCCTTCAACAACCTGGAGTTCTCCAGATGTTTTGGACTTCAACTTTGCTCAACCAAACCCATCATAGCTGTGCTGGCTGGGGCTGATGGGAATTGTAGTCCAAAGAGTCTGGGCAGCACCAGGTTGGGGATGGATTTGGTAGCTGATACATTCTCTCTTCCTGGTGCCTGGATCCACGATTAGGAAAATGGGGGTGGAGAAATATGTGCACTAATCTTCAGATTTGGGGGAGGTGGGTAAAGGAAAAAGTAATATATAAACTGGCCCCAAGGAACAATTGATGTATTTATTTCAAAATGCTATATTAGATAATGGGAGAAACCCATTGCATGCATGTGTCACCATACAAAATTGTATTGTAGTCTTGTATTGCAGTTCCCACTATGTATTGTACTGTGATGTAATCCCCATTGTGGGAATTCGCTGGAGCAAATACAAGTTCAGATTGCAGTTAATTGCTCCAAGATCCTTATCAATGAAGTCTGAATCCATTATCGTACAAATATTATCGGGCCTTTTTATTTTATTTTATTTTACAAATGTGTAGTTGTAGCTGTAGTAGTAGTAACAGCAGCAGCAATATTACACCCCACAGCATCAAATCACACGCTGCTTTACAAAGTGACATAGCAAAAAAATTCCCTGTCACAAGGAGCTTAAAGTCTAAATTCTTGCTTCAAATTTATCAGCAGAACATTTTCTTTGCCAGAGATAACATTTTAAAATTCTGTAAAATTTGAGTTAATCATGTATTTACCACATTTGCATATTGTGTTTCTGGAAAAGGCAAAGCATGGGAGAGCAGGGGGAAGAAATTCAAGTGTTGTCTCTTTTATAGCATTATGTAAGAAAGTTACATACTGTAATGGCCAAAAGAGGGAACATTCTGGGATGAGAGGAAGGTCGCACCAGCTCACCTCTGAGATGGCTGCTGATGGAGGCAATTGGGTTGACCGGAGCCTAAGAGCAGCTGGCTCCGAGGGGGGGGGGAGCCTTTGGTGTTTCACTTTATCCTCAGGCCATGTACCTACCATACATTTAAAGCGCCCCACCAAAGTATCCTGGGAACTGTAGTTTGGTAAGGGTGCTGGGAACTGTAGCTCTGTGAGGGGGTAAATTACAGTTCCCAGGATTTGGAGTTGTTGCTTTAAATGTATAGTGTGTATGCAGCCTCTGATGCAGCCAGATAAAGGGATTGTGTTTTTTTTAAAAATACAACTCAATCTTTTAGAGCAACAGGCCATGTAAGACCACAGAGTATTCAGCATTTTTTAAAAGGGTCAGAAATGTGAAATGCCAAAGCTAATTTTCAACTTCTGGAAATTAGCCTTTCTTGTTGAAAACTCAAGAATGTAATAAAATACAGGAGATGATTGCCGGTACATAGGTGATGATTGGTTGTTCTTAATACATTCTCAAATCATTTCACAGGATTGGTTGTTCTTAATACATTCTCAAATCATTTTACAGGTACCGGAACTGCAGATAAGGTCAGTTAACATGTTTGTGAATACCATATTTGTTTTTGTTTTGGAATCACGTAGTCTCTCATTCTGCATATCATGCTGTCATGAAAGAAATGTGTCTCAGAAACAAATAATGGAAACAGATTGCACCCAGAGAATATAGCTGCTCTTTAGAATACAGTAAAGTTCTGCCGTCTTTTAATTACGTGTGCGGCTGGAATAAATAGTTGGCATTACACCCATTCATTTCCTGCTTCTGCATTCAACATTATAGATTTTGACACATTAGGTGACTTAGCAGCTGATTAAAATTGCATATATACATAGTTTGTGCAACAAACGGAACTGGGACAAGAATGGATCTGAACAGAATAGCCATTCAGCCATGTGGAGAGGGCAGAGTTGAAGGCTATGCAGACTTTTTCTGAATAAATAGACTCTCTCTGAGTCTAAAAGTGAGTAATAACCCAAATCCTCTACCACCTCTTACAATTGTGTATCCAGTTAGAGAGGACACAGCCGGAGAAAAGCTTCCTGTCGGTTTCCCTTTGCAAACTCATTTTACCTTTGTTTTTCAGCTGGACTGCAGAAAATACCTAAAAGGTAAACGAGCCCAGATAAGCTGTGATACGAGGTTTGCACCAGTTTGTGGAACTGATGGTCTTACTTATGGCAGCGAATGTATGCTGTGTGCCATTATCAGGTGAATATCTACATAATCTGCCCCCCACATAAGCTGGGAGAGTGGTTTGTAATAGTAACAGGTGAATTTCTTTTCAGGGGCGGGGGAATAGACTCTGCCTGCCACTGCCCCATTACTCTATGATGTCATCAATGCTTCTGGTTAGTTTTCAGGATGCTGCTCTTCCACTTCAGCGTGGGTTAGGGAGGGAAGAAATGGTGAAGGGAAAAGGAATAAGGCAGAAATATCACCAAGGTCTCCTGCAGTGTTGGCTCTGATCCGATTGATCCGATGCACTCTGCAAAGAGAAAGAGAAACCAGAGTGCACCAATATTTAAAGACTATGGTCTCACCCACCCAATTTGCAACATACAATTTGCCCCAGCAACCCGGTTACCCAATAATGATGCCAGGCAACAACTATTAACCTGCCTGGCAACAAGAGGCCTGGCCTGGTGGCCCACACCGCAACACATGCTCTCATTTATTGGAGAACATGCTTTTTCAGGATGCTGCTCTTCCACTTCAGTCTAAAATAGTGATTGCAATCCATTATTATGTCACAATAATGTTAGCATGTGTTGCAGCGGCAGACTTCCAAAATGTGAAATTACGTACCTCCATTCATCATCTTTATGTTACCCCTCCAATGAAAGAGAACCAATGGGGGGGAGGGGGGGAGGTATGATCTTAAGTATCTGCCTTTGAATGTTTCATCTCCATGTTAAAAATATTTACTAATTCCAGGCTCTCTCTTTCTAGGTGTGGAAAGCTTGTAGATCTGGCACATGAAGGAAAATGTGTAAATATCATTGTTCTTTCACTTGAAACCAAATCATTTCTTTGAAAATGAACCTAATATTTGTAGTTGTACTCTGGCATGTGACAATTCATTCGAATAACAGTTGAATGCAGGGTGCAAATACATTTTTATTTTAAATAAATTGCACCTCAGATGTATACATGTGTGTAGCTCTGATAATGCAGATTTGATCCGCAGTTTAATTAATGGGTTGATCAATTGTTTAATTTCTGCTATCTCTTTGCAAGTGTCTTGACTTTCAGAAGACATCTGAAGGCAGCCCTGTTTAGGAAGCTTTTTAATGTTTGATGCTATATTGTTTTGTTATTATTATTATTTATATTCTTCTGGGAGCTGACCAGAGTGGGTGGGTAAACCCAGCCAGATGGGCGGTGGTAGAAATAATAAATTTATTATTATTATTATTATTATTATTATTATTATTGATCTGCTCTTTCTCATGGGGCAATATGATATATTTTGCTTAATGCTTTATATACATACAGCTTATATGAATAATTGCAGCAAAATGTCCTGCTAATGAACAGATGTATTGGGAAACATTCTCTGCTTGGTTTCACAGGATGACTGCAGCGATTTTCTAGAACCAATGAAGGGCTACCCTCCCAAGTGCACAGCAGATCATGGATCTGTCTGTGGTAGTGATGGTGTGACGTACCCAAACAAGTGCGCTTTTTGTATTGCCAAAAAGTGAGTTGATAACATAAAGTCCTTGTGTAAATGAAAGTGATCCCTGGGGTATCTGGGCGTGCAGTTCTGCAGCACAAAGTTGAGTACTGCCTTAGGTGCTGCTTGAGAAATATACAGTACACGAAAACATATATATTCTGTGATGCCAGGAAATCAATGACTTTAGACATTTTTTATTTATTTTTTATCTCAAGATACCAAAATGGTAGATCCTCCTGAATGGGACACCATGGGTTTTTCCTTTTTATGAAGATGTTGTTTTATTCTGAGAAGGCATGGCACAGTATTATTTATTAGCATGTTTTGATTTGTTTATAGGAAATGTGGATGTCCTCTGGAGATAAAATATCCTGGAGAATGCCAAATACAGGCAAGGCCATTCTGATTCCATGAAACATTTGTTCTGATTCTATTTATTTTTTTAAAAAGTTATTTTCATATTTGTATGTATACATATATAAAAATTGTGATATTCCAGAATTTTCACAAAGTTTATAAGAAATAAAGAGAAAGAAAAGAAGGCCATGGTAATCCCCATTTTATAGGCAATTTTTTCAGAACCAAGTAAACAATATTTGGGAGTCTATCTAGCTCCTTGGTCCATTGAGTCACCGTCTCCCTATTCAGTGGAGTGAAGACTATACCATTTTTCTGATTTTCTGGAGTGATATACAGATGCTGTGATTAAAACTAGATGGATCCCAAGTTGGTCAACTTCATCTCACCACCCACTTGTGTAGGTATCCCTCATCCCTCCCTTGGGAGAGACAGCCTGCTAACACTGGGCATTGTCCCATACATGAAAACAGGTTGCTAACAACAGAGGAAGGAAACAAGTCAGAGCTTAAGAAAAGATGGAGCTGGTCACTATTCTACAGAAATCCTGCCCAGTATCAGAATGGTGCTTTATATCATTTCAATCAACCTAAAGGATTTAACAAGGGGCACTCATGAAATAAAAGGAGGAGAAGGAGCAGATACCCTGTTGTAATTTTATTTATCAATGAAAAAAATACACTTGCTTAATATACAGTGGAACCACGGGTTACGTACCATCCTCCTTACGAATGCTTTGGGTAATGAGCTCTGCTAACCCAGAAGCAGGTGTTCCTGGTAGCGAACTTTGCCCTGGGATGCGAGGGGAAGTCGCACGGTGGCAGTGTGGCAGCAGCGGGAGGCCCCATCAGTGAAAGCGTGGCTCAAGATTTCGGATTAAGAGCAGACCTCTGGAATGAATTAAGTTCGTAATCGGAGGTACCACTGTATAAAAAGGCACTTATAAAGCACATTTACATTCTATTTCAAATAATAGGTTGATATTTTCCCAATGGTTTTCTTTTAGCCACATGTCTGCAGTAAATACCCAGAAACAGTGAAGTGCGATGATGAGGACAGTCCTGTCTGCTCCAGCACAGGAGTGACATATACTAACAAATGCCTCTTCTGTGTAGCATGGAGGTTAGTGGGTTTAGTTTAATGCAACAGCTACAAGAATGGGGATGTACCTGATGTGAAGCTATATCATCCATCTAGTTCAAGCTGACTCTACACCAGTGGTTCCTCACATTTTTTTGGCAGTGCCCCACCTAAGCATCTATAAAATCCTGATGCTCTCTCCCTGTGACATGAAATTCCTATTAGTCAAAAAGTGAACTCCTATTCATTTGTGTCCTATTCATGTGGAGGAAGCCTAAAAGACCACTAACTTGGTCTAAAAAAGCTTCAAAATTGCCCCCCATAAAAATCAAATTGCCCCCCTGTGAGGCATGTGCCCCATGTTGGGAACCACGGCTCTACACTTAAATGCTGTGGGGTCCTTCTTTTAGCTGTGAAACTCCTTCCCCGCAGAGGTGCCAGATGCACAGTTTTTGCTAGATTTTGAAGGCACGCGTCTTGATTCTAGCTTCTTATTCCTGAGGTATTATTTTAAGGACTCGTCCTACTTTTCTGATTCTAAGTTGTTTAACCCATTTTTATACCACTTTTTTATATTGTTCTATTCAGCCCAGGTATCTGATTGTGAAGGGCAGGTAAGAAGTTCAACAAACAAACAAACAAGCAAGCAAGCAAGCAAGCAAGCAAGCAAGCAAGCAAGCAAGCAAGCAGAAGAATATTTGTTCATTTTCTGCCATGTCATAAGTGTGGTAGGGGTAGGACATGGATATAGGCTGCTCATATACACAGTTTAAACCAATGGAATCAAGATGGTTCCTTAATACATCTTCTGTCTGTATTGTCTTATTTGTGTGCCCATGTTCTTTACAATGCTGCCTTTTGCATGCCTACCGAGGAAAACACTTCCTCCTTATTACATTGCAACTTTATTGCATTTCTTTTTACAGGAAAAGCGGAGGGAGCATAACTATTGTTCATGAGGGTAAATGTAAACCAAAGGTAAATCTTGTTATGACGTCAAATCTTCTCCTATTATGCTTATATTAAAACTTCTGTGTCAACTGCCCCTGTTACCACAGGTTAATTCTCTGGATAGCTGGTATTTTTTTATAGTTTGTCTTTTTATGTTGGTACAGTAAATTAACACTCAGTAAGAAACATCTTTAAAAGGAAAGGGGAAAACCCATTACCAATGGTGAGAGATCCACTGACCCTGGTGGGAGCCAACACGGGGGTGGTAGCTATTCTCTCTCTCCTCCTGTCTGTCCAAGAGTTAGGTCTCCTCATCTCAGGACCCCTGCGGTCTCAGCCACCCCCTTTTCAATCTTTTTGGGGTTTGCTTCTCCAGCAAATTCCTGCAGATAATATGCTGGAGACACAGATCCCTGCACCAACTGGTAAACAGTGGATTCGGTCCTGCTAAATTTGATGCTGTGTGTTCCCCTGCAGATAAGAGGCAGAAGCTGCCAAAAGGTGTCTGGATACATAGAACAGAGAAACAGACCACTTTCTAAAATGTATGGAAGAGATATCATGAACCGTAAAAGCTTAACTGGAAGGCAAAACAGTAACCAAACTCCTACTCTTGCCCAGTTGCGTCATCCCAAAGCTTGTTAAAGCATCATGCAGAGCCGTCTTTCCCATTGGTCTTAGTGGTTCGTTGTGCCGGGGCGCCGGCCTCTCAGGGTTGCCCCAGCAAGTGGGGGAGCTGCACGGCTTTGCCGGCAGCCTCCCCTTTCCCTGCACGCCCACCAGCTGCGCCCCGCCAACTATATGGTTAGCATGCGTGCAGCTTCCTTCCCAAGCCTCCGCAGGAGGAGAGCGATCCCCACAGATCCCAAGCCTCTGCATCTGCTAAAGATGGCCCTGCTCCCGGTCGTTGTCCTCCTCCTGCTTCCTGGCAAAAGGCGGCATGCAGCCTTCCTGAGAGCCAGTGTGGTGTAGTGGTTAAGAGCGGTAGTCTTGTAATCTGGGAAACTGGGTTCGCTTCCCTGCTCCTCCACATGTAGCTGCTGGGTGACCTTGGGCCAGTCACACTTCTCAGAAGTCTCTCAGCCCCACTCACCTCACAGAGTGTTTGTTGTGGGGGAGGAAGGGAAAGGAGAATGTTAGCCGCTTTGAGACTCCTGAAGGGGAGTGATAAAGCGAGATATCAAATCCAAACTCTTCTTCTTCCTGGGCTGCCTTCTTGTGCCCCCCATGCTGGAGAGCATGTCCACCAGCACATTTTCCTGCTTCATCGCCACCACCATGCCAGGGATCGAGGCAGTGGGGAAGGCAGAGGACATTTTCCACCGCCCCCTCCCTTGTTTTGGAGTTGCTGGGGGGGGGGCGCTGGAGGGATCTTTGCACCATGGCACCGGATATGCTTAAGACAGCTTGGCCTCATGTATAATATATCATGCTCTTAAATACCATGGGGAAAGTCAAGTGTTGGCACAGTACTAGGGACATATTTCAGAATATAAGGTTGTCTTCAAGCTGCAGTTAGAATCAGAGAATTGTAGAATTGGAATACACCCTAAGTCCAGCCCCCTGCAATCCCTGACAGATGTACTACCCACCCTCAAAAAAAAAAAAAAAAATCCAGTGAAGGAGATTCGGCTGCTACAGGCAGGCAAGCAGCCAGCCCAGGTGGTGGGCAGCACAAGCAAGCTGTTTAGTGAAGGGGCGGGGGCGCTTCACAGAGTGGTTTGCAAATTGCTCTGCGAAGTGCCTGCCCTCTTCTGTTAAATACAGCTGCAGTGAAGTTTAATGGAGGGAGAGCAGGTGCTTCAGAAAACTGCTCTTTGGTGCACCTTCCCACCACCACCTTTAAAAGGTTAAGTCTTGCGGTGAGGTGTAAAGGAAGGAGGTTGGTGAAGTATAAAAGGGGGAGGGATTGGTCAGGTGTGGGGATGGCAAGAGAAGCAAGCTAGGGCAGCTGCCTCTAGTACTTGCAAACTTACGTATTTCATCACTGATTTCTCCATGGAAATGAAGGGATCGTATTTGGAAATATTCTATATTTTGTTTCATAGGATGTGTGCAGTGACTTTCCATACGATGTTTGCACAATGATAGAAAACCCTGTCTGTGGCAGTAACGGTGTAACATATATCAATTTATGTCTATTCTGTAAGGCCAAAAGGTGAGTACATTTGTACTGCTGTTTACCTTCCCGCCACAGGGGTACCTATTTATCTACTTGCACTGGCATGCTTTTGGACTGCTAGGTTGGCAGAAACTGGGGCAGAGCAACGGGAGCTCACCCGAGCGTGGGGATTAGAACTGCCAACCTTCTGATCAGCAAGCCCAAGAGGCTCAGTTGTTTAGACCACAGCGTCACCCACATCCCTCCATGGCATTTGCCTTTACCTACATTTGTATTAACCAATGTATGGGAAGGTAGAAAATGAGATATCCAGTAGAGCTTTCTGAAATATACAGGCAGGGGTAGCAACAAGATTTCCTGGGCTCAGTACACTGGGTGGGGAATGGAGTCCTTGCACACACACCCCTGTAATCTATTGATGAGCTGCTGCTTTTGTAGATATATTAACTTAGCCTAGCCTGCATCACAGTTACAAAGATAAGATGGGGGTGGGGGAGGAAACAGAGGATAATGTACATAATCTTGAGTGTCTGATGCTATAAGTCAATTCACCCTCATTGGTGGGTAGTGCTGTGGCCAGGCCCCAGACCCATAAGTGATTCAACAAATAGCAGGCTGGATCGCCCAGCTGCCAGCTATTCGCCATTGGGCAGGCATTCCCCTAGCAGGCCCAACCACCCAATGGGGATGCTTGGTCCCACTCTGTATCGCCTGGTTCCTGCATCCATTTTCCAACCCTCCAAGTGTCCTTTTTTCCAGGGACGTCCTTGATTTAGAGAAACGTCCCGGTTTCTGATTTGATCCTGGAATGTCCCACTTTTCTTTAGGATGTCACTATTTTCATTGGAGAAATGTTGGAGGGCATGGAGTTATCCGACTCCTGAGCCATCGGAAGTCAATCCTGTATAGGGAAGGTTTTTTTTTTAATGTTTAATGTTTTATTACCTTTTTATATATGTTGGAAGCTGCCCACAGTGGCTGGGGCAAACCAGTAAGGTGTGTAGGGTATAAATATTAAAATTATCATTATGGAATGGGATGTCCCTATTTTCATCAGAGAAATGTTGGAGGGTATGCATTTTCTCTACAATGCAATTCTATGCATGCCTACTGAAAAGTAAGCCCATGGGTTAAAGTGGATATGTTTCTTGTCTGTATTGCCTGATGTGTCTGTGTTCTTTACAGTGCAATACTTTGGATGTCTATTGAGAAGTAGACCCTTAGTCTCTCGAAACACAGCTTTATTATTTTTCTTTTTCTAGGGCAAGTGGAGGTGTTCTAACTATTGTTCATGAGGGTAAATGCAAGCCAAAGGTAAACCTCACTATTGCATTGTGATAATTTATTATTTATTATATTTCTTACCTATCCTCCACCGTGAAGTCCCAGGGTGGTTTACAATATAAAAAAAACACACAATATATTGTGGTTGTCCCCCACAAAAGCCTTTCCACTGCTTTCATTGCAGAGTCATATCTATTTCTGTAGAGGCACATCAGGCTAAAGGCACTGGGTGCATGTGTTTGTACATTCACATACCAATTCACTCCCACAAAAGTTGAAATGCAGGCAAAGGGCTCTTTAAATCTCCTTTTCCCTGGTGTGAGCAGCTAAAAAAACTTTGGATGAACCCGTCCTTTGGGTACCTCAGATGTTCAGTACCATTTCTCTCCACTTGTCTCCTGGCTGAGAAACTTCAAGGAGACACCCAAACACCTCTTGCTATTTGAAATATACTCAGAGTCGCAAAGTGATTCCATGCTCTTTATTCAGCTCATAGTGGTGAGGAGGAATGAAAGTCCCCTCAAAGTATCTGCTTTATATACATTATTAACACAATGGGCTGCACGTGATTGGCTAATTCCGGACTTCTCCTGTAGGCCAATCAGGTTGTGGATTCACTTCTATCTGGAGCTGGATTGGGTGGCTCCTGCCGACCAATCATACTGCTGCATTGTTCTAGGACCAATCAGACTGCTGCATTCTGAATCCTATTGTTCTAGGACCAATCAGACTGCTGCATTTTGGATCCTATTGTTCTAGGACCAATCAGACTGATGCAGTTTGGATCCTATTCAATTCAGTACATAGCACCCCTCCCCTCTAAGTTCCAGTCCTGCCCGGGAGGTCGCATTCATAGTCCTCGAGGTACGCTGGCGGCCTACGTGTGCATTGCGGCCTGGGGTGTTCCCTGGTCCGGGGTTCAGGTTCTGGCTCGTGTTCCAAGGATGCTGGCTGTAATGGGGCCGTTTAATCTGGTGCAACCAGCTCGCTCAGTCATGGTTCTGGTTCTGGTGTCCTTTTGGCCTCGCGTGTCCTCTCTGTATTTACTGATTCTGCCTCTCCTGCTGGCCCCTCCTGTTCTATGGGCCTCATTGCCCCACTGTTCCCTTGGGACTCCTCTGACCCTCCTCCTCCTGGTTTTCTCCCGGGAATCGTCGCCGTATCTGGTCACAGTGGCGGCGCCAGCATTGCCCCCCATCTGTTAGGTCCGGGAGTTCCTGCCTTCCCCCACCACTGCCTCATCCTGAGCTCTATTGGGGTGAAGGCGGTCCAATCTGATTGCAAGGCGCCAACCCATTAGTAGTTCAGTGGGGCTCTGGCCAGTTGTTGGGCTGGGGGTGCTGTGCTATGCTAGAAGGAATGTGGCAAGGCGGTACTACTAATCCCCTTGCGTCATGCGGCGGAGGGTGTCCTTGGTGGTCTGGACCATGCGTTCTACTTGGCCATTGGTGGCAGGGTGGAATGGCGCCGAACGGATGTGGCGGATGGCGTTATGCGCTATGAAGGTTTGGAATTCTCATGATGTAAATGCGGTCCCGTTGTCTGAGTCGAGAGTGTCAGGGAGCCCGTGGGTTGCAAACAGCCTGCGTAATACCCGGATGGCTGCGGACATGGAAGTGGACGGTACCAGTGCGATTTCCAGCCATTAGGTGTAGGAGTCCACCACTATGAAGAATGTTTTCCCCTGAAAGGGGTTAGCGAAGTCCACATGCAGGCGTGACCATGGTGCTCGAGCGGACTCCCAGGACTGGACTGGGGCCCTTGGGGGATCTGGGCGGGATTCTTGGAAGACCTGGCAGTGTTTGACCCTGGCCTCTATCTCTCCGTCGATCCCCGGCCACCACACACGGCCTTCATTCTCACTACCCCTGGGTGTGTCTTGTGTAGGGCTGTGAGGACCCTTTTGCAGAGGGGCTGGGGAACAACGACCCTGCTTCCCCATAACAGGCACCCCTTGTGGGCCGACAGTTCATGTTTGTGGGTTGTGTAGCTGGCAAATTCTGGCCCGGGGCTGCTGCTGGGCCATCCCCTCCACACCCAGTCCAGGACCCGGGAGATGACCCTATCTTTCTTGGAATTGTGTGCAACCTCTTGTGCCTGAATAGGGCGGTCGGGAAGCAGCTCCAGGCTCATAACCTCTTGTGCAGGTGCTGGGTCAGGGCCTGTTTCCGGTAGTGGTAGCCTGCTGAGGGCGTCCGCATGGCCCATCGCCTTCCCAGGGCGGTGAATCAGTGCATACTGGTAGCTGGCAAGGAAAATTGACCACCTGAGGACGCGAGGAGACAGTACTTGGGGTTCTGCTTTTCGGGGGCAAACAAGCCAAGCGACGGCATGTGGTCAGTCACCACGGTAAAGGGCCACCCGTACAAGAAATCATGGAATTTTTTTACTCCCTTCACGATTGCCAGACCCTCCTTGTCGATTTGCGAGTAGTTCCGCTTGGTTGCGTTGAGTGTCTGGGAAAAGTATGACACCGGTACCATCTGGGGGTTGGTGTCCCAGGACAGCGCCGATGCCATAGGGAGAGGCGTCGCATGCTAGCACCACCGGCAGCCTCTCGTCGAAATGTGCCAAGACTTAGTTTGAGACAAGCAAGTTCTTGACTGCCTGGAATGTGGCCTCCTGGCGCTGGCCCCACACCCAAGGGGCCCCACACCCAAGGGGCTTGTCCAGGAGTCTGTGTAGGGGCTCCGCTACCGCTGCCTTGTGGGGAAGGAAGGAATGGTAAAAGTTCAATAGTCCCGAGAAGGCCTGAAGTTCAGTCTTGCTCTTGGGCGCTGGAGCATCACAAATGGCCCGTACCTTGTCCCCAGTCAGGTGGACCCCTTCTGCATCCACCATAAATCCCAAAAAGTCTACCTGAGGCACTCCTAGTAGACATTCTTCCCGCTTCACCTTGAGACCCGCCGTCTGGAAACGGTGCAGAACGGTGCGGAGGCAGTCCTCAAACTCCTCTGGTGTGGGCCCAGCAATCAACACATCATCGAAGAAGGGGGTGACGCCAGGAATCCCTTTAAGGAGAGAGTCCATTAGATTCTAGAATATGCCTGGCGCCACGCTGACACCGAATTGCAGCTGCTTTACCCTGAACGCTCCTCTGTGCGTCACAATCTGTGCCTCTGCTGTGGCCTCATCTACTGGCAGGTGTTGATATGCTTGGGCTAAGTCCAGCTTGCCAAAGATTTTTGACCCAGCCAGGGTGGCAAAGACATGGCTGACCACTGGCACTGGGTATGCATGGGCCGTGAGGGCCTTGTTTATGGTACATTTGTAGTCTGCACAGATGCGGACCGAACCATTAGGCTTGACGGGTGTGACGATTGGGGTTTCCCAGGGGGCATTAGGCACTGACTCCAGCACTCCTTGCTCCACGAGCCGGTCCAATTCCTTGTCTATATGGGGTTTCAGGGCGAACGGGACCCGGCGGGCCTGAAGCCTGACCGGTCGTACATCGTGGTCAAGCTGTAGAGCAATGGGGGGCCCCGTATACTGTCCCAATTTCCCATTGAAAACCCCCGGAAATTCCTTGCATATAACGTCCACGTCCACTTGTAAGCTAGTGTGGTTCACCCCGGTGACGGCTAGCCCCAGTGGTCCAAACCATGCCAATCCCAGTAAGCTAATGTAGGGGCCCTTGACCACAAGCAAGTGTCGCGTCCGCCCTCGGTATTGCACCCTGAAGGTCACCACCCCCATTGTGGGGACCTTACGTCCTGGAGGGTGAATGGGGCCAGCCTGAGTTTGGGACCCCCAGTAGGACACAGTTCCCTTAAGGTCCTTGCCGAGATTATGGATAGCATTGAACCCGTGTCAAGCTCCATGCGGCATGGGGCCCCCTCTATCCGTACCTCTACATAAATTTTCTCTACGTTGGGGTGGGGCTACTGGTATACCTGGAAGTCCGTGAGCTCCGTCGAGTTGCCTTGGTGCATTGGCCCCCGGGACCTGGGGCTCTTGGATTGGTCATCTGATGCCTGGCGTCGGGTGGGCCGAGCCCGACACACCCGGGCGATGTGTCCCGATTATCTGCACTGCCTGCACTCTGCGTTGCGGAAACGGCAGGTCCTCCTCTCGTGACTTTCCCTGCAGCTTGCGCAGTTCCCTCCTTCTCGTCGGGGCAGCTGTGGTCTGTGCGCTGCTTGAGTGTGCTGCTGTATTCGGTGCATCTCCTCCCTGTCGGATCCTGAGTCGTCGGTGAGGTCTTCGTGGTGGACCCTCGGTTGGGACGGCAGGCTCGGCCGTGCCTCTTGCATCGACCTCTCGGCAGCTTCCGTTGCCAGGGTCTCCTCCAGAGCGAACTGGAACGTTAGGTTCTTCTTAGCGTAGAGGCCTCGTTGCAGCTTCTCATCCTTCAGGCCACCAACGAGGCGGTCACGAAGCATGTTCTCCAGCTCTGAGAAGTTGTAGAACCGGGCGGCTTGGTGGAGAGAGGTCACAAACCCAGTTATGGTTTCCCCAGGGGCTTGCCGCTTTGCATAGAAGGCATTTTGACGAGCCACCACTGAGGGCTGTGGCGAAAAGTGCCCCTTCAGCTGTTCCATTATTGTTTTGTATGGAACAGTAGTGACATCTTCAGGCACAAGGAGAGCCTGGCCAATTTCAAACGTCTCCTCTCCACAAAAGAATATCGCCCTCTTCTTGGCGTCTTCTTCGTCGGTGACCCCTTTGACTTCTAGGAGGAAGGTGAAACGGGAGGCGTACACTTCCCAGTCTCCAGATGCTGGGTTGAATGGCGAGAAGCTGCTGTCGGTTGCCAAGGAACTGAGTTCCTTGTGTCCCGGAGCTGAAGCCTGGATACACGGTGCGAGGCAGCGGTGCAGCAGGTGGCAGTGCTGTGTGTGGCAGTAAGCTCAGCGGGATCCCACCTTCGTCACCAGTGAAATATACTCAGAGTCGCAAAGTGATTTCATGCTCTTTATTCAGTTCATAGTGGTGAGGAGGAATGAAAGTCCCCTCAAAGTATCTGCTTTATATACATTATTTACACAATGGGCTGCATGTGATTGGCTAATTCCGGACTTCTCCTGTAGGCCAATCAGGTTGTGGATTCACTTCTATCTGGAGCTGGATTGGGTGGCTCCTGCCGACCAATCATACTGCTGCATTATTCTAGGACCAATCAGACTGCTGCATTTTGGATCCTATTGTTCTAGGACCAATCAGACTGATGCAGTTTGGATCCTATTCAACTCAGTACATAACACTATTCATACTGCAAAAACTATGTGTTAGCTTGGAAGAAATAAAAATCTGAGATGAATAATATTGTGGGAAGGGGAGGGAGCTGATGTTGTGCTGGAAGTGGCAGCTGGAAAGCCTTTGGAGGCTAGATTTGGCGCTTGAGCCTTCAGTAGTCTATCCTTCATGTCAGGTATGGCCAAACTTGGCCCTCCAGCTGTTTTGGGACTACAATTCCCACCATCCCTGACCACTGGTCCTGTTAGCTAGGGGTGATGCGAGTTGTAGTCCCAAAACAGCCAAGTTTGGCCATGCCTGCTTTATGTAAGCAATTGTTCTGATTCTCTTGTTTTGGGTTTTCTTTTTCTCATGTGCATAAATGTAAACAAAATCAGTAGCAATTGTTATATTAAAGACAGTAAGCTTTGTTACTGAGTGTCATTTCAAGCACCATGTAAGAAAGTGACCTGTTCCATGGAGGGATAAGTGAGACAGCCTGTCCAATCAAACATCTGTATTAATTGGGAGATAAAAAAAATACGATGTTGATAACCCTTTGCAGGAGATTTGGTTTAGCATACATTACAATACAAGTTCAAGGACTGATATGAGAAAAGCAAATGCAAGTTTTATTATGTATATTCTTAAACCAACTTTTAACACAACTTTTCTTTTCCAATTTATCTAGGAGGTAGAAGAGGAAAAGGAGGAGAAGAAGGATGAAGAAGAAGAAGAAGAGGAAGAGGAAGGGGAGAAGAAGGAAAAGGAAGAGGAGGGGGAGAAGCAGGAGGAGGAGGAAGAGGAAGAGGAGGGGGAGAAGCAGGAGGAAGAGGAAGAGGAGGGGGAAAAGGAGGAGGAGGAGGAAGAGGAAGGGGAGGGGGAGGACGAGGAGGAGGAGGAGGAAGAGGAAGAGGAGGGGGAGGACGAGGAGGAGGAGGAGGAGGAAGAGGAGGGGGAGGAGGAGGAGGAGGAAGAGGAGGGGGAGGACAAGGAGGGGGAGAAGGAGGGGGAGGAGGGGGAGGAGGAAGAGGAAGAGGAGGGGGAGAAGGAGGAAGAGGAGGGGGAGGAAGAAGAGGAGGGGGAGAAGGAGGAGAAGAAGGAAGAGGAGGGGGAGAAGGAGGAAGAGGATGGGGAGAAGGAGGAAGAGGAGGGGGAGAAGGAGGAAGAGGAGGGGGAGAAGGAGGAAGAGGAGGGGGAGAAGGAGGAAGATGAGGGGGAGAAGGAGGACAAGGAGGGGGAGAAGGAGGAGGAGGAGGAAGAGAAAGGGGAGGGGGAGGACGAGGAGGAGGAGGAGGAAGAGGAGGGGGAGGACGAGGAGGAGGAGGAGGAAGAGGAGGAAGAGGACGAGGAGGGGGAGAAGGAGGAAGAGGAGGGGGAGAAGGAGGACGAGGAGGGGGAGAAGGGAGGAAGAGGAGGGGGAGAAGGAGGACGAGGAGGGGGAGAAGGAGGAAGAGGAGGGGGAGAAGGAGGAAGAGGATGGGGATGGGGAGAAGGAGGAAGAGGAGGGGGAGAAGGAAGAAGAGGAGGGGGAGAAGGAGGAAGAGGAGGGGGAGAAGGAGGAAGAGGAGGGGGAGAAGGAAGAAGAGGAGGGGGAGAAGGAGGAAGAGGAGGGGGAGAAGGAGGAAGAGGAGGGGAGAAGAGGAGAAGAAGGAGGAGGGGAGGGAAGAGAGGGAGAAGGAGGAAGAGGAGGGGAGAAGGAGGAAGAGGAGGGGGAGGAAGAGGAGGGGAGAAGGAAGAAGAGGAGGGGGAGAAGGAGGAAGAGGAGGGGGAGAGAGGAGGAAGAGGAGGGGGAGAAGGAGGAGAAGAAGGAAGAGGAGGGGGAGAAGGAGGAAGAGGAGGGGGGAGAAGGAGGAAGAGGAGGGGGAGAAGGAGGAAGAGGAGGGGGAGAAGGAGGAAGAGGAGGGGAAGAAGGAGGAAGAGGAGGGGGAGAAGGAGGAAGAGGAGGGGGAGAAGGAGGAGAAGAAGGAAGAGGAGGGGGAGAAGGAGGAAGAGGAGGGGGGAGAAGGAGGAAGAGGAGGGGAAGAAGGAGGAAGAGGAGGGGGAGAAGGAGGACGAGGAGGGGGAGAAGGAGGAGAAGAAGGAAGAGGAGGGGGAGAAGGAGGAAGAGGAGGGGGAGAAGGAGGAAGAGGAAGGGGAGAAGGAGGAAGAGGAGGGGGGGAGAAGGAGGACGAGGAGGGGGAGAAGGAGGAAGAGGAGGGGGAGAAGGAGGCCGAGGAGGGGGAGAAGGAGGAAGAGGAGGGGGAGAAGGAGGAGAAGAAGGAAGAGGAGGGGGAGAAGGAGGAAGAGGAGGGGGAGAAGGAGGCCGAGGAGGGGGAGAAGGAGGAAGAGGATGGGGAGAAGGAGGAAGAGGAGGGGGAGAAGGAGGAAGAGGAGGGGGAGAAGGAGGAAGAGGAGGGGGAGAAGGAGGAGAAGAAGGAAGACGAAGGGGAGAAGGAGGAGAAGAAGGAAGAGGAGGGGGAGAAGGAGGAAGAGGAGGGGGAGAAGGAGGAAGAGGAGGGGGAGAAGGAGGAAGAGGAAGAGGAGGGGGAGGAGGAGAAGAAGGAAGAGGAGGGGGAGAAGGAGGAAGAGGAGGGGGAGAAGGAGGCCGAGGAGGGGGAGAAGGAGGAAGAGGATGGGGAGAAGGAGGAAGAGGAGGGGGAGAAGGAGGAAGAGGAGGGGGAGAAGGAGGAAGAGGAGGGGGAGAAGGAGAAGAAGGAAGAGGAGGGGGAGAAGGAGGAAGAGGAGGGGGAGAAGGAGGAAGAGGAGGGGGAGAAGGAGGAGAAGAAGGAAGAGGAGGGGGAAAAGGAGGAAGAGGAGGGGGAGAAGGAGGAAGAGGAGGGGGAGAAGGAGGAAGAGGAGAGGGAGAAGGAGGAAGAGGAGGGGAAGAAGAAGGAGAAGGAGGAAGAGGAGGTGAAGGAACAGGAAAAGGAAGAAGAGAAGGAGGAGGAAGATGTAGGTGTACAATTTATAATCAAAATGAATTCAAAGATATTATGTTCCTCATTTGCTCTCGCTGCAGAATCATACTATTTTTTATTACTGTATATACCAAAATCAAAGATAAGCTAGTTTTCAAATGGGGCAGCATTCTGTGGCCAACGTGATGCCTGTGGGAAACCCACACGCAGGACTCGAGCACCAGAGCAATCTGCTATTCCTGTTGTTTCCAGAAACTGGTATTCAGGGGCAGAGCGCAGCCATCGTGGCCTGTAGCCTAGTGGTGCACCACTTTTGCCATCTAATCCCCCCCCCCCCACAAGCAAATTCATTGTTCATTTCATTCATTGCAAAATCATCATTCATTTCAATTGTTCAGGCGTTCAGCATGGAAAATTTATATTATTATTGCAGGATGAATGCAGAATGTATTGGGTACCCGCACTGAAATGCCCAAGGGAAGAGAAACACGTCTGTAGCACGGAGAACATAACGTATAGCAGTTTATGCATGCTGTGTTTTGCAAAACAGTAAGTCAACCGAACTGTAGGATTTGCTGCAGCAAAAAGCACAGTTGGAATAATGCTAATGGAATTCTGCACTTAAAAGTTATTGACAGTGAAGCAGGATTGAAAGATATATGTCTGGGTTCCAGAGAGGAATATTCTGTACACCTAAGGCTGCACGTGGCTCTTTCCTTCAAGCAGTAGCTCCCCACACTCTGCAAGCTGCTGTTTCTCAGGGTAGAGCCACACCACACATTTAAAGCACAGCCAATCCACATTTAAAGCACATTACTAACCCCCCAAAAAGGGGGGTACCCCCAATTCCCGTGGGTACTGGGAATTGTAGGTTTGTGAGGGGGGGAATTACAGCTCCTTAGATTCTTTCAGGGGTGACATGTGCTTTAAATGTGTGCGTTGGTTGCATTTTAAAGGTGTGGTATGAGAGAAAACCTCAGTGGTTTCCTCATTTTCAAGGGACTTTTCAGTGGCTTGAAAGACCAAGAAACCCTCGCACAAACACAAAACACCACACAGAACACTTGGGTTCTGGGGCTGTGGTGACATATTGTGTCATATTTCCACTGACTCCATGCCCGGCTATAAAACAACAGCACCAGCACAACAGAGCATGTAGCACATACTGCTACTCTCCAGCTTGCTGGAGCAAAGGGAGAATCCACATCTGCCAGCAACGTGGCTGTCGTTAGTGTTGCTACCCCAGCAACAGGGAGAAAGACTGCACAGGGCTTTTAAGGCAGATAGAAATACAGTGGTACCTCAGGTTACATATGCTTCAGGTTACAGACTAACCCAGAAATAGTGCTTCAGGTTAAGAACTTTGCTTCAGGATAAGAACAGAAATTGTGCTCCGGCGGCGCGGCAGCAGCAGAAGGCCCCATTAGCTAAAGTAGTGCTTCAGGTTAAGAACAGTTTCAGGTTAAGAATGGACCTCCGGAACGAATTCAGTACTTAACCCGAGGTACCACTGTAGATGGAGAAGATGGCGTACAGCCGCCCCTAGTATCTAGAACCACATCACTCCAACATCAGTGCAATATTGTGCTGCAGAATGGTGCAGTCCAAGGCAGTTTTTGCTGACCTTGTGGTTGCCTTTTCGTTTATGTCATTGTAACTAGACCCGAGAATAGGATTGGACTGTATCTGTAATAAGTATGGGGAACCTGTGGTCTTCCAAAGATTGTTGGACATCAGTTTTCTCTCAGCATGGCCCGTGGTTAGAAATGAGGGGAGTTGTGATCCAACAACAACCAGAGGACCACAGATTAGCCACCCCTGCCCAGATTATTTTGTGAGTTTGTGGAATGTGTTAATCTGAATAAGTATTGTGACTCTATGTTTTTTTTCTACATTCAAGGTACAAGAAGGAAATTAATATGGCACATGAAGGCAAATGCAAGGTAATGGTACCTATTCATTTTATGTTCAGAACTTGCTTCCCTTTTCAAATAATTACTTGACCATTGGTTTGAGTCCTGCCCTCCAGAGGAGGAGAAAACAAGCTTGTTCCCTCTTTCACATGAGATATGTGAAGATGGTTGTCATATAACTTCCCAGTCTCCTCTTTTTATGCTAAACATACCCAGTTTCCTCAACTGTTCCTCATAGGGCTTGGTTTCCAGACCCTTGATCATCTTGGTCGCTCTCCTGTGCACACATTCCAGCTTGTCAAGATCCTTCCTAAATTGTGGTGCCTGAACTGGACACAGTACTTCAGATGTGATCTGACCAAGGCAGAATAGAGCGATACTATTACTTCTCTTGATCAAGACACTATACTTCTGTTGATGCAGCCTAGAATAGCATCACACTGTTGACTCAATGCCAAGCTTGTGATCTACTAAAACTCCTAGATCCAAGTACGACTGGCAAGCCAGGTGTCCCCCATCTTATATTTGTGCAACTGATTCTTCCTGCCTAAGTGCAGAACCTTACATTTGTCCCTATTCAAATGCATTTTGTTGGTTTTGGTCCAGTTCTCAAATTTATTAAGGTCATCTTGAATCTCAATTCTGTCTTACTGGCTACCCCTCCCAGTTTGGTGTCATCTGCAAAATTGATGAGCATCCCCTCAGTTCCTTCATTCATGTCATTTATAAAGATGTTGGACAACAATGAGCTGTGGACAGGACCCTGTAGCATGGCACATCACTTGTCACTTTTTTCCAGTATGATGAGGAGCCATTAGTAAACATTTTGGGGGTTCGATCAGTCAACCAACTACAAATCCACTTAACAGTTACCTTGACTCGCACACATTTTACCAGTTTCTCCACAAGAATATCATGGGGGATTTCTTTCCGAAATCAAAATACATTACATCCACAGCATTCCGCTGATCCACCAAAATTGTAACTTCGTACTCTTGAGCTGCAGCTCATCAGGTCTAGGAGATCTGAATTCATTTAAAGTAGCTAGGTGTTCCCTTGCCACCTCTATTCCTATTTTGGGCTGTAGTTCCCTCCTTGCATCATTTATTCTGGGCACTGCTTTCCTTTTGGATGAAGAGTAGGTTTTGAGCAGTTCTACCTTCTCTCTGTCACCCAATAGCATTTCTTTGTCTTCTCCATGCAGGGAACCTACTATTTGCTTGGTCTTCCTCTTGCTTTGAACATAGCCAAATAAACCTTTCATTATTATTTTTAACCTTTATTGCAAACCTGAGCTCAGTCTGAGCTTTGGCCTGCCTGACCTTCTCCCTACAACTGCTGGCTACTCATGTACACTCTTCATGATTTCCCCTTTCCTCCATTTCTTGTACATGCCTCTACATTCTTGGCAAGGTTTGAGTTCCAACAGATATCAGGGTAATTGAAACCTTCCATGGCTACTACATCTCTCCTTTTTGAATGTTTGGTAATCTGCTGTAGGAAGGCATCATCCAAGTCTTCAGTCTGGCTTGGAGGCATACAGCAGACACCTACAGAAAAGTAACTGATGCTTCTCTCTCCTACAATTTGTGCCCATATATTCGCAATTTGCCTTCCATGTTCCAGGTCATAGAGTTCTTCACCAGTCTACACATCCTTAACATAGAATGCTCCTCCTCCTCCCTTCTTGTTAGTCTATACCTTTTGAACAGGTTATACCTTTCAATTTCTACATTCCAGTCCCGATTCTCATCCACCAGATTTCAGTAATGCCTATTAGGTCATATATGCCACCCTGTATTAAGAACGCAAATTCATCTTTCTTGTTTTCCATACTCTATACTAATGCACAGAGACAACTGAAACCACAAGTCAGCCCTCCCCAGCAGCTTCCTTCTTGTAGTTTCCTGCTTTGAAACAGGTACCTGTGGCACCACTTCAGTTTCCTGTGCATCCATGAAGCTATTATCCCCAGTACCAGGTGTTCTTGTGTCGTCTGTAATGTTGTCTCCTTCCCTCTCAAGATCTATTTTCCTCTCTTTGTGGACCACAACCTCAAACAGGAAGGAGTGGTGAAAAGACCACCTGTGCCCCAAGGCCCTTCCTGCCCAGAGTCTCATAGACCCTTGCTATACGTTGAAGGCTGTGTCTGGCAGCATCATTTGTACCCGCACGAATCAGAAGGAAGGGGTTGTGGTCAGTGGGCTTTATAAGACTTCACAACTTCTCTGTATTTTTAACTAGTTTTGAGGGCTGTGCACACACTGCACATGCACCCTGACCCAACCTGGGCCAATCTAGGGAACACCCAAGTAGGATCCAGATCCAAATCAAACAATTAAATGCCAAACACTATATGGTCACAAGGAGAGAGCAGGAGAATGCAAAGTGCTACTTCACCAGCACATTCCCTGCGAGAGACTCAATGGCAGAACAGAATCCTCAGGCAGCAGGCTTGCACCCTTGGTGAGCAGCTCCTAGACTTTGGAATTGATCCAGGCACCAGGTATGCCACACTGCAAATGGGAGAGGGATATGGATGTTAGCAGGAGAGAGAATGGTTTGCTTTTATGAAATTTGGCTACATTGCTTATAAGTTGTTTCCCCCTTCATTCCTATTTTTTAAATGTAGGTTTTCTTGCAGCATTCCTTACTATGACAAACTACACCTTTATTTTTCTGTTTTCATTTTCACAGAAAGATGAATAACGATAGAAGAAACATTATTCTTCAACGGAAGACATTCTTTTGATTACTCTTTGCAAAGATACTGTATCTGTACCATGTACTGAAAAGAACAGTTTTTATTGATTGACTGATAGAAAGAAGCATATACAGTGGACGCTCGGGTTGCGAACGTGATCCGTGTGGGAGGCATTTTCACAACCTGTAGCATTCGCAACCCGCAGCACTGCGTCTGCGCACGCGCAGGTCGCAATTTGGCACTTCTGTGCATGTGCAAAGCATTATTTAGTGCTTCTGCGCATGCACGAGCGCCAAAACCCAGAAGTAACCCGTTCCAGTACTTCCAGGTTCGGCGCGGTGCACAACACGAAAACACACAACCTGAAGTGTCTGAAACCCGAGATATGACTGTATGAGAGACAAACATTTTACAATGAGAAATGTAAAAACCCATTCACTCACCATTTAAAGGTTTTTCTCAAAGATTCATGGTTTGAAAAGCTGGTGGCAAAAATATAAAGTTTATTTAATCTCCTGTATTATTCCAGGATCTGTTGTGCCCAGAATAAAATACATATTTAACAAATTATCATCTCAGATTGTGTGTTAAAACGAGTACTGCTTGCCACCCGAAGAGTCGGTCAAAACACATAAGAGACAGTTGAAATACTTGCCGTTCACTTTGAATAAGGGTTTGATTTAAAGCAAGGATGGAGAGAGGCCAAATGTGGCCCTCACAGGAGCGGAGGAAGTGGCTCGGGCACCTGGTGTGGCGCGTTCAAGGGCGGGGCGAACTGCCCGTAGGGATGGCATGGGGTGTGTGGCACCCAAAGGGAGGGGACAGTGCGTGCAACACCCATAGGGACAGGATGGGGAGTGCCGCGGGGCCTCAGCCACCCTACAGCTGGGGGGGAGGCAGCGAGCGAACAGTGCCGCCCGCCATTTTGTCACCCCTTCTCAGGGTGACCTGGTACACGCTGCATGCCCTTCCTACACCCCTAGGCCCACAGTCTCTCCTCCCTGTCCTTTCCCCTGCTTATCAATTCATCTTAAAAACCAGTCCCCCATTAGAATCAGTGCAATACTTCTTTCAAGTCTAATTTTCAGAGAGGCATTTTCAGAGTGGGGCCAGTGGAGGGAGCAGGGAGGGAAAAAATGCCTGCTTATCAAAATTGCTCACACTGAATGCAACTAGGCTTGGAAACTGCCATCAGTTGGAGTCAAATTTATTTTGCTCTTTGTCTCCAATAGTTCTGTCTTCACGAGATTGGCTCAAGGCTTAGACTCTATGCTAGAGATTCTCAAACTGATCTGGCCTACCACCCCCCTGTTCAGAAGAAGAAGAAAAATACTTATTGCCACCCGTGGGGGTGGACCGGCTCAATCCGATCAATATAATGCTGTTTGTCAATGTACACTGCGGAGAGGATCATAGTCCAGACTGTAGAGCTGCTCCTTTCAAAGGTCTCTGAGCTCACCCATAGTTGGGGCTGGCCTATCATGAGCTCTGCTGAGCCGTGTGACTCAGGTGACAGATTTGGGTGGTAGCAAACATGCATTCCTTTGTCTACTAGCAACATGGCTGCCTATTTCCATATTTTCCCAGTTCACTGGCAAAAAGCAGACATGGCAAAGGTGCTCCATGAGGCCATCAGCTGCACTGCTACCACTAACATGGCATCAAAACAATTTTTAAAGCTAAACTGCAAGAGGGGGAAGTGACATCCATTGACCCACGGTTTGTGCAATATGTTGTTCTGGCCCTGCTCACAGTACAGGTCGTAAGCATCTTCCAAGCTGAGCAACCTGCCCACAACCAAATTGGATGACACATGAAACACATGGTGGGGGGGTGCACTTCCCATTTATTTTGTTTGTTGTAAAGAAAATGGAACCTATGATCAGGGACAGAAGAATGGCAGGCAGAGAAGCTGCTTACCCCATTCCCTTCCTGCTATTTTCCCACTCAGACTTGGTCTTCTGGGTCCTCATCTCTTCTAACCTCTGGAAAGGAAAGTAGCTGGTGAAAAGCAGGTTTGAGTGGCTAAATGGTGGAAGACAAAGGCTTACCCAGGATCCTTCCCAAACTTTCCTCTGCTGAGTGTAGCAATCTCTTATGGCCATCTATCAACAAGCAAAACAAATAAAAACCCTTGGTTTTCCTACACATATCTGGGGGCTCTCAGCGCACATGCTTCTTTCTCCTATTATTGCACAATCCTTCCCAATAGTTATTACCCAGTTATTTCACCTATTTTGACCCCACCTGTTGCAAGCTTCCTTGTGTGGCTATTTAAATGAAAGAAGGGGAGAAACCCTTCCTTGTAGCTCACATTTAATGTTGCAAATCCTGACCTTACAAAAGGAAAGTCCCACAGGGTCAAAATGCAGCAATGAGAGCAAGTGAAATCTGCCCACACAGAGAGATAAGAAGGGAAGTTGTCCTCAACCTGGTTTGCTCCAGATGCTGTTGGATGGCAGCGCCTCTCAACCTTGTCCGTTAGCTATGCATAAGTCCTCAAAAGCAATTCAGTTCCTTCCTTGTACCTTTAAGTGATGTGTTATTTTCTTCCTCATACAGCTATAAATGAAAGCATTTTGGACCATGCCTCTGGAGTCAGACTGTGTGTATCCTTCAAATTCAGGGCGATCAACACACAACAACCAACCTCAAGGCACACAGGAAGCTCCCAAGTTGCTGAAGTGAAATAGAGCTGGGTCTGGTCAATGCTTGGACGTGATGAGTTAACACATAGAAACCACATGCGTGCCACCCTGGGTTTTGTGAAGGAAGAAAAGTAGGATATGAATTTAAGAAAACAAAAAACCTGGGTATGGAATGGACCACCCCCTTCTGCATGTACTTCAACATGTTAACATCTTCCTCTAAGTCCTTTTATGAGTCCAGCCATCAAACAGAAAGTGGATGATGTCTGGAGATCTCCCCACTGTCTCCCCACACCCTCAAGTTCACCTTGCTCAGCGCTTGTTCTTTTTCCAGCATCAGATGTAGAACTTTTTTTTAAAAAATGTGCCTCTCTTGCTTGTGTGCAGTGCACAACAGCTACAGCTTGGACTCACTACCAGAGCAGCAACAGACACATGATTCCAGAACAGTTCAAATCAAAAGAACTTCCAGCCTCAACAAATCTATGCCAAAGAATACAAGGGCCAGCAGCCTAGGATTAACACACATTTCTCTACTCACTCCAGTGAGAAGGCAGAAGGTGCAATTTGAGCTACAGTATGTCTGGCATTGCTGTCTCAGGGCCATTTACTACAACAAAACAGGGCTCTGGATATGTTGCTCCCATTTAATTCTCTGGGACCCTTGTTACCTGAAGAGTGGAACATAAATTTTCGTGAACGGTTGGGAGAATGAACAGAAAGTATTAATTAGACAACAAGTAAAGAGTTATTTGGAGGTCATTTGGGATGCCGAAGAGTGAGATCATCCCATGAACTATCAAGCTCTGCTACTGTTCTCCTATACACATACAAGAATGTACTTGTCAACTTTCCCTCCATATCTCATTACCATTTGCCTTTCGTTTCCCGCAGGTAAAATAACAAGAAGATGGAGCCTTGTGATAATTAATGACCTGGTCCAGATAAAGAATGTGATTGCTTCTATAGATATGGTGCATATGTATATATGTCTATGATTGTGTACGTTCTTAAGTAAAGCAGAGAGCAGTGGCGGGATCTTGAGAGAATACAGACTTCATTAACCATGAAGATTACCACCTTTCTTCTGATACTTTCTCTAGCAAACTGCTGCTTCTTTTTTGGTAAGACACCTTCACATTGTAGCCCTATGTTAAAGTCCCCATAACCAATGACCACTTTATAAGGGGTAGTGGGATAAATGACATTTTACTGCTGTTTCATTTTTAGGTTTCGTTTCCATCCTGTTGTGATTGACATTTCCATTTGTAAGCTACCTTGATCTTGATTTAAGCATAAGAAAAGAAATATCAAAAGGGGGAGGAGGTTGGGAGGAGCCTATGGTCTAGTAACCACCAGCTTGCATGGGTTTGAATTCACCTAAGTTAGTCATCCGTAATGTTTGCCCCAGAGATTTCGGTGGGTCTACTCTAAGCATAGCTAAGTCTGGATCCAACCCAAGATCTCTCATTGGTAGTGTTTTGAAATGCTTTTTTGACTTGTTTTTCAGGTATTGAAGCTTCAGGAGGGAAGGTCAGTGCACATTTTGTTTAAAAATAGCCTTTAGTGTCTTTGTTTAGCAACCAAGTTGTGTTCACATTCTGCACATTAGAAATAAACTGTTTGGGAATGCATTTTTACATTTCCTTATTTATAAAAGCTATAATAAATGCCCCCCCCAGCAGATGTAAAATGGGTTTAGTATGGGGGACAAGGCCTTTTTAATTTTAGGGGCCTGTTTTTAGTTCTCTTAGTGGAATTTTAAATTGAATGCCATCTTTAAATGATTCCTTATGCTTTCCCGCTGTGTATTGAACCCAGACTATTTTTTGATATAGACAGCTGGGGCACAAGTTATAGAATTTGTAGAAAGAGAAAGGAGTTTTTTCTTGTGTGACTGTAGCTTTGGGTGGGGAAACCTCTGGTCCTCGGCTTAATTTCATGCAAACCCACAAAGATTGAGTGACAGGAGGAGACAGAACACTGCAGTGCTGCAAACTACCCCCACAATAGGTCTGCCCACATGGGTCTCTGCTTACTGTGTACAGAATACTGCTTAAGAGCTGTACAACAGCATTCTTTTTGCATTTCTAAAGGAAACAGCATTTTGGACATCCCATTATACACCCTATATTGTCATCTGGCCACCCAGGGTGCAGATAACCATGCATGCTGTTGTGGTTGATTTGTCCAAAAATGCCAAGGGTTTTCTAATGAGGGTAGAGATTCTCATTATCTGGTTAGCTTCTCTAGAAGGGCTGTTTCCCATATGGCTTGATACCAGTGGTCCGTGTTCACTCCTGACAGGTCCCTCCAGTGTCTAGTAATGATGCTGCTGAGTAGGTGGCTTATGATTTCTCTCCTTCTACAAGGACATCTTATCTGTTCTCCCGCCTCGTTTCACCTGGCAAACAATGGCTGAACTTGCTGAAAGTTAGTATTGTCAAGCTGCATTTGTTTCCACTCTCTGGATTATATGTTTATTTATAGGTTGACTGCAGCAGGTATCCACAGCCACCACATGGTGATTGCCCACAAGAGTACAGGCCTGTGTGTGGCACTGATGGTGTGACCTATGCCCATGTATGCAACTTGTGTGCACAAATCTGGTAAGCCCTTTCCCTCCCCCCATCACAAATATACTTATATCCATAACATACAATTTGCATAATATCCCATCCCTCCCTTTGGCCTTCCCTCAACTTCTATTTCTGATTTATTATCCTCCCCAGTGTACTCTGCTGTTTTTTACAAGGTATCATATTTTCCTTTTGTTACAATATTTGTTCCCTGTGCATAAAATTGTGAATGTTTATTTAAATCCTGCCATCAAGTCAATATTCTTTGTGTCTGCAAATATAATATAAAAGGTTCCCACTCTTTTTCAAAATCACTATTGTCCTTTTCCTGAAGTCTGCCTGTCAGCTTTGCCAACTCCACATAGTTCATCAGTTTTTCTTGCCATTACTCTTTTGTTGGAATTTCTCTGGTCTTCCAATTCTGTGCTATCAGTATTTTCGCCGCCGTCGTAATAAATAATGCCATTTTCTCTTTCGGCAGATCTTGCCCTAAGATACCCAACAGGAAGGCTTCTGACTGCTTAACAAATGTTATTCTGAACATTTTTTTCAATTCATTATATATCATTTCCCAATATATTTTAACGCTTTTACAATCCCACCACATATGGTAAAAAGTCCCTTCAACTTCTTTACACCTCTAATACTCCCTCTGTTCATTTTTGTATATTTACGAATCTGGTAAGTCCAACATGGTAAGAAACTACTTCTAAGACAACTATGAGATACCATGCATTCACTCTACAGCGAACTTTTTCAGCCTTGGGTTATTGTTTATGTTGATGATGGTCTCGCCAATATAATTTTAAATGGTGAAATGCCTTGGAAATAATAGGATCGAAAGCTGGGGGAGAAATATACGGTATATGTGTGTGTTTTTGTTTGTCCAAGAACTACTCTCTTTATGACACTTTAGTGATACACAGCAACTCTTAAGTACATTGTCCCCATCAGGATATTAGAGCCCCAGACTTTTGGTAGTCATTTATATAAATCATTCCTCTGCTATTACAGGGCAACTGGAGTTCAAATTGGCATACGTCACAGAGGAGCATGCAGATCATAAGGTATGTCCAATTCTTAATGTTGATATTTTTAAGCTGAAGTTAACTCAGTATAGCAGAAATTCTCACTGAAAGATTATGACTGCAAAACAACAGCTCCTGCGTTGGCACCACACCTAACCATATGCCTAGTACATAATGAGCTCCTAAGTTGTTAATATTATTGATTTGGGAAGTCATATTTGTGGAAGTCAGAAAATTTGCTATATTATAACGAACAATACAATCCTAGGCATGCTTATGCAGAAATAAGTCCCAATTAGTCCAATGAGACTGCATATTTTGGCAGCTAAGTCTACCGTTATTTGCATGCAGTTAGAAAAATGGCTGAAAGTGTAAACATGCAAAGTTGTTTGGCTTCTTGACATTTTCTGCTGTCCCATAATCCAAATTAAAAGCTAGTTGATTTACTATTTTCTTTTCTTCTAGGTTAAGCTGTAGAAGAGCAGGTGTTAATAAGAATGGACAGTATTCAAAAAACAAGGAGTTCTTTATTACAATACCACTTGGTTCAATTCCGCTTGTCCAAAGACCTTTATTAAACACAATAAAATAAAAGCAGAAGCCTTTCCTCTTTTACCAGCACATCCATACTTACACACCTCTGTGCCAGTTCAAACTCTCAACAGGCCAAATACCTTCTGTAGCCAGTGGTGCAATGGGCCAATGCAATGCATCACCCTTCACCCAGCAAGCATGTTTAGATGTGTGTGCTCCACAATAGGTCCAAACACATGTAAGCTTGATTGACACCCCCCTTTGCTCTCTCCAATGTTTCCAGAGGATACATTCCATGGGTTGTATCCAATGCTAGCCATACTGAGAGTAGACCCAGAGAAAGTAATAGAGACCCTTTAATTTCAATGTTCTACTCTTGAGTAGACATTAGCTAGATACAACTCCATATGTGAATTGCTTTTACACATCACCTTATGCACACACAATCCCCTCCCCCCCATGCAAAAATGAGCTATAGTTGGATTGTTATCTATCATTTGTCAGTTTGCAGAGGCCCAAAGCAAGGGTCAGCCTTTCAGTACAAGGAAGAGAGGACAGTTTTTACCCACTGTCCAATGTAACTGCCTGAAGCAATGAGATACTATCCAGGAAGGATCTAATTAACAGATAAAGACAAGGTCATAGAAAGGTAAACTAGTTCCAGAAACTTCCTAGTTGTACATCTTTCCCCAAGGGGGTGGGGTTGGGGGAGATGCTAATCTTTTTCCTGTTGCTTTGAACTACCTGTTTGAACTAAGACCCATCTGTTCCTCAACAAACAAGCATGACACAGCAGAGGCCAAACAATAATAGAAATAGAAAAGGCAAAGGGACACCAGTCAAAATAACTGTAGAAACCTGAAGTTCACCATTAGCCACTATAATCTATTGACACAGAGTGCTGTCACTCTGCCCCCTTGAACCTCTTACGGCCTTTGCGTAAGAAGTCGGAAAAACAGTTCACTTTTAGACCAACAGTATTAATAAGGACTGCAATGGTGTAGGATTCCTACCTTCTTCTAACTCTATGAAAAAGACAGCGGAATGAATACTGGAGATCTGTCACACACCAAATGGTGATTTCGGCTACAATACTATGCATATTCTTACCTTGGAGAATGGTGCATTGAAATCAATGCGGCTTACCTCGTGAGTAGATATCACTGCGCAGTCAAGGAGAGTAGGAAGAAAGTCTTTTTGAAATGATGTAATTTTATTAAAGACATGTATTGTCACAATTATTCAGTTAATGCAGACTAGACTACCATTTGTTGCTTTATGCAGAGTTGCAAAGCCCAGCCCCAGCAAACCATTAAGCCTTTACCCACCACCATGTTGCAGTGGCCATCAGCTACAGCTCAGACTCACCACCAGAGCAGTACTCTGAACAGAACAGATCAAACCAAAAGAACCACTACCCTGGGCAAACCTTTCCCAAAGCACACATAGGAGTCAGCAGCCCAGGATGAAGATAACATCTACTCACCCCATTGTGGAGGTAGAACCTACAATCTGAGCTGGGAAAGAAAGCTTAAAGTTTTGTGCATGCATGTATGCGCATGTGTAACATCTCCTACATCTGGCATTGCTGTTTCAGGGCCATTTACTACGATTAAACAAATTGGGGAACTATGTAATTCAAGGTGTCTTCAGACAGGGGCATTCTCCAACAGTTGATTGAAGGAGACCTGTAGACAATAATGATTTCCTTACAAAAGAAACTGATCACCGGGAATTGCATATCCCCAAACTACCACCCCCCCTTGACACATCATCTTCCTGGCAAGTGAAAGGCACATAATTTGCAATTAAAGGTGCAATTAAAGGTCACAGAGAGGTGCCACTTGGAAGAGGCCATCTGGGCAGACTGGATAAACACGGCTGTGATCTCTTCAGCCAGCCGGCCAGTCCCCAGCACACTGTGCATCAGCGGCTTCTACGGGGCGACTCAGTGGTCCTTAAAGTTTGCCTGCCTCTTCTCCACGAAGGCGCTCATCCCTTCTTTCCTGTCGTCCGTGGCGAAGGTGGCGTGAAACAGCCTCTTCTCTGCTTTATTGCCCTCGGCCAGAGTCATCTCGAAGGCGGCGTTCACCGCCTCCTTGGCCATGGCCGCCACCAGCTTGGAGTTCCTGGCGATCTTCTCGCCGCAGCCGATGGCTTCGTCCAGCAGCTTGTCCACGGGGCAGACCTTGCTGACCAGGCCGGCTGCCTTGGCCTCTTGCGCCGAGATGCGCTCGCCGGTGAGGACCATCTCCATGGCCAGGGACTTGCCCACGGCCCGGGTCAGCCTCTGCGTGCCGCCGGCGCCGGGGATGGTGCCCAGCAGGATCTCGGGCTGCCCGAACTGCGCCTTCTCGCCGGCGTAGATGATGTCGCACATCATGGCCAGCTCGCAGCCTCCGCCGAGCGCGTAGCCGTTGACCGCGGCGATGACGGGCTTCCTGACCGTGGAGACCCGGTTCCAGTGCGCCAGGAAGTTCCCCGCGTAGCACTCCTGGAAGGTGCGGCCCTGCATCTCCTTGATGTCCGCGCCGGCCGCGAAGGCCTTCTCGCTGCCCGTGATGACCACGGCGCCCACGCCAGGGTCCCGCTCCAGGGCGTCCAGCGCCTCGCTCACCTCGGTCATCAGCCCGTCGCACAGCGCGTTCAGGGCCTGCGGGCGGTTCAGGCGGATCACCGCCACGCTCTGCGCCGAGCCGCGCTTCTCCACCACGATGTACTGGAACTGAGGCGCCGCCGCCGCCGCCAGGAAGCGACGGGAAGGCCGCCGCGCGGCAGCTGCCGAGAGCAGGAAAGGCAGGCGCAGGCGGCGGAGGGCGCAGGCGGCGGCCATGCTGGCAGGGCAAAAGGTAAGGGCAAGAGGAGCTGCAGTCAATGTGCTCCTTCAAAAAGATTTCCGGTCCCCGCGCGGCGGAAACCTGCCATTTGAGTGGCAAGGGTGGTGGAAACGCGCGTGCGAATGGATTTCGGAGGAGGGTTTAGAGAGAAAAAGAAAGGTGGGGAGAGGGAGGGCAGGGTCAGAGGCTCCCTTTCCTTGCACGGCTTTGAAAGCGTCCCTAGAACCCCCTCCAGGGTCATCTAGTCACCGCCCCCCCCCCCGCAATGCGGGAATCTCAGCTAAAGTATCCTTGACACTACAGATGACCATCTAGCCTCTGCTCCAAGGAAGGGAAGTCCACCACCTCGCGAGACAGTCGGTCTCACCGTCTTACCGCCAGAAAGTTCTTCCTAATGTTTATTCGGAATCTCCTTCCTCCCATGCTTGCCCCCCTGGAGCATTTTAATCGAAGCCGGGAGTGACGGTTGCTGAGCCTCCCTTTGCGCACCTCCCTTTGCGCACGAGCCTCCGGAAATGCCCGACGGCTGAACAGGAAGCGGAAGCGCCGCTCAGCGCTGGGAGGAAGTGTCTCCAGCTGGAGCGGCACCTCGGATCAGAACCCCAATAACGGGGGGTGGCCGGGCAGGTGAGAGGCTGCTGCGGTGGGTTGTGTCTGGCGGGTCCCTAAGTCCCTGCGCTGAGGGGAGCGCGGAGAGCCGGGTGGGCAGCGGCTGCCGCTGACACAGCCGCCTCCGAGTCCCGCGGGGACTGTATTGGAGCTGACGGCGACCCCCGACCCCCTTCCCCCCCCTCGCAACTGACTCCGAGGAAGGATGTGCGCGCGTGTCTGTGAGTGTGCGCGTGTTTGGGGCACCTTTAAATTCGCGGCCCAGGCTGGCCTTCCTCTCCTCGGCCTGCGGCTCTGCGGCCCGTCTCTAGCTTCCTTTTACTCGGGAAGAAATGCCATTGTTTTTATGTGGGAGGCTGGCCCTTTTACTCGAGAAGAAATCGGCTGCTTTTGCCGAAAAAAGAGAAGGTATTCGCTTTGTCTCTCTCTTTCCCCAACCTTCACCGTCTTGCTCTTAGGGGATCCTGTTTCATCTCTTTCGTTTCTTACCTGGCGAGAGCTAGTGCGTTGCTCTCGCTGACTCTCCCCAAGCTCCACTCCTTTTTAACGTTTCTTGGAGCAGGGACTGATGTTGCTGGACTTGCTGGGGAATTGTAGTCCTATGTTCACCAGGCAGTCATCACATTCATTATCCCTGTCACACAGAATCTCTGCTATTAATAGGAATGGTGGCCTGGATTTTCAGTTTCCTTTTGAATAATAGAAGTGAAAACTAGTCAGTGAATTCATTGGGCCAGGACTGAAAAGGGAATGGAAAAGCCCCAAAACCTGTGTAAAACATTTCATATTTAAAACCTGACTCAAGACTTTCAGTGCTTATGCTTTTCTAGTTTGCTGCAGCTAGAGAGACACTGCAACCACATAATTTCTGACAGCCAGGTTCTCTGAATCCCACTATGTAAAGATGTGTTCGGTTTCTTTTTCAGATGTCTAATGCCGTGCAATAGCTTTTCTGGCTAACCATATAAAACACTGGTTTAATGAAATGTACATCACAATAAATATGTTAGTTTTATTAAACCACAGAATATTGTTCTTTTAAACTTGTTTTTCAGAAGTTGACTGCTGAAGTAATGGCAATTAGCAAAATATTTATTTGGGGGAGGGGTTATATAAGAAGACCCAGCTGAAGTCTGTTTATTTATTTTATGGAAGTTATACCCTGCTTGTTTGTAGAAAGCCTCAATTTACTAATTGGCTTCTGCTAACTCTGGGGTTTCTTTAGTCCTTATTTCTCACTGAGAGATTTTATATATGAAAGAGATCATTATATATATATTTTCCTAAAATAAATTTATATTTACTATTTATTTTTCTTTGTTCTTTACTAAATTTCATGTTTATGACAGGTCTTGCCTTGAATTTCTGCATGTTAAATACTTATATTCTCTTGTGTCACCATTTTCTCCTGCAGTTTCACTGTATCTGCCTACCAGCCCTGATCCCTTTAATCAGCAAACATCACCATAATGGGGCCTAGGCGGAAAAATGTAAAAGTATGTTCCACAAGCAGGGGAGGACCCATATGTATTAAAACTGCTGATCTGAAGGACTATATGAACCAACTTTCACATGAAGTGCTTTGTCATATTTTCAGGTGGGTTGGAAGATAATGTTCTGTTTTTGATGTTTCATGTAATTCACTGTAGTACCTGAGAACAAAAATCAGATTATCTGTTCAATCCTGAAAGTGAAATATGCCTTTAATTTAGCATTATCAGATTAACCTTCTCCCTGTATAAAGCGGACCAGTTTCTTCAGACTTATTGCTGGTATTTTTTTTGGAAATGCTTATGCTCATGAGCAATTAGAAATAATAATTTGCAAGATATGTTATGATGTACCTGTGATTTGTTGATGTAGACCATATATCTTTTTACATTGATTTAGCATTAAGGAGCTGCTTTATGTTTTGTTGCCAGATGAAATTGGTCTTTGCCTTTATATTGTACCTGCTGTTCAGCTGAAAGGGCTCCCAGAGTCACCATTAAAAAAAGATGACAGTCCCTTCCCTCCTTGTCCCTTTTTTCCTATGGTGTTGTGCCTTTTAGATTATTACACTTCAAGGCAAGGACAGTCTTATTTTTTAATGGAACAGTAAGTGACTGGGAGCCTTTTCAGATGAACATGGGAAGGGAAAAAGCAATCTCTGCCTCTAGTTATTAAAGTTCTTCTAATGAGCATCCTATTGGAATGGCTGGTGCTAGGTGACAATTGAGGGAACCTTTTCTCCACCTAGAGGCTATTTTGAGTGGCGAGGAACCTATTAGGATGGTCCATTCTCAGAAACTGATAGATCCAATGGGTTTCTGGATGGCTCTTGGTGATTTTTGATCCTGAGAGCCCTTTCCTGCTTTGTGGAGCTTCTTTGACTCCCTTATATACTCCAGAGCTTAGGGCAAGCAAACAAGCTGGGAGATGGCGGCTTGAACGTGAGTGGAGGAAAACTCTGGTCAAATGCAATTGAACGATGATGAGGGCTCATCATCGAGCTACCTAGTGACAATGAAGGCTGCCTCCATCATGGAGGGCTTTCTTGATGGTGGTGCCTGCCCTGTAGAACACCCTTCCAACAGATATCAAGCAGATAAGTAACTATACAACCATTAGAAGACATCTGAAGGCAGCCCTGTATAGGGAAGTTTTTTTAAATGTTTAATTTTTTTTTTCTTTTTTTATATATGTTGGAAACTGCCCAGAGTGCCTGGGGCAATCCAGTCAGATGGGCCGGTACTACTTTTTTTTTTAATTTGTCAGGTGGGTCTCAGTTAGACTGACCAAGGAGGAATTTCAAGTCCTAATGTTCAGAATCAAAAGAGCTAGCCCCTTAAATCATGAAAGTTGGATGTAGCAATCACAGATTTGAAAGTTTTGTGAATGAGAGATGCTTGCTATTTGCCTTGCTGTAAGCACAGAGAAATGCTTATAGCTCAGCTGGTTAGAGCGTGGTGCTGATAATGCTAAGGTTGGAGGTTCGACCCCCGTATGGACCAGCTGCACATTCCTGCATTGCAGGGGGTTGGACTAGGTGATCTTCAATGTCCTTTCCAGCTCTGTAATTCTATGATATTTATTTTGACAAACTTAGATATTTTTAGTCTAATAAATAATCCAATTTAATTTTCTGATGAAGTGAATGGTGTTAGCCGCAGTTGTATTATTTCCAGTCAAACTATGTTAAATTGAGTGCCTTGCCTGTTTGATAACCATACATTATTTCTGCTTTAATGCAATAGTACAGTTTTGATACAATTTTAATACTGTTTTAATACAATAGTACTTGCATCCATTGCTGAATTTATTATGTGCTATGAGTGTGTGTGGATGTGTATAGCAGTATCCAGATTGTCATTTGTTTTAACAGCGGAGGGGAAAAAGAAACAAACCATTAGAGAATTAATCCTATCTTTTCTTCTCCCTCTCTCCTTCTGAAGGTATCTTCCGCTGCAGGATATCATGTGCATGGAATGCCTCTCTCGGAAGTTAAAGGAAGCAGTCACCCTATATTTGAGAGTGGTGAAGGTTGTGGATCTCTGCGCAGGCCGCTGGTGGGAATATATGCCCACTGGTGAGTGTTGCTCTTAATCAGGGTAGTGATGCACTGCAGTATATCTTATGCTTTTAAATTATAGCTGTTACAAGCCATTGTTTTTAAAAAGCATTTCATGGAGTCTAAATTTCTGTAGCACTTTTTGCATGCACCATGGCTTTATGGAGTATTTTCTCAGGACCCCTTCCAGTGCTAGCAACTGTTTCTATTCATAGGAGTGCATCCTCAAGCCACTCCTTTGATAAGAATTGGAGCAGCAGAAGGACTTTTACCCATCTTCAGTTCACAAGGAGACATGGCAGAAGTCCCTCTGATGCCTTTTTTTTGTCATTCCCTTTTGTGACTTGCAGGTGCACTCTGATGGACAATATGGCAATATCAGATGTGACCCTTCCTTGTTCTCACTACAACCTTATGCAAGATGATGCTATACCTCCCATTTTACAGCTGGGGAACTGGGGCCAAGAGTGAGTGACTTGCCCAAGACTATCCGTTGAATTTGCTAGACCGAATGATTCCTCTGCCAAAAATTGTTAGATAAAGTTATGGAATTAAAAACTTCTGAAAACCCTACATGTGCATGCACCAAAGTTTGCCTTTGTGGCTGTTCTTATTCCCACGCCCCATGGTATTACTCAGTGCCTATCTAGAGCAGGCATAGGCAAACTCCGGCTCTCCAGATGTTTGGGACTACAACTAGAACAAATGTTTTTTTCAAATGTTTGTGCACCAAGATTTCTAGAACTGAGAGATTAAAAGTGGAGGCCTTCCTCTTTCCTTTGTATAGGTTTCATTTTAAAGGAAATCATAATAGCAGTATAAATAGCAGCCACCAATAAATAGCAGCCACCAATAAAACATGCCAAAAATATAAAAACACAGTATCAAGGGGAGGGGGGAGGTGTAGATTTAGAGCAATATATGTCACATTGTATTCTCCACTGAGGAGGTCAGTAATGGCAGATAATCTTCTCTTAAATATCTTGTATATTATTACCAATCTTCTGCCTTATGTACCTGTGTGTTTTGGTGTGTTTTTAGTTGAGAACTTGGTTCAAGAAGGGCAACAGTGAGACACAGGAGGCTCAGCCATGTCCCTTGTGAACTTTGTGTATAGCCTAAAATATGCACTGAGCCCTCTTTAAGACAGTGCTTTCTGTTGGACAAATCAGTGAAGGGTTTCTTGAAAACAGAAAATTTGAAACCAGTGACTTAGACAATGGAAAATACAAAAGAAGACATGTTTTCTGCATGTCAAAATACTGTGTAGTTGCCATGATATCTCTCAAAAGCCATTCCTTACATGATTTCTATAATTAATAGACCCTTCATTTCCTGTTCTAAACCTGCTGATGGTGAAATAGCTTACACCCAACTGATTGTAAAGTACAACCAGTAATTAAAATGCCTAATAGTTGCTGTTTTCTAGATGTACATAGAAACAAGAGGAAGATCCTCTTGAGCCAGGAAGGTTGGGGACAGTTATAATAGTCCAAAGCAAGAAAATATGGTACCCATCTTTAAAAGGGGAAATGAGAATGGCTGAAAGAATGAAGGGACAGGTGGCCTTGGTTTGTTAGCAAGAAAAATGAGTCAAACAGTGTATTATGAGTACATGAGCAGTAACATAATGTGCTCAATTACAAAATGGGGAGGTGGGGAAGCCAACATTTATTTGTGCCAAAAGGACTGTAAAAAAAAAAGTTGACATAACTTAGTCAAAGCATTTTAGTCCCCTCTTATTCTGCAAATTAAGCATCTTCATCTTAAATCCACAATGGGGGAAATGCATAACTTTAGCTCGATCATGTCCAAATTAGATTCCACCTTTTTGAGTACTCTTATTTCTGTCAAAACTTGACTAATCAACCATACTCCCTTCTTGTATGTACGCAAATTTTTGTTGTTGTCTAAGCAGTGGAGTACTTTTGTAGTTCTCTAGCCTTGCATTTGAGGTCTAGAATTTGAGTTCTAGAATAACAAAATTAAGTATATGGTTCCTCTTTTTTGCGTTTGTCCAAAGCATGGGTGGTGATGCTTGCGGGGTAAAATAAAACAAAGAAAGCAACACAAATCCTTGCTCTGTCATTATATGTGGATTGTAAACTGCACCATCCGTCTTCCTTGCACATCTATACTTCTCTTCTTCCTCAGAGATAAAATATGTGTCATCTTCTCAGGATTCACAGATTCCAGCTTCCTGACATTGCTGAAGAAAATGCCAGATATTGAGCAGCTATATGGGCTTCACCCCAGGCACCTGGACAGGCGCAGAGTTCGTGGTTATGAAGCTTTCAGCATTCCAGGAGTTCTAGAAGCCCTGCAAGCTTGCCCAAATCTACTAGTAGGTGTTGTATATTCAAAATATAAACATACATATTCATATGGCAGTTGCGATCCTTGATCATACTTGTGGGGCGTGAGGGGGTGGATATGGTTATACAAAACAGCAGATGGTGCTGTATCTTATGGATTTTGTTCAGTTCCATTCACTTATAGCTGTTTATCATATTATTAGCTAGAGCAACTGAATTTTAGATTCAGCTATTACTCAGCTGTGCTTTTAATTAAATCTTGAATTCTCTCCTTAAAATCCAACTGTTGCAAACAGATGGGCCAGAAATTATGTGACTGGAAAATAGTGTACAAATAGCTATTCACATGTCTGTGAATCTACAGCATTTAATCACTTATTTTTGTTTGCACGATATGTGGATTATATGCAGAATGAAGGGTGGGCTGGGAAGGTCCAAAAACTGATTACAGGTGACAGAGCAAACTGGTAGCTTCAGAATTGTCATGTTAAAAAGGTTTACCTTTCATCTATGAGACCTATGCATATTCTACTGCATTAAAAAAAAATCAGATTTTCTTGCCTTCTGCAGCAGTTACTGATTTTGACATTGGAAATCAAGGTTGTTTTCCATTGTGTAATTCCACCTATATAAAACTTTTGAAGTCTTTTCTTTGAGGGATTTATCTGAACTTCAATACTTAGGCTTAAAAAAAAGTTGAAGTATTCCTTCTAACCTTTTGTGAAGTTTCAAAATACTTATGGAAATATTTATGGAAAGGTTGGTGTATCAATCACTAGCAAGTAAAAGTAAACTTTAGAATTTTAGATCTATTGCAGTGTAAGCTAGGCATGAGTTATTACAACATCATAACTAAGAAATGCATGTGTCAATTGAGTTCGTTTTCCCCCCTGCTGCTTACATGAATTGAAAGAGCTCAAATGTTGAAGATTATTCTTACTACTAATTGTTTCTTGAGAGAGAGAATGTGTGTGCGAGAGCGCTTATGCTAATGATTGAGATTTCCCATCATTCTATACTGGGTTTTTTGTTTTTTGCTTTAGGGAGTTGAAACTTCCCACTTGGAACTGGTAGAAGCCATTTGGACATACATGCCACAAGTTCACATCCTTGGAAAGTTTCGAAATCGCAATGGTGCCTTCCCAATTCCAGCTGAAAATAAACTAAAAATACCAATAGGAGCTAAAATTCAGACTTTGCACTTAGTAGGTAAGCATTGTAGTGAAATATTTCCAGTGGATACATCATGAATGAAAAGCTGTGAAATCAGAAAGCGCACTTATTTCACTTCATTGTGCTGAATTCTCAGCTTGAACACTGTTTCATTTGCAGACTAAAGTACTAGTCTGCAAGTATTGCTTGCACACGCCCCTACAAAAATTAAACCTTTAAGTGTTTGTCCTTGAAGTGTCTGTTTTTTGGACCTGACGTACTGCTTTGTTTCCTGTATTTTAGGAGTTAATGTACCTGACATTCCTTGCATCCCAATGCTGAGGCACCTGTACCTGAAGTGGGTGAGGCTCACCAAACCACAGCCTTTTAAAGATTTCCTTTGCATCAGTTTACGCACTTTTGTCATGAGAAATTGTGCAGGTAAAAGAGCATAAGGTCCCTTTCTCGAATTTATATTGGGAGGGGAGGGTATGCTTCTCATTTACTAAAAGTGAATGTGGATCTGTGTTCAAAGTAAGTTTGAATAAGGAAATAGCAAATAACTTGCTTAACAACCAAATGATTATTTAGTCAGTTTAACGTTGTGAGAATTGAACTACGTCTTTGCTGGCAATTTTATCCAGTATGTTTTCCAGGTGTGTTGTTGCTTTCAACATGGAACTTCCTATAGTACTCCTGTAGCAATACAGAACTATAGCTCTGTAAATCTGTTCATATGGGCATTTTCTGCATTCTCTTTTCAGTACTAGTAAGCAAACCATTTCCCCACTTGAGTACAATGTTTGAAAAGTCATCTATGAGCATTATAATGATGTTGCTGCTGTACATAAAAATGTCTACCTAGCCATTCACCAGTGAATGCTGACTGCTGGAATATTTCTGTCTTTTGTAGGACCCACAAACTCGTTGAAGTATGTCCCCTTGGTCACAGGATTGGCTTCTGCCCGAAATCTGGAACATCTAGAATTAGTTCGAGTTCCCTTCCTCGGGGGTCTTATTCAGCATGTTGTAGAAGACAGCTGGAGATCTGGTATGCAGTCTCTTACTTGGAATACAAAATTTATTCTTTGAAACCAACTACTGACAGTATTTACTTTTCTAAGACTTTGTGGTGGTGTTGTGTGAAAGCAAGTGAAGGTAATAGGTAAATTTAGATCTTTCTCTTTAAAGTTTAAACCAATAATTGGATTTCATGACGTTGGATACTTTGCCTTAGATTACATGGGAGACTAAGAACTTGTTCACTCACGGTCCCAGCATGTACATTCACCATGCTGTAGGTGATGCTAGCCTTAGCTTGTGCACAAACACACCATTTTCTGTGAACTAAAGCCTCCATTGATATTCAGCTAGATTCTTCTCAGGCAATCCATCCATTGTGAAAAGAAGCATTGTGGGTGTCAAATGTCTGCTGTGTTTGAAAGTACTGTAACAGGGCTTTATTGTTGAGATATTTAGCATGCTAGAAAAGGCAGTGGGGAAGTCTTTCTTCACACCACTGAATGGCCTATGGAGGTTGCAGACAACACACTTGCTGCCATTTAATTAATTGCTGTTGGGAGAAAAAAAATATACTTGCCAACATTTGAGAATTGGTGTCCTTTTTTTATTCCGTGTATACAGCTCAGAAATAAATATACTAACAGCTGCTTCCCAATCTGTGCATCCATGATGAAAAGAGACACTTCATTCAATTCAGATATTGCAGAGCACACAGGGGTTTTTATTGATACTGACTTGTATCTAGCTAAGTCATACTCAGTGTAACCCCACTGAAATCAATGGATTTAAGTTATTCAGGTCCAGCTATTTCAGCTGGCCTATTGTGAATGTGTTGTAATTGGGTACAAGCATTGAGATTGATGTATACTCAATAAATGGTAATGTGCTGAAGCAAATTTAAGTTTGTTTCTTTAGTCAGGCTCCTTTATAGACAAGGATTGGTGGAGCTTATATTGAGATGAGATACAGAGTTTTGCTGTAGAGTTTTGCTTTTGTTTCTCCAACACACTTGTGTACATAATTATTCCAGGGAGGCTTAGTATTGATACTCAAATATTGAACCCCTCTTATCTATCAACAGGGGGCTTTAGAAATTTGCACACTATAGTTCTGGGAGCTTGCAAGAATGCTCTGGAAGTGGACCTTGGCTACCTCATCATAACTGCTGCACGAAGGTACTTGAATCATTTCAGCAGAGTTTCTCATTTTAATTTTATTTGCCAGTGAGTCACCATTATGTTTATACATGAAAGTCATATTAATAGACCTTTGCATACTGTTGTTAGTGAATTCTGTGCACTGGTTTTAATTCTGCAATACCTTATTTTTCATCATAGCGTATTTTTTAAAATCCTCACAATATTGCACTGGCTTCCCATTTGTTGATGAGCCAAATTAAAGGTGCTAATAATGACTCATAAAGCCATAAGCAATTTGGGATCTAAATATTTGAAGGTGTGTCTCCTTCCCCATCAACTCGCCTGTGTGCTTGGATCAGCTAAGGAGGCTGTTTTGGTTGCTCTGCAGCTAATGGAAATCTGTTGTGCAACAACCAAGGGAAGGGCCTTCTCTGCCATGATGCCTTCAGTATGGAACGCCCTCCTCTTAGACCTGTGACTGACAACTGGCCCTTATGAGTTTTCAGTGCTAGCTATGGACCCATTCATTTGATCAGGATTTTATTAAGATATTAATTTTTGTCAGGGATGTGGTATTGGTGTTGCTTTTGCTGCTATTTTATCTGCTCCTTGGTTTTTTAAAATTTATTGATAATTGTGGTTTTAAGCCTATTTCGGGTATACAGCCTGAGATTGCTCTCACAGTGATGGGCATATTCTTCTTGCAAGTTACAAACAATAGAAGTATTGTCTCCTGTGTGAATGTGCATATTCTGTGCCAGGAAATATTTGTTAGTCTACGCTTTTCTCATTTTGTTTCATCTCTTTCCAGGTTGCACGAAGTACGAATCCAGCCTTCCCTAACCAAAGATGGAGTATTCTCTGCACTAAAGATGGCAGAATTGGAGTTTCCACAATTTGAAACACTACATCTTGGATACGTTGATGAGTTTTTGCTGCAGTGTATGAAATCCTTCAATTTTCCTTTGGGTTATCTATCAGATGTTAGGGTAGATCTGGATGTTATCTGCCTAGATCGGGGATGAGCTAACCTTTCACCTTCCAGATGTGAGTTGTAGTCCAACAGCATCATATCTGATTATTGGCCATGCTGACTAGGACAGATGGGAGGCCAATAAATCTGGAGGGCCGCAGGTTCCCATCCCTGGTCTATATGCTTCTAATCTTAGAAAGGCCAGCGGCTGTATAATGCATCCTTGTGTAATGCATGAGCATCCTCTAGTTCCCTGCTGATTCTTTTCCATAATGACACCTGCAGATGTCTTACACAGGGAACCTTGACTAAAATAGCTTGTGCAAATATGGACATGTGGGCACTGGATTTTGTGGTGTCATCTGTTGGTGGTATGGAAACAATCTGCATTCTTCAGAATCCCCATGTGGTGTGGAGTCAGTAGTGCATGAAAACGCTACGATAGTGACGTGCACTATTTCGAGTCCAAATTGGAAGGCAGCTCTTTTTCCAGCCAGCAATTGCTATCCCTTCCTCCTTTTCTTTCTGCCTATTGCATATGAACTGTGCCTCTTCCCAGAAGAGAAGTGAATAAGTGTGCAAGTGCAGAGGAAATAATCACAGCATGTGTTGGCATTTCCCCAGCCATAGAAATACAGGGGAGGATTGTGGCTCCTGCCTCAGGGCTGCTGCTCTTTCTGATTTTCCAAGAGACAGGGACAAACATTTTGACCAGTGCTAGTCTAGGACTGGCACAAGCAAGACTTCAGAAGCAGGAAGGGACGTGTATTTGCCACTTGTCTGCTCACTTGACATTCATTCCAGGCAAGCAGCAAATGTAAATATCCTAAGTCTCTGGAGATGTTTTATATTGATAGATGTGATGGGAGGTTGGTTGGAATGTCATTATTACTTCATACCTGCTCCCTTGCATACCAGCCCTGTGATCTGTACCCATTATATCCCTTATGGGGGGGGGGCACAACTAGACATGCTGATTCCTTGTAAAGCAAGGGGCAGGGAGAATGCATTGGCAGTTCTGATGGATAAGGTTTTTAGTTTAAAACACATGAAAGGCAATATAAAGACTGTATCTTCTATAGACCAATGACGGGTGAATTTGCAACCTTTTGAAGCACTTTGATTTTTAAAGGCTTCACTTTACCTGCTTTACTGTTTCCATTGTTTGGGTCCAGCAGATAAACTCAAGCGCTCATTACTATAACTGTAGGCTGTGCCCAGACTAAATTACTGTAGAGAATTTTATGGACAGAACAAGTTGCTATTTTTTTCTGTTCTCTTCCCCCTGACCCCAGGCAAAATGATTAATGCGGACCTCGTGAAATATGGCTTGGCTGACGTAGTTGAAAATCCAGGCATCATCACAGACATTGGAATGAAAGCGGTGAATGAAGTGTTCTCTTCCATTAAATACCTTGTTATATACAACTGTCCTCATCTGCACAATCCAAGCAGTTGGATCACAGGTACTATGTGCACAAGAACACATCTGGTTAAGGGGTTAAAGCACTTTAGCAAACGAAATGCAGCCCCTACTTAATTAAATTGACCACTGTTAGTGATTACTGTACTTCTCTGATAGACACCTTTAAGTTCCAGTATAACTTCAGAGTTTAAGCAGGTGGCAACCAGAGATGGGGCTTTAACTGTGTTACCCTAATTGTGCACACCCTTTCCTGAGATGTTTTGTTTGACACCATCTCTCTTGGCTTTTGATGAAAATTCAGAGTGGTTTTATATTTTTTTTGAGCTTTTGGTAAGCAAATTTGAATATTCTTTCAGAGATTTGCTGCCGCTTTTTTTTAAAAAAAACCTTTATTGAAGTTCCCTGATATCATACACAATGTTAAATTCACACGTACAAGTACAAAGAAAGAAAAATAATCTTAAATAAATTTAATGTGAAAGATTATTTTAGACTTAAACGTTCTCTTTCCTCATAAATTCTAACTAAACTAAAATAGAATATAATAACATAGAATAACATAAAATAAACTAAAGTAAACTTCCCATCATTTCACGATGTAATTAACATTTATAATAGTGAATGTACTTATGATTATTACCTTACTCTTAATATATTTTCTAATACTTTCTTACAACATATTGTACCTTTTTTCCTTATTTCACAATGTTTTATATTCACAAGGGTCATTCAAACTATGCCATAGATAGTATATCACTGTTATTTTTTTGTAGATATCTCTTGAACATATCCCATTCTTCCGCTTTTAATTGGCTGCATACTAGATGTCTTGATCTTGTTTTGATGATGATGATGATTTGATAAATTGTATTGGGGTGTGTTGAGGTAAAAAGGTAGAGTGCCACCATTATAAAGAAATCTGTACTTCCTGGGTATTTTAATACGTTCACATGCTATGGGGGTTCTCCATCTACTCCACCTACAAGCCACCAGGAATTGTGTAGCCTGAAACTTTTGTGATCCCTAGAAGTAATCAATAGAAGGGGGAATGCCACTTTGCTATTGACTAAAATTTCAAGTTTAGCCAGCAGATTTTAATGGGTGGGATCCATTAAAGTTTATTTTGTTCATAGAATGAAAGTTGGGCTCATAAAGGGGACCTTTCATGAACAGAAGCTCCTACCAGAATGATTCCTTCCATTAAAACCTACTGATTAAATGAAATCTTGGACAGTCAACAAAATTATTTCCTTTCCCTATTTTATTTCCCTTGTAAGAGCTAATTGACTGTGTGCTACACAACTCCATTCTCTAAGAAATTGAGTTCAGCTATACCAAAATTAAGAGAATACATTTTCAATTAGGAAGCTAAATTCTTTTGGGCCATAGTGACAGTTTCTGTTCTGTCTTAGCAACTAACTGCAAAAGGCTAGATTTTATTAGTCACTTGTTTTTTGGCATTCTGAGTAGGCAAAGGACCTCAATTAAGAGTGGATGCATCAGAATAACCAGGAAGTATACCTTTTTTAGAATGGTGACGATTCTAAATTGAAACTTAGAACTTTAAGTGGGGAATAGTTAAGCAGATTTTAGGTAAGAAATCTGTTAATTAAGTTCATTTATTTCGCTCACTCTCCCCACCCTGCAATAGATCATTCAAGATGGACTCGGCTGTTTGATCTCACCTTGGTGAGATGCCATGCAATAAAACTAGACTCATTTAGTCAGTTTATTGAGTTACTGCCAAGCCTGGAGTTTATCTCTCTGGACCAGATGTTCCGGGAACCTCCCAAGGTAAGGTGTTTGGGTTTTTTAAAGTGTATTTTGCTGTGTGCTTCAAATGTCTTTAGGGTATGTGAAATATACTAGACTTTTGGTATGTATTTTTTAAACTTCTAATTAAAAAGTACTTCAGGTAACTGTTTTTAAATGTTCAAACCATGGTTCAGTGACCATATTAGGAAAGCAGTAACATGAAAATGAAAATAAGTTCAGTACTGTAAATTATAGTAGTATAATTACTACTATAATTACTATTTACACTGTAATTAGTGTAAATACTGCAAATTATAAGCAAGAAGCTTGTTACAAGAATGTCTGAATTACGTCTACATCACTGCAATGATCTCATTTTGCTGGAATTCTTGCAGATCTTTATATTTCGCATTCCCCGTTTCTTTTCATTTGGTTTAATTTCATGCTTAAGAAAATTAGATTTGTTATGTCATGGAATCTCTTACTTTGCCCAAGATTGAACAATACAGGAAGACTATCAAAAACCAGAGAGCCATGACTAGTTTGCATATTTCACTACATATATTCTGTAGCAATGTATCACACTTCTGTGAATCTGTCTGCCTTGATGGAGAGGGATTATGTAAAAGCTGAGACAGGCTGAAATAATAGCATATGTTTGGGAAGCCTACAGCCTCTCACCCAGGAAAGAGCACCCCCCCCCCACACACACCTGTCCCTTCCTCCCTAGGGACTGCATATGGTACAGCACTGCTGTCTTCTACTTTAGAAAGACAGCTGTACCTCTGTATCATCAGAAGCTGCTATTCCAGTTCCTATCCTTATCTCAGGCTTGCTTGCTTAGCAACCAGTTTGCACCAGACTAGGGAAAGATGCAGATACTTCTCTGCTTGACATGGTGAGAAATCAAGGGTTAAAAATAAATGTGAGAACCTGCACAAGCGGCGCTGACACAAAACCCCACACATACATGAAGTAAAATAGAAACATTGCCACCCGATCCCACCCCCACCCCCACTCACCACTCCCCCTCTACCTCTTTCCCCCCTTTCTTCCTAATGTAACACTAAAGTCTCAGCAAATGAAACTGATTTATAGAAAATGTAACTTGAAAAAAGAGATATTGCACATACTTTTGTAAACCAAGAAATCTTTAATAAAAATACATATAAAAAAGCAAACATAAAATAAATGTGAGCAGTGACGAGTGCGGCTTTTGTCTTGAAACGTAAATGAAGAAATATAAATGAGCAACAGCAAAGGATTTGGGGAAGTAGAGTGAGAGATGAAGTCCCCAAAGGACAGGGAAGGAGAGGAAGCAGAAGGCAAGGCAAAGCCAACCACAGAGGAAAGTTATAGCCATCATGAAATTTTATTCACTTGCTGTGCAGTCATGTGCATGTTTACTCAGAAGTAAATCCCACTACATTAATGTTGTTTAGTGTTCAGTAAGTAGGGTTGCATCCTTAGCTACAAACCAACTTCATATCCCCTCTTACATTTTCCCACAATTATGTATTCGCCTCCATAAATAGAATAAATTTACACAATAGATTTCTGCAAAAGCATGTTGTACTTCCTTGTCTTAATAGTGTGATGACTCACAACACCTTCCTAATGTTACCTGTAGTGTTCTGTCTCTTCATATTGAACCAACTGGTAACCAGAAAAGTAGCGTTGTATAGCTCACACTATCATGATTGACTTGTACATCACAACCTTATTGGTTTGGCTCATGGGAAGTGTTCACTTGTCTCAGGGCAGGAGGTTTGAAATGGCCATGCAGAGGTTAAGAGCAGTTGGCAATGTGGAATTGCTTGCTTCAAATCTCTTTGTTTAAGAAGCAGTACACTGTGGTCTATGTATCATGGAAGATATCGCCGATTTCAAACTGTGTTTTGTTTTGGAGCCTCTTGCCAGTTGCTGTCAACAATTTTTACTGCATTTCAGGGTTGTGCTCGTGTAGGTCTTAGTGCAGGCACTGGGATTGGTGTTTCCTCTGCTTTGGTCAGCAATCAGAACTCCAACAATGAAAACGACAACAATAATAATCACCAGAACAATAATGCCAATATACACCATAACAACCACCAGCAACCAAATGACCAGAACGAGGAGAACGAGCTGCGACAGGAGGAGCAGGTGGAAGAACAGCAGATTGCAGCAGAAGGTAATTCAGGAAACAGTTTTATTTGTTTTTAGTACTGGACCAGTAAATTGGTCGGCATCCATCTGTCTTGGGAGGGCGCCTTTGGGGGTGAAGTCAAACCACTGGAGAGTTACAGCGCCTGCTGTGGCTGCAGAGACCAATATGGGAGTCATGTTTTCTTTCAGATGAAGGCATCTGCTTGTGCTGATGCAGTTGTACCATGGCGTTTCTTCTTTCTGCACTGCTCCCAGCAGTCATTTCCCCTCTGGTCACTGCTGTGGATACCTGACCTGACTGATTGTCTCCAGGCGCTGCGGACTATTATTGCTTATTGACCAATAAAGCACACATTAAAATCTCCAATTGATATTAAAGCTATTAATGTCCACAATTATATTTCCTAAGCGTCTGAGCAATGCTTAACACTTACATAAAATGCTATAAAGCTGCTCATTTTGATTTGGCATTAATAACACTTTTCTCATTTCTCATCAATATATAATGTTGCCACAGCAGGAGGACTTAAAACCAGTTAATGGTATTTTCTTCCTATTTAACAGCTCTAAAGTGACTTAATGCTCCTGGCATAACAACCACCATAAATATTATACAGTTAAATTAGTAGTTTCGGTTTTCATTCACTTTCTTCTTTTGGCATGAAGGCCCCCATTTTCTGTCTGAGAATGATTAAAGGGCAGAATCCTCATCAAAAGCTACAATATAGAAATGGATCTAAATGCCTTTCAGATTAGTGGAGATCTGCCTTGTTAAGTTTCCCGGGCAAAGACAGATGCTCCTCCATAGTTGCAGTGCTTTGGAGCCTTCTAAGATTGTCATGCAGTTATGTGTGACCAGCTTCTGCCTCCTTAATAAAGAGTGGTGTCTTCATCCTCCTTATCTCAGTCATTCTTATCTCTCTTTGCAGCACTGAATGAAATGGAGGAGGTAGCACAGGAAGATGGAGTGGCTATGGCAGAGAGCCACAGTGAAGCCTCTGCAACTAATCAGGCACTTCTTCCCATGGAAGTTGATGAAGAACAAGCAGGTAACTTGCCAGGATCTCTCCCATCCATTTGCAGGCTTCATTGACTTACAACAAAAAAAATGTTTGTTTGTTTGTTGCTTAGAGATATCAATAGCATTTATTTTAGAATTGATAATGCAGACTATTTAAGAACTGTGAAGTCAGTGAACTTGAGTAATTCATAGCCTAAAATTAACCACAGTATTTAGCATTTATAGTCATTTCTCGGATGCAAAAAGAGTTTCGTACACATCATCTCAGAAATCTTGAGCACACTTCCGCTAGGTAAGCCACTATTATTACCTCCATATTGCAGATATAGGGGCCAATAGTGATTTACCTAAGGCCAAATAATCAAGGCAAGACTTGAACTATGGATCTGCAAGCTCCAACTAGCTGTACTCTGACTGCCAAGACATCCTCTGTTGATTGTTAAGTTTGCAATGCAGGTGACTGGGGTTCTTGCATGTATTACCTGACAGTTATACTTTTGTGTAATTAATAACTTGTGAGGTGTTTAAGATGATCATATGCTGTGTCTTGAGTTGCCTTGATTGCACGTGGTCTCATGGCCAGTGTTCCTCTCTTTGCAACCTTTTAATAGCATCATAAGGGAGCCCCCAATAGGAGAAGCTGAATTGGTATTAGCAAATTGTACTAATCACCCAAGCAGCTTGTTCTCAGTCACTTGTTTTTACAGCACATTAGATATCTTTGTACACAGGATCAAAGTTGACTTGATGTGGGAGACTTGTGGCATGTCTCCAAACAGTTTCTGTTTTCTACTCATGCATTTAATTGGGGTGGGGGGAGCGGCTCATTCTCTTCCATCTAGGCTGTTTACTGAATCAGAACTGCACCTCCACCGTGTCAGTAGCTGTTTTTCCTTCAGGGCCAAACTGATGATGACCTAGTATGGTTTCCCCTGCAAGGGGGAGAGTAGCCAGGAGGGGGCAGGGTTTTGATCACGGTAATATCCTGTGAATAAAGTGTTAAGCAGTGCTTCCTGTGCTCCACTCTAATTTGGAGCTCTTCACAGATGCGTTAAAGTCAAACCAAGAATAGTTGTGAAACAGTTTGTATGCTTCCGTGCTGCCTCTGAAAATCTCTAACATGTTGTGTGGTTAATTTCTTGATTTTTAAAAAAGTTCCATTTGCAGTGTGCGTTCTAATCATAAGCAGCTATATTTGCTAGGTAGGAAAATATCAATTTGATCCCACAGTTGGCCATGGGCTTACTTCCACCCACTGCTTCTCTGTTCGGTAAATGCTAAGGGGATATAAATGAGATTGGGCACCTCATTTGTTTGCCATTCTCTTACAAATTCATCCTTACTTTCGCTAACCTGCTTTTTCTCAAGAAGTTGGAGATGGTTCCATTTTGCTGCCCAATATCAACAGTGCGGAAATTAGTATCACCAGCTTCAGAGCTACCTCTTCATACATCACCACATTGTCAATATTTCCCAGATCTATTTCCAGTTTAGGGAATAAGAAATTCTAAAACTGAGTTCTTGCCATCATCCTGATGTTTGTACAGCTAGATAAAATTCAGCGTTTGAGCACACAGTTGTATGCGTGCTTCAAATTGTTTCAGCTTTGATTCTGGCTGTGTCCAGATCCTTCTCCTTTGCTTCATTTTGTTACATATAATTTCTCCTCAGTTTCTATCTTTGATCTACATAATGCCTCCCCCCCCCGCCTTCTTGAGGGTCCTACACTGTACAGAGATGCCTGTACACATATTGCGCCTTAACCAAGGAGAGGTGGTTGTTTTTCACCCTTATAGAAGTCTTGAAGCCCACCTCTAATTGTAAACATCTTTGCTGCTGTGAGATACCTTGTGGCTTTAATTTTTCCTTGCTTTTTTCATGTTTGTGCAAGAAACAATAAGCACGTATGGCGATAGCCAACACTGAGTGGCCCTTCCGTCACCCACACATACAAATATTCACCTGCTCCTGCAGGCCTCCTAACTTTCTAGAGCAGTTTTGGAAGGGCAGTGTAGAAGGGTTGCAGGGGAAGGAAAAGCTTTTTTGTCAATTGTGTCCATTTGGATGGTGGATGGACTGTTGGATTTCCTCTCTAGTCTCAGTACACTGCCTGCAATTTATAAAGCACATTGTGTTTGCTAATTGCAGTGCAGATTGGTGGATTGTGAAGTGGGCTGATCAAATTGGTGGGGAAAGGGCCAATATAGTAAGAGAAGATCACAGCATAACACTAAAAATAACACCAGATCCAAACACAATGGAGTACATGTTGTGTTTTGTTCGTTCTTTTCTACTGTGTTGTGTGTTGTTGGTGTTTGAGGGGAACTGTGAAGAGTGACCTAGCTAGGTGTATGAGTGCAGAAGGTCCTTAGGTATGCCAACTAACCATGTAAAAACCAACTACTTTGTATGCATTTTCGAAGGAGTAAGTTGCTCAGTCAGGTGAATTAAAGCACCATGATCTCTGGAAAGCATGCTAGTTTGTTGCTGAACTTCCTTTTCTTTTCCAGGGCCCAGTGGCCTTCAGCCAAATGTAAAGCTAGCACCTATTACTGTCCACGACTCAGACAGTGAAGATGAGGATGAGAATACAGCCACCTCAAGATCCTGTATTACAAATAGCATTGCACAAAATTACTCAGATGGAGAGGAGAGAGTCAGAGATTCAGTGGAAATCCGGGAGCCCTCAGGTGAGAACCTTTGCTTCTTCATACATGTCGTAAAAATATTCCTTGTTGTGTTACAAAGCACAAAATGACAAACAAGTTTTCTATGGAATGTTGTTCACAGTGGTTGTGGTTCAGCTTTAGAAAGATAGATAGATTTCCTTCATGTCCATTTCTGTTGTTCTTTCCATATTTCTGCAGATCAGCTGCAAGAGTGATGCCTTCTTACTTGACAGTGGTGGTGTAGTTGCCACCAAAACCACTTGTGTGAGGGAGCTCTGCTGTAATTGAAATAGGCTACTTGGTATTCATAGTCCCTTTGATCACAGTTATTGGGTGGTTTCCATCAATTGGATTGCGGTTCAATTTGTAATTCCAAATTGTACAACAGTTTGATTCTGGTTTGTGTTCTGTGGTTGGACTATACTGCAGTCCCCCAAGTTCATACATAATGTAGAATTGAATTCTAAAGTGAATTGCAATCCTTTTTGCATGTAGGCTCATTCAGAATTGACTGAACAACTTCAAAGCTTTGGATGAAAACTTCGACATGTTTTGCTAAGATTTGACAGGCTAAGCATCTGTAATGTATTTCTCTAGCAGATTCCTGAGGGATTTGATCCCAGTTACCTTTCTTTCTTCACGGCTTGTGTCTTTCTTGCACAGTCTCCCTGCAATCTAAAGTGGGGACAAGGCACATCAGCAAAATAGGAGGCAGGAGGCCAGGATACTATAGACATTTTACTTTTCCACAAGCCATACCTTCTGGTCAAAAAGTATGCCAGTGTAAACTTGAGGTGTAAGTGCATCAGGGGTGGGTGGGGGCGCTATCAACATATCTTTTGAACAACATAGTCCAAGAAGAAAGGAAATTATTTGAAAACTAAGATTCTCATAAATAAATGGCAGGGCTGTAAATGTTTCTTGTTAACTAGGTAGCTACCGTAAGAAGAAATTAGGCGCAACAACTAATTTGAGCCTGTTGAGCAGCTTGACTGTGTGCAGTACAGTGGGTCAGATTCAACTAAGTAGTGCCACCGGTGGAAGTGTGCACAAGGACTTCTGCTAGCACAAAAGACTTTCCCATTCCTCCCACCCTGCCTCCAGCTAGCCCTGGGCAGGGAAGGAACCCCCAGAACCATAGGCAGGGGGAGAAGAGGGCAGATCACTCCATCAGACAAGTAGAAGTGCTTGTGCTGACAGAGCAGCCTGCTTAGTGCTATGTTGAATTCCTCCCAATATGCTTAAACATACTGATTCAAGGCGTGAACCTCTAGTAAGTGAAGTAACTCAACATATCTGCACAATATCTTACCCTGCTTGGAATAATGTTGCAACAGTCGCAGCAGGTGTCTCACCAGGTTGTCTGGGGTGTGTTGATAACTAGCGAGATGCGTTTCCATGACTTTCTATCACTTCGTAGCTCTCTTCCCTTTTGTCCCTGTTGTTGTTGCAGTGAGTGGTAAAGGCAAAGCTCCGCTGCGGAAGAGGTGCAATGCCAGCCGGGTCAAACTGTTTCTTTCTGAGGAGAGCAGCTGTGAGAAAGGCTGTCAGGTCACCAGTGAGCAAATTAAAGCGGATATGAAAGCGGCCAGTGACGTGACAGCGGAAAGGAACAAAAGCAAGGATTGTTACCCTGGTTGTGGTGGCGGCACTGGGCCTCCGGGGGCCTCCGACACTGCAGCGTCTCCAAGCCCAGATGGCATGAAAACGTCTGATAGCTGCAGCGAGGCCCCCTCCACAGCAACAGAGGACTCTGGGAAGTGTCTCTGCAAGAGTGAAAGCTCCAGCGAGAGGGACAGTGAGGAGAAGCCATTGTGCTCCAGGTGTTCCTGCTATATGCCCCAGAACCAGCAAAGGAGGACTAATGGCGTCTCGGGTGGCGAATGCCCATCTACCAGTGGAGCTTGTGGTATGAATGGGCCAAATGTGAGAGGAGCGGAATTCTCCCTAAGAACATTACCAAACTGTGGCTCTTCAGGGGAGGCCAGCAATGGGAGGACTAATGAGAGAGTCTGTGGGACTGCTAATGAGGAACGGAGCCCTCCTTCACAGCAAGGGAGATATGAAATGGAATATAATGAAGATTACCCTCGCCGGCCTCTCACGAGAGCCAGAAGCAGACTTTCCCATGTGCCTCTGGTATCTCAGTCAGGTATGGTTTCATTTATCCAAGTTTTGCACCAAAGCAGTGCATTATTGTCAAAGAAGGGCGAGGACCAGCCACATTGTCGTAATGTGAGAGCAGAAATGCCATTTTCTCTCTGTTGTTCTTGTGTTGGTTTGTTTGGGGTGTTGATAATTGAGCACTGGCTCTTTGAGAGAGTTTTTTTTTGGGGGGGAGGATTCCTTGAAATACAAATACTTATAATCTGATTTGAAGCCTGCTTTCAAAATGGAAGCATAAGCTTACTGGTAGCTACTTGGTGAATATTGACTGGATTCTGTGATCACATAAGCCTTTGAAACTTCTCACCACACCTATATCATATTGTTTCTGGTATATGTTTTTTCAAAGCGTAGAGCAGTTCTATGCTGGGTTCAGCCATCTTAGGTGATGGGCCATCCAGGCTCTGGGAAGCAGAACAAGTCCAAGTCTTCCTTCCAGTTCTTGAGCTGGAGACTGGGAGTGTTGCTGAGTGTAAGCAGAGAGCAAAAAGAAACTTCTGGCTCGGAACTGCATGAGAACGGTGCAGGTGCCACATTTATAGCCGCTTCCAGGAAGTTTTTACGAATACCTCCCAGTTAGGAGTTATTTCCAGGAATCGGGCTTAACTGGTATTTCACCCATGAGAGGGAGCAACCTTCTGCTGAGGCTTTGTTTGGCACATAAATGGTAGGTTCAGCAAACTTGTTACCAAGCTCCCATTACAAAAATATATATTTTACATAAAACATGGTTAAAATAATTGCAAGAAATTTAGGAACATATTCAATGAGAGCAGTGTAAAAGTCATATATTCTAGAACAGTTTTATTTAAAAAAAAATACTTCTCTCTCTATTCCATTTCTCCTATAATCACAAGGTAATAGAACTCCAAGCAAAATTAAATAAAAAAGATCTCTATTCCTTAACCTGATTAAAGGCAGGACTGGTTCAGACTTGCTCCTAAATGTGTGCTCGTCAAAAACCTGTTAGATTCCAGGAAATCATTCATTTTCAGTCGTTCTTATCAGAAGAGATATTTTTCTTGCTGCATACTTCTTCTCAGAGCAGTTTCCCTTAAACATAGCAAGACCAGATAATGACTTCCAATTCAAGGTGATTCATTCCAGTTTGGGAGATCATCAGCTAAGGTCAGACTCTTTCGCAAGACACCAGTCAATGATGCTATCAATCAGATTGGCTCAGAGGATGGCTCCCGCTGTGACATAGGCATGGTTGCTTTTTCTCTGCGCCTGCTGAGAAGGTGGAGTTTCAGCCACCCAGCAGGCAGAGACTGAGCTGGAAGGGCATAGAGAAAGCTTGTCCCTTACAGCTGCCCTGAGGTTCCAGCTACCTGGTAGAGGCCGAGACAAGCTTTTGTTGCTCCATACAGCTCTGAGCAGAAGAGGAATGGCGGAAGGTACGTGG